>NC_135490.1:54389680-54762180 GCF_052094955.1 Ictidomys tridecemlineatus | reverse complement strand
TACACTGACTCAATTTGGTAAGCAGGGCAGACACGTCGACAGCTATTTCTATATTGTAGGCCTGGTGCCACATATTTGCGATTTGTTGGCTTTTCACATAATAGCTGAAGACATAATCACCAATGAAGCAGTGCATATGTATACGTGCACACACACACACACACACACACACTCACACACACACATACACAGAAATGCCACAGTGTTTGTCTCTAAGTTTCAGAAGTAGGCAAACTTGAAAATTTTCTGAAACTATAAAGGAGACTAAAGAGATGTGATAAGTGTATGAACTGTGGGAGCCTGGACTTAAATCAAGCATGGAGGATGACAACAGGACAACTAAGAAACTGGGCTATAGACTAGAGGAAAGTATTGTGTCAATGTTAGTTTCCTGAATGTAGGAATTTTCCAGGGTTATGGGAGAGAATGTGCTGTCCTGGACAATTCACAGCACAGTAAAGGCATTAAGTGCACAGGGGTAGGAGACACAAATACTCTTCTCAAACTGTTCAGAAAGGTTGAATTAGGGAAAGAGGCAAGATAAAGTACATGTGGCAAAATGTGAAAAGTCTGTGACTCCTCCTAGACATTCCAAAGAACTCTCATGGAGAGACAGGAAATAAAGTTTGTCCAGGCAGTTTCAGTGGTCTTCCCTCGCCCACTAGGAAGAAAAGTTTGGCATTCATTTGCAAACACACTTCAATATTTCACATGTATAGATGAATCTTTCAACTATTATAATATAGACCTGTCTCCCTCATTAATGATGTGTTAAAAATCTGTAAAAGCTGTTTGCTCAGCAAGATTACTTCAACAAGATTGATTAGATCAATTAGGAAAGAATTCCCATATGGAATTCTCTTAACAGTATTTCTAAAGTTTGAAAATCCTGCAGAGTAAAAAATATCTAAAATTACTATAAAGAGTAAATGACAATGGATTGGAACTGATGTAACAATGACTGCAGATTGTGTTTACATAGAAAAACACAATTGGGCTTTACAGGAGGAAATGTGAGCAGGCCAGAAACAGGGCAGCAATGAAGTTACATAAGTTGTCAAGAGTTTGATAGCACCATGACGTTGATCATAAAACTCTTCCATGATGTGTGTCCTCATGAGAACCCTGAGGTGCCCGTTTCCATGACTCTGTACACTATGCTTTGCTTTGCTTCACATTCTCTATATTGAAGAAGCTGGAGTAGAGCAGCTTTCTATTTCTCAGAAAGATTAAATTTAATCTCAATTAAAGGAAGACCTTTCTAACATGTGGGACATGAGTAGTCACATTGGGTCTGGCCTTGTGATCCTCAGGTGGCGTATTTGTCATCAAATATAGCAGTTGACCTTGTGGGGAGGATCAGTATTCAGGGTCAGTACCAAGCAGCAGAGAACTCAGCCCATCACAGGTCGAAAGCAGAGCACTGCAGCACCAAGGGAATGGGGTTCTTGACTCAGCTAACCATTGGCGAATTAGGCTAAGGCTTGTTGAATATTTGTTGATACTTGCCCTCAACTAGCTTTGAACTATGAATAAATATATCTGAGCCGCTGGCTCCGACAGAGGGCAAGATGGAAGCACCCAATAGAGAATACTATGAACCAATGTTCTTTTCCCTGGAAGTGTCTTTCTTACTCTGATTTTTCTACTCCTTCCCATTTGCAGGCCCCACCTCCTTGGCCATAGGACCCAAGTCACCACCTGGACTGGCCCATCAGGAAACTCAAACTTCCCCAAAGAAACAAAGCCTTCAAGATGGAGAGGTGTTCCATATGGAGACCACCCAAGTGGAGGAAGGGGAAAAGAAAATCAGACACACTGGCATGCGGACTGGTCCACACTGTTTATTTTTTGCATTAGCTTCAACCAAAGGAGGAACGGTAGTTTTATTGTCTCAGTGAGACCCTCGATATCATTCATTGTCTTCTGAAGAGACTTCTGGTCACTGCGGAATAGAAGAAAAGATACTCATGCTCAAATTCCATTCCACTGTAAAGTGCACAAAAAGAGTACTACCACATGAAAAATTCATGTGTCAGGAAAAAGAATTCTTGAAAGAATGATCACAATTTTTATTACATGTTTTGGCCACGAGTCATTTATTCCCTTTATGATTTTTTTTTTTTAATTTCTGGGGAACTAAAGTAGAACTTGCAAATGAGAAATGTTAACATTCTTCACTTTTAATAAAATATGGGTGTGTTTTATAAACTAATTCATAGATCTTACATCTTATTAGCTTCATCTCTTTAATTCCAATCTGACAACGAGAATAACTGCTCAATAAACTTAAGATAATACTACTAACCTGAATAAAAAACAGATTAATAATAAGATTTCATCAGTTCATCTGTCAAATCAATACTTAGGAATTAATTGTGCATTGTCAATTTCATTTTAGTTTACTTAGTACTATATATTTGGGTGCTTCCCTATGATTTTGATCTAAATATATAAGGAAATAATATTTTTAGATTGCTATAATAAAATCTGTCAAAGTTATGTTTATTTTTATGGTAATTTCTTTCTCTTCCATTTCAAAGTGTGAGGGAAAAGAAATTTATCTGTTCAAATTCTATTTTATGTTTTGTTTTAACAATTACCAAATGTCTTTCTTGAATATATATATATATATATATATATATATATAATTTCTGGAATAGGATGATTATGATAAAATGTGAGGATACAACTAGAGTAGTAGTTACAACACTAACTCCATATGCAATGTGAAGGTCAAGAGTAATTACTCATTCATAAGTATTTATTGAGTATATTCTCTGCATGGTACTACCTATAAATTGGTGATGAGCAAAATAAATATGGCCATTACTTTCAAGTAATTTCAGACTAATGGGAGGGTAATGCTTTTAGGAAACAAAAGTCTGAAAGAATTGCAGTGTTTAAGCACTCTATCATAATTCCCTTGGTGACAGGGACAGAGACTGGAGACAATAAAGATCTTTTTTGTCTTAGTTTGGAGGAAGTAACTAATTTTCATATATAAAAGTGTGGTTATGTTAGGAGACATCAGAGGACAGTAAGGTAATAAGGGATATAGAAATACTGTGGTTTGCCTAACTAATGGGGTGATTTCCATCAGGAAGGATAGAAACTATGTAAAGTTTGAGGTGTAACCTAAAAACTTAAGCTGCAGTTATAAAGAATGCTCTGGGAGAGCAGTAAATTGAATGTAACTAAAAGAGATCACTTTAAGGAAAAATACTAGACAATACAAGAAAAGAAAATGCTACAAGGGAGAAAGGAATATAAACAGACATACAAATATCTGAAAACTTCCAAAAGATCAGGAATCATGCCTGTGGACCTTGGGAACCTAAAACTTAGAAAGAATTCAGAAAGAACTTGTTAACACAATTATGGGAAGTTAAGAGCGTATGACGAAAGTAGTTTTCACTGTATATATGTTATAGTCTCTTAAGTTAACTCCTCCTAAGTGGAGTCATCATTCACTGCATTGTCTATGTTGAGTTTGTGTGTATAAATACAATCCAAACAAAGTGACATAACACATTCAATTAGTGTAACCCACCCAGGAAGCTCAGCCCAGGCTGTGGGCTTGAACTCACCAACCCTTCAACCCTGAATAGCAGCAATGGGCTGCTTGGTCTTGTGGATATGATGTCAACCCAGATGCCCTTGTGCACATCACTCAACAGCTGGCTAGGCTTTCCTATAGTGCAGTGCAGGGGTTTAGAGTCTCCAGGACAGGCTTGGACTTTGTCACAGGTGGGCTGGATATGGGACATCATATCCAGACTTACCATTTGCCAGCTTCCCTCTCAGGCATGAAGTGGTCTTGAAACCTGCACTGCTGGGCCTGGAGGGAAAGCTGGTCTTGAAGTGCTCATTCAAGTCCTGGGGTCCACACTGAAGCCCAGGGTTAAACACTGTGTATCTAAAACACTCACTGTGGAGCCTAGAGGAGATCTGCATGTATGCCTGACCTGACACCATCACAAAACCCACACTCTGGTTTGATGGTAACCTGCTTGATCTGAGCTGGGCAATTTTCCTGACCTTCAACCTGGCTAAGATATTCATTGCTAGCTAAAGGGGCTTCCTAAAAACTCACGTATTTGCCTCCATGGCCTTGCTCTTGCCCCGCAAATGTATGTAAATTTTATTGTTTCTAGTTTTTCTGACTCTTTTTATGCACCTATCTTGCTTTCTGATTAGATGTCAAAGAAAGGTGTGACATATGTTCTTGGTAATGTGTGGAGCTAGATATTATGCAAATTTGGAATAACAACATGTTTTGTGTGTGCAGAAGATTGAGCCAAAGGTGCTCTTCCATTGGGCTTTACAAAACTCTTTTACTTTTTATTCTAAGACAGGGTCTCACTACTTTGGGGATACTACCCTAGAACTCAACAACTTCTTGCCTCAGCCCCTGAATTACTGGGATTATAGGAATGCACCACCACACCTGGATTGACTAATAATTTTTAAGTCCCTTTCCCTTATTTCTTAAATTTGAACCACATATTTTAGAGGAAAGCCTCATCTTCACCACGGTATGGAATGTAATCTCCCATCGAACAGCATGGTCCAGTGCTGCCTGAGAATCTGGGCTAAGCACTGTGTGTCCTGGGCTCACTAGGTCACTTCTGGTCATCATTACTGGGGGGTGGATGTGGGAACATGTATAGATTGGGACCTGGAAGATAATGTAGCTTTCCATCTCTGTTTAAGACAAGCAAGTGGCCAATGAGCCAGGAGGCCCTTGTGACTCTCAAAGCATCTAAACAAAATCCTCACCATGTACTGTCTTAACCTGAAAAATTTAGTGGCTTTCTGACTTGTCTTGAACATTTAGCTTTAACATTGCTTAAACTCTGATGTTTTAAGGCAGCTCAATGAGACATTCTTAGAACCTAGCATCAGGAAGACCAAAAACCAAGTTCTAAGAGGTGCAAGAAACTCAGGCAGCTACTGTCTCTCCCAGAACAGTGGCTTCTCTTCTATAAATATGTCTGCTTTTCTCTCTGTATTGAGGGAAGGAGGTGATTCACAAAGAGGGGAATGGCCAGCAGAGTTAGAGGTTGCAGAGGTATCCTTTAGAACCCAGCAGGCTTTGAATGGAGCTACTGGGCTCAGTGTCAAGGAGAAGCTCAGGCAAGATAGCTTCAGTGGGCTGGGGAGGCAAGGAACTCTCCTGGAAAGGCTTGAGAAATGTCTGATAGGTTGCCAGATGGCTTTTTTTTTATTTTAATATTTTTAGTTGTAGATGGACACAATACCTTTATTTTGTTTTAGTTGTTGTTTTTTTTTTTTTTTTTAATATGGTGCTGGGGATCAAACCCAGTGCCTCTCCTGTGCTAGGCAAATGCTGTACCACTGAGACACAGTCCAAGCCCCAGATGGCTTTTTGATACTTGATTATATTTTAACATTCTCTAGCTAACCAAAACTTTTTAAAAGGACTTTAGAGAGATATAAGACCTTTCCTGGGGTTATGTATCTAGTATGTGGCAAAGACAGGAGTCAAATGCAGGAATGTCTGCCCTTGAGCTCTTTATCATGGTGGTTTTACTATCACTTTCTTTAGGACCACACATGTGCAGTCACTTAGCCAGTCTTCTTGATATATTTGAGTCGAGAGTGCAGAGTACCACAGGTACTCCACAGAGGAACCAGATTCCAGGTTTTTTCCGCCTCACAAAAAAAAGCACAGCACAAAGAAGGAGTTTTTATTCTTAATTCAGCTATTTAGCTGGACTTGCTACAGATGTAATTGTCTCTTTGGTCCCAGGACCCACTTGAAGTAAATCTACTATTTTGGTGGCTTACTGTCCCTTATCAGAGAATGCACAATGGTAGAGTATTTTGCTATTTCACTTATACATTCTATCTGTAGCTTCCAGAATAAAAGAATAATAGAGACAATTAGTTCTTCTAAATGCATCTTGGAGCCATGTGTTAACTTATCTATGAATTTTCTCCTTAGATGTTTAAATAACACCCCCTGCAATTTAGGTTTCATCAAACAAAGGAGATCTGATTTAAGATGATTCTCTTGGTAAGAAAGCAATTGCTGCTGCAATCTGCCATTCACCTAGAGCCACTGATCCCAGGATAAACATTCATTTATCAGAGAATTCAAAATAAACAACATATGCTGTCGTTTGAAGCACATTGATGGGTAGAATTCCATATTCTTCGAGGTTCTCCTATGTAAGCCTTGCTTCATTTACTTCAGTGAAAATTACTGTAAAATATTAGTTTCATCTTCTTTTACCATTATTTTTAATTCAAACTACAAGCTGGTTAACATTTTAGAAGGTTAGTCCATTACCTTAACCTCATTGTAGTGTTATGTTATTTGAAATTGTCTTTTCAAAGCACTAATGGACATTGAAAAATAGTCTCTTTTTGTAAACCTCTGGAGCCATTCATTCTGCATTATGTTAGTAAGGTGCTTGTGGGGAATCCAGGCATCTGACGGTAACTTTGGCCTTGTATGGTGACCTTCTTGTAGCAACCATATAATCATCTTCTGAAAGCGATAGTCCAGGTGTGAAAGGGTTGTGGCCATGAAGAAATGCTTTTCATTAGAGTTGTTATTGGATTTCAAATCTGTACGTCGCAAGCAAAATGACCATGAGATGATAATTAAGTGGTCCCTTTATTATCTCAGACAGGAAAAAAAATTGCAATTCTGGTGATTGCAGAGCCTCTACATTAGAAATTTAAAAAAAATACAACATAAACACTTGCATGAGCACAGATTCTGTTCTTTCATTTTTTAAATGTAGATGATATTTTTTCTTGAATAATGAGTGTCTTGTAGGACAAGAGGCTCTTGACTGAAGGTTAGTGTTGAAATACTTGCTACCTAACAGCAGTATGAGCAGATTGCACAAAGGAGACCACTGTTTCATCACTGAAGTTCAAAACCAAGGTTTCTCTCCAGGAGGGGTGTTTGGAGCCTCTAAAAATTGCAACAGATGGGTATCTCAAATTTAAATTCTTTTGATAATGATTAAGGATTTTTTTTTTTGCTTAAAAATGATGAAAATAAAAGTTTCAGTGACAGTCTTTGAAGATGACAGGAAAAGATCTATCAGAAAATTATAAATTTTTTGTGAGATTCATTCTAAAGCAAGTGGTTTTTGCTTCTCTGTACTATGTGATGTGAATTTTTTGCATTTAAATATAAGTTTTCACTTGGGTTCACCTAAAAATCAGAACGAAACTATAGTTGTTAGCAAGGGTATGTCCAACATTTTTGTAATCGGACTGCACCCAAAGCTTGAAAAAAAAAAATTTAAATATCCAGTGCAAAAAATAGAGATGATTTCAACAAAACTATAATTGTTAGGTTCTATCTTTTCTCTCTCAGTGATTTTAATAGATATCACCACTAAAAATAAACAAGACCAATGGACAACTCATAGGTTACGATAATGGTGATCATATCTACCTGCCAGTTTTTTTTTTTCTGGATGTGATTATACAAAATTCCATAAACAATATTATGAAGAGATTTTTGTTAATTTCTAACAAATTCTTGAGTTGTTTCTCCTATGTCACTGTCACTAAGTCATTTTGAAAACTTTGCTTTGGAGCCTTAAAGTGTTTCCAGGGATCTGGCTCCCTGACTCAGGCAAAGGCTCTCTTGAATTTTTGAACACTTCATCTTGAATTGTGCTCAATGTGTTGGACTAATGTGATGTACATTGTCTCTCTTAGAAAAGTTGTTATTTTGGTTTTACACTAATGGTTTACTAATTCAATAGCCATGTATCAAATAAATTAATTAAATATCTTTATTGAATCTCAAAAAAACCCAAACCAAAACAAAACAAAAAAAAACCTCTGAAAGCCTTCTCAGGGCTAGCAGCACTGAGCAGCCACCAGCAGCGCGTCCTTCCGCAGAGGTTTCCTTCTCTCTGTTCTCAGATCGCCTTCCTGTGGGGCTTCTCGCGCCGCTGCCTGGCGCGAGCTGCTCCTGCACTTGCTTCAACGTCTCAACTGCTGTTACACAGACGGGCTCCATGACACCGGAGCCATGTTACTTCTTGTGGTGCTTCTCACCGGACTTGGTGGGCTGCACGCAGGCCGCAGTGAGTGCACACACTTGTCCCCCTCTCCCAGCCTGGGCTTCTGAGTGTGGACTGTGTTCATTTAGCGGGGGGGGGGTCTCCCTTCCCATCCCAGATCCAGGCAGGAGGTGTGGCTCCATGATCTCCCACGCGATTTCTCCTTGCCACTTGCTTCTACCAAAAAGTGAAACCAGAAAGGCTGCCTCTGGTGGAGAATACTTTCACTTCTCTGGGACAGCGTTCTTATGTGCAAAATGGACAAAACTGTGCCTCCCTCACCCACCTTCCCATACAAAATTCTGCTAATCACCATGAAGAAACTCAATGATTTTCTGGTTTGGAAATTGCAGATTATTCCTATATCTGGTAATCTACATGCTTTCCTGCAAATGACCTCCCTTTTTTAATTAGTTTGTTTTCTCATTTCTGCTCCTGTCACAACACTAATTTGGTACTAAGTACTTTAGCTAGCTGTCAAACTGCTGAATTGTGTGTGTGTGTGTGTGTGTGTGTGTGTGTGTGTGTGTGGTGTGTGTGTGAGAGAGAGAGAGAGAGAGAGAGAGAGAGAGAGAGAGAGAGAGAGAATAAAACTTGAGATATTGACAAGAAAGGGTTTAGAAATTTGGAGATAAAAAGGACTAGAAAAATGGTAAAAAGGAAGAGATGTGTAGATTATTTAATGTAGAGAAAGAAATGCAGAAATAGACTTAGGAATAAATAATGTAAAATCACAGGTACTAAAATAAAATCACTTCTTTTTATTTTTAGAGTCGCACAAAAGCTTTCTTCACACCACTGTTCCTGAAAGGATTTCATCAACAGATGCAAAACACGATCGAGAAAATAGAGTAATTGCGGATTATATAATTATTATATCATATTATTATATATGCAAATTTTTAAAATATTTTACACATTAGGATGCATTTGACATAACTATAAAAGCATGGAATATAATTTTCTTGAATTATAAGAGGTCTCAGTAATAGATAAAGTATTTCTACTTTTCCTTCCCTCTCCTCTTTCTCCTGTTCCCTTCCCTCAATTCTACTGACCTGGGAATAATATTTTTAAACCTTAGATTAAGTTGCCTTTTTAATGTGACACCACTGCTGCAGGAGGCAGAGATGACAGCTTAGAATAGTTTCACAGCAGAACATTTCAATGTGTGTGAATATGCATGAGACTTTATTTCTTTGAAGATGAAGGACTTTAGGGATAAGAATCCAAAAATATGGAAATTAAGTGGATAACAAAACTGAATTTCCCCCAAGACAGGATTAAGGTAATGTGAGTGAAGTGAATCATGAAATTTGTCTTTGGCATGGGTGAACTGGTGGATTCTAAGTCAAAAGATAACAGTTGACATCAGGTAAGTGTTCACCCAGAAATGTAATGATGCAAAATAATGGGTCCTTTATTACTGGTTCAGACTCCTGAAGCCTCAGATATACACATAGGGAAGCAAATAAAATGGTTACATATTATTGTTAATTCTGTCAATCTTTTAAAATATAAGTACTAGAGTAGGGGGGATAGGAAGGGGAACAGAATATAATAGACATTATGACTGATGTATGTACATTCCATGTATGTATTATATGTCAAAATACATTCTGCTGTTATGTATGACTAAAAAAAATAAAAATAAATCGTATGGTAAAAAAATATAAGTACTAAAAAGTACATAGTTTAACACATATTATTTATAAATCTAACTGAAATTTTTGGATACTCTTGTTATAGATTGCTTATATCATTACAATAGAAGGAAAACCATATTTTGTTCATCTTAAAAAGCAGTAAGTAATTATTTCATCTTTTCAAATTTTAATTCTTTGTTTTCTTGATTGTAAAACTTAGTTATGATTAGAATCATTTTAATTCAAATATATAGATACCTATTGTAAATTGGGTATTGAGCAAAGTACTAGGCAGAAAAAAGAATAAAATATGATACATAGTCAAATGTATAGTTCAAGGAGATACATTAATAGAGAAAAAATTTTATTATAGTATTTTATTATGATAAATGTATAAGTCGTAATGTTTGGAAATCAAAGAAATCTTATTAGAAAGAGGAAAGAGATAACTTGTGCATTGAGAGAAGATATATAGCTATATATATATATATATATATATATATATATATATATATATATATATGAAGAATAGCAATAGGAATGGGGTGCGGCAGTGGTGCTGGCATTCCATAAAGAGAGAAAATCATTTTCAAAATAAGTACATGTGAGACAGAGTAGTGGTGTTGTTGTTTTTGATATGCAAAAAGTCAATGTGAATTACTAAATAATAAATTTTTCTGAAGGATAGAGGTAACAGATTCTGAAAAATAAGGTTGGAGTCTGTTTGAGGATATTGGGAGACAAAAATAGCTTTACTCATGTACTTGTATAGTCCAATTGAGTCTTATAGGGGTGAAATACCAAAGGTAGGGTGACTGATAACATAACTAATAGTTTAGGTGAGTGATGATGGTGCATCACCAATTATAGCACTGCAAAAAAATATTCAGTGAACCTCAAGACAGATTTGATAGAACGATTGAGAAACAGTGGGGAACCTCAGATATAATTTAGTTGTTGCTCAAGTAAATGGATAGCTTATGATGTAACCAAATGAGGGATATGAACAGAGGATATGAACAAGGGAGATATTTGTATGAGGAAAGAGTGAGCTTTAGTGCTTATAACATATCCAAGTGGATTTTTCCTACTGGACAGATAAATATAGGCATAGGGATATAGATTTACCAGTAAGTGATAATTTGGCTATATTGAAATTTTTGATGAGAGTTATGTCTATGAACAGATTAGAGGCTAAAGTCTAAGCCCAGAGAAAGACCAATATTTCTGTGAAAGGTAGAAAAAAAATGTAGCTAACATAGAAGATGAAACTGGAGCAGCCAGTGAAGTAGGAAGAGAAGCAGAAGAATGAAGTGAATGTAAATTAAATGATTGGACTGAGTGGTCCTGATTTTCAAATAGAAGTCAGAAGTTGAATATGGCAGTGCATTTTAAATCTTTTGGATTTGACCTATACATGGCTATGAATATTTTACAGAGAAGTTTCAGGGTGACTAATAATTGACAAAGTGGAGTATATGTGTTAGACTACTGATTTAGTCAGCTTTTCACTGTTGTAACCAAAAGACATGACAAGGACAATTTTAAGGAGGAGACGTTTATTAGGGGGTTCACGTGTCAGAGGTTTCAGTAATACACAATTGGCTCTATTCTGGTGGGGGGAGGGCGTGCTGAGGTGAGGCAGAACATAAAGGCAGAAGACTGTGGGGAAGAAAAACAGGTCAGACACGACAATTAGGAAGGGGGAGGAGGAGATAGATAGATAGATAGATAGATATGGGAAGAATGCTATACTCACCATGGACAAATTATATATACTAAAGCCATTAACCCAAAAACCTACCACCGTCCTGGCACACCCTACCTACCTACAGTTAACACACAGTTAATCCCTATTATGGCATTATTCCACTGATTGAGTGTAAGAATCTCATAACCCAATCATTTCACCTCGAAGATTTCTTGCATTGTCTCATACATGAGCTTTTTGGGGACACCTCACATCCAAACCATAACAACTATTCTTTTGATAAAATTTGTTAAGAATTGAAAAATATAGGGCAAAGGGTCAAGGGAGAGTTATTTAGGATGGTAATGATTTGAAAATGCCATATTCCACTTCTGACAATAGATGTTTTTTTAAAGATAGAGTGAGAGAGGGAGAGAGAATTTTTCAATATTTGTTTTTTAGTTATTGGCGGACACAACATCTTTGTTTTGTATGTGGTGCTGAGGATTGAACCCAGGCTACACGCATGCCAGGCGAGCGCGCTACCGCTTGAGCCACATCCCCAGCCCCTAAAGAACTGCTTTAAATAAAAAGAAGTAATCCTCTGGAAGTGAAGGAGTGAGGACTGGCACATGGAGTGTTTCTGGAATGATTGATAGGAGTGGTGTGGAGTTTTTGAATGATTACTGAGAGGAATAAAAGAAAATTTAACCAATATCTAAAAGAATTTTGTGCATAGCTAAGCTTAGTTTATATGAATTTGTAGTGAAAGAAAACAAATCTTTTAAAATGCTACATTTCAATTTTGAGATTCAAGAGTAACATATGAAATCAATGAATGATAAAGACATAGATTCAAAAGTTCTATGCTAGAAATGGGGCCTACATGATTTTTCTTTTATATGTTTAGAGATTTGTTTTTTCATGGACTTGCATTTTAGTATTATAACTCTAGTTGGAAATATTTGGAGAACAGTCTATAAACAGTTGATTGGTCATACTTTGAATTCCTCAACCCATAGACAATTTGCATATGAAGAGTATGTTTTCTACTTTTTCTGTTTCGTTTGAGCTTGTTTTTATTTTTGCCTAGATCGTTTTTATCTCCATCATCTCTTATTTATTCTTATGACAAAAATGGCACTGAACATTCTGAGCCTTTGTTAGCTCAGGTAAGTCTTAGGATTTTTTAATATGAATAAATATAAATGTCATACTGGGAAATAAATTTTAAAAATGAATTTATCCACTTGTTTTACTTTATGTATTTTTGTTTTTCAGATGAACTGCAATTATAATGGATATGTTGCAGGTTTTATAAATTCTCATGTGACACTCAACACTTGTTCAGGACTCAGGTTGTTCATAATTTAAAGATATTCAATTTGCCACTCTTTCAATTACAAATTAATTCTTCATATATGTTTTCTCACTCTATAATCACTTTTATATTTCAACTCCCTAAGGATGAATCAGAATAACTAATAAAACCACATTGGGACCCTAGCAGCTTTGCTTCCTGATGAGAGGCTTTGTTGATACCAAAAGGACCTGATGCTTATTGACTTTGATGAGTCTGGAGTTTAGGGAGTGTTGGTCTCTCCATAACTTTTTTAGTTTGCCCAAATTCCATTTTTGTCCTTTTAAAATTTTTTAAAAATTCTAATTTGTTATATATGATAGCAGAATATATTACAATTCATATCACACATATAGAGCACAATTTTTCATATCTCTGGTTGTACACAAAGTATATTCTCACCATTCATGTCTTCTTACATGTACTTGGGGTCATGATGTCCATCTCATTCCAACATCTTTTCTACCCCCATTCCCCCTCCCTTCTCCTCCCACCCCTTTGCCCTATCTAGAATTTGTCTAATCTTCCCATGCCCCCCCTCCCAACCTCACTATGAATTATTCTCCTTATATCAGAGAAAACATTTGGCATTTGGTTTTTTCGGATTGGCTAAAACTTCACTTAGCATTATCTTCTCTAACTCCATCCATTTACCTGCAAATGCCTTGATTTTATTCTCTCTTATTGCTGAGTAATATTCCATTGTGTATATATGCTAAATTTTCTTTATCCATTCATCTACCGAAGGGCATCTAGGTTGGTTCCACAGTTTACCTATTGTGAATTGTGCTGCTATAAACATTGATGTGGCTGTATACTTCTCTAAGATTTCATCTCACTCCAGTCAGAATGGCAGCTATTAAGAATACAAACAACAATAAGTGTTGAGGAGGATGTGGGGGAAAAGGCACACTTGTGCATTGCTGGTGGAACTGCAAAATGGTGCCACCAATATGGAAAACAGTATGGAGATTCCTTGGAAAACTGGGAATAGAACCACCTTTGACCCAGCTATATCCCACTCCTCAGTCTATACCTATTTCTTAATTTTCTACAATAATTGCCAATTGTACAATGCCTTAGACCAATAGACAGTTTGGCTCTGCATGCAATAATTTTTAGACATGTAGTACCTTCAGTTCAGCACACATGAACATTAGGTATCAGAGTTAGTGTTTCGGAGAAAAGGGACACAAGACTAACAGACCCTGCAGATATGCTCTGAAAATCTACACACTAGAAAGGGGGTCCCTTGCCTGTGTAAGAACACAAATCCATGCCACTATGTGCTTTTGGTAAAATAATTAAAAAATATTTGTAACAGAAAGCAAAATACATTGTGATATAGTAGTCTGTTTCTGATATGAAACCTCAAAGACCAAAGGAATAAAGTTGAAAAACAAAGGTGACATTTAAATCTTAAAAAAAAAAATCGAAAAACAAGTCTGGCCAAAATTTCTCATTAGAATTATAGTTTTGGTAGAATAATTTCAGACTTTCTTTGAATTATTTTAACATTCAGGGGAATAATGCAATTCAAAGATGTTTCGTATGGAATTGAACCAATTGATGCTCTATCAGGATTTATACACATGATTTATGAAGAAAAAAGTAATCAAATTAATATTCCTCACTCAGGAAAAAGAGTCATTTACGCTGAGTCTGATGAGTCACCGCATGAAGGAAAAAAAGCTATACCCGTAAGTGTTAACTCTTTTATTTCCACTTATTTCATATAATTTTGTTACAAAGTGCTTTCAGAGCTGAATTTGTGACTTGCAAAAATTATTAGAGAATGAATTTGTGTTCATTGGTATGCTTGAAAAAAGGGAGATGTGAATATAGGACTGAAAACATTAATTTTCATTCATGGGCTTATACATAAGTAATATAAAATATGCTGTTTCCTCCATTATAGATAATTTAGATAAAAACATAAGTCTTTGTTTCAAGAGAATTCAAAATGGAAAATTTTAGTGATTTACATAAGGTACATGTAAAACAAAGTGATGAATTTTTCCTCCACAGAGACCTATAAACTTGCCACAAATAACACAAGAGGCTGTAGTGAACTGCCACTGATGGTAAACTTTAGTAATTTTTTTCTAAACTAAAAGTAGTTTCTTAAAAATTGGTAGTAGAAAATGTGCCCACATTGATGGTTAATAGGATAATTATCACAAGGATAAGAAAAATAATTCTCTACATTATAGACCTATATATTCATTTTAATTATTACAAAAGTAAGATGCCTAAAAATATAGCTTGGAAAGTCTAACTGAAAACTCTTGCTATCACAACATTTTTTGAACTGTAATCCTCTGAATAGTACATAAATTTTCCATTTGTAAACTGAGCCTGACATTATAGTTAGCAGTTACACATTATAACCTCTGGATATAATTTCAGTGCAATGTAAAGTTTCATAAGTTTCTCAAGACTCATGTTGTGTGTTTTTCAGAAAAATGAATATGCCTCATCATTATTCCCTCGGTATCTTGAATTGCATATTGTTGTGGATAAAAATCTGGTATGTCCTATTTTATACATTATTATTTTCAAATTATTTGACATTTATCTTTAACTTAGTTCAGTGATAACTGTGAAAAATTTCATCCATTTATTTTGCATTTTAATTAATTCATTTAAAAAATATATGTAAGCAGTTTTTGTTAATCTACTTTGAATATATAGATAGAATCTGTTACTTTTGCAAGATAAGCATCTTATTTCCTGAAGCTTGTTGGCTACTTTTTTATTAGTTCTTTTAGTTATACATGACAATACGATTCATTTTGATGTAAGTATAAAAGCATGAAATATAATTTGTTCTGATTCAGTTCCCAGGGCTTCCCCTTTTCCTCCCCTCCCCCCTTCTTATGTTCCCTTCCCTTTTTTCTACTGATCTGTTATTTCAAATTGGGTTTTTTTTTTTTTTTTTGCACTGTGGATTGAACAGAGGGGGCACTCGATCACTGAGCCATATCCCCATCACTATTTTGCATTTTATTTGGAGACAGGGTCTCACTGAGTTTCTGAGTGTCTTGCTTTTGCTGAGGCTGGCTTTGAACTTGTAATCTTCCTGCCTCAGCCTCTGGAGTCTTAGGGCTCCCAGCACTCTTTTTAAAAATAATTGGCTACTTTTCTTTTGTCATAGGATTATACCCTCCAGGAACAGATATGTTACAACTCCCTCAAAACTCTCAACCCCTACCTAATAGTAATATTTAACTGCATTAGTCTAATTGGAAGAGAAGTCTACACAACAAATATGCCACTTATTTCAAGCAAAGGGAGAAAACAAGTTATCTGTTTTCTTCTTAGTTCTAGATATATTAAAGGAAAAGCAAAACAAATGAACAAAATTCTCATATTGAGAATTCATGACTATACTTCAAATCTTATATAGATTTAGATTTTGATTATATATTAATCCATGAGGTTACATTTTTCCAAGATTGGTAAGAACTGAGGGCGTCTGATGGAAGAAAATTGTATTTTTTTTCTTGAAAATAAAAGAATAAATATTTTTTTTAAAAAAAGTTCGTGTATGACCTTGAGAGAAGCTGGCCAAGGAATCCCAGGTGAATTTCTGGCCTACAACTGATGACATTAATGATTTTTTAAAAATGCAGCTTTTAAGAAGGATACCTCATGATTCCTACAGATTAGTATCAGCAATATATGAACTCATAATCCATAAGGAAATAATTTACCTTGAAAAGTGGTTAGCAAAACAAAAAAACAATGGATTTTTTTTTTTAGTACCAGGGATTGAATCCAGAGGCATTTAACCATTGAGCCATATCATAAAGCCCTATTTTTATTTTTTATTTTGAGACAGAATCTTGTTAAGTAAGATTAGAGCCTTGCTAAATTGCTAAAACTTGCCTTGACTTATGATCCACCTACCTCAGCCTCTCATGCTTCTGGAATTACATGCGTGAACCACCAAGCCCAGAAAAACAGTGGACTTAGATCCACAAAACAATCAGATATTAAAAATTGAAGATACAGCTTATCAAATCTTTTCTTTCCCTATCTCTCCTATCTCCCTATCAATCCACTTCCTCTATTTTACTGAAGTCTGTTTTATTTCCATAGAATTCCCTCACTTTCTCTCCCTTAGATTGTTTTAGCTTTCACAAATGAGAGAAAACATTTGAGCTGGGATCATGCCACAAGCCTATAATCCCAGCAGCTTGGGAGGCTGAGATGGGAGGATTGTGAGTTCAAAGCCAGCCTTAGCTATGATGAGGCACTAAGCAACTCAGTGAGACCTTGTCTCTTAATAAAACACAAAATAGAGGTGGGGATGTGGCTCAGTGGTCAAGTGCCCCTGAGTTAATCCCTGGTACCAAAAAAAGAAAAAAATAGAAAGAAAAAGAAAACATTTGACCCTTGAGTTCTGGGTCTGGCTTATTTCATTTAGCATGGTGTTTCATCCATTTACTAGAAGATGCCATAAATTTTATTCTTTATGACAGAATAGAACTCCAATGTGTATATATGCACCACATTTTCTTTCTTTTCTGTTGGTGACAGAAGCCTCTGTGTGGTGTAGCTCACGGGCTTTTTATCTGTCATCATTGATGAAGATGGAATGTCAGCTGTGGTTGTCTGAGCCCCCATGCAGGTTGTGTTGGGTGCTTGGTCAGGGCTAACACTCCCTGGGAGTGATGAGCTCTCAGCTCTGGTGCTTCCTATTCCTTTAGTCTGCTGTGATGGGGAGGGGGTTCAGTAACTTTCAGACAGTAGTTATCTCTGCAAGTTTCTTTTAGACTGATCATTGAGATATGCAATTTCAGAAGTAGTCCTGATGGTTTTATTTGTTGCTGTCTGAAGGTGGGGAGGAGCTATATTGATTTAATTTCTTCTAGGGTTGCTGGCTAGCTGTGGTCACTGCAAAATGGTTGCTGTGCCCAGCATAGCTTTCAGAACCCAATTTGAGTTAAGCTGCTTGATCTTCTTCACTGTATTTGTTTTGAATAGATTGAACAAGGAAGAGAGGAAGCAGGAGACCAGTCAAGAGGCCTCTGCAATAGTCTGGGTGGGTGAAGTTGGGAGAAGGCAGTCAGATTCTCCATGTACCATGACTTTTACTGTTAATGAATAGATTATGATATATAGAGGAAGGAAGAAATTGAGAATAACTGCGGGGGTTTTGGACAGAACCACTGGAAAGCTGGAGTTGCTAGAGATGATGATGGACGCCTCCGAGTGGGGCAGCTGGCAGATGAAGAGTTTTGAACTGGTGCCCACTGGACTGGAAACTACGTAGGAATAGGTTTGCCATGTTATTCATCTTTGCTGCCTCCTTAGGGACTCAGGAATTATAACTGATGGATGCACCAGGCTGTTATGGTTACAGAGAATCCCTGCTATGGGAGGATGTCAATTAATTTCCTGATGGTTTAGGTCAAGTCTCTATGTCTTGCTGATTTTCCAGCTGGAGATTTTTGCTTCTTTGACACCATCCAGAGGGTCAGTGACAGGTTGCCAGTGGAGCAGGGTTGATTTGATGAGGATTGGATCTGTAATCCCATGAGCCTCCAGAACCCTCGATGTGGGCACAGAATATTTTGATGGCAAAATCTTTTTCTGATCTTTTCCTCCCAGTCGTTATCACACCTAACGGAGATGATTAATTGGTGTTAATTGGTATGAAAACAGAGTGTGAGTGCTGTTAAAAATTAAATCTTCCTTTTGGAATTTGGGGAGAGTGAAGTGGGGGTTAGGAGGACGAGGAGAAGGGTACATCTGGCTTTACATATGGCCTCCGATTTCAGAGGTTTCTGGTCATATTGCTGCTTTGGTTGGAGAGATTTGGCTGAAAGCATACCCAGGCTGAGGCAGGGGCAACTTAGTTGAAATATTCCCAGTGGGGTTATACCAGTCATGAGAATTGGTTGACATTATACCTGCTTATGTCTATGTCTATGTCACTCCACAGGAACTTAAGGAATATTTGCTTAGTGCCTGCTATTATGTCAGGCACAGGAGAATTCACCAAAGCCTGAAAACCCCATTCCTATCTTTAGCATTATGTCTGTTGCAAGAGGAAGGTGCATGAACAATAATGGGTAGAATTGGGCTCCAGAAAAGGAAGAGGTGAGTTACCCAGCTAGACCTGGAGGAGCTTTCTAGAGGAGATGGTGGTTGAGTTGTGGGGAAGAGGATGTGGGGTGTGGTTCCTGCAGATAAAAGGGGAAGGGGTTCCTGGGAGATGGGAGTACATAGTGGAAGGTGAATCCTTGCAGACAGGGCCTTGTCTTGAAGAACCCGGTAGACCTTAACAAGGAATTTGATCTTCATCCAACATGTACCAGATAGATATTAAAGCTTTTAAAGAGAAACGATGATATATTGGTCCCTACGATTTGAAAGGTGGAACTCTGAAGTCATAGAACTAAAGTTTTTTTTTTTTTTTTTTTTGCTGTAGTCCAGACAAAGGTGATAATATCCCAGATTAGTATATTAATGTTAGGGGCCAATTAGAAAGGCATGCTGCCTTTTTCCACCTGGCTTCTTTTGATTGTTAAAACTACACTATCGTCATAACGATAATTCACTCAGAGCGAGGCACTTTTCTCACTCAATCTTCTCATCCACTCTGTGGGTTGGGACTGTTATGAGCACATTCTATGCATGACGGGTATTAAAGCATAGTTTTGATTAAGCAGCCCAAGATCTCACATAACCAGAGTACTGATTTTGTGGTTCATGCCCTTAACCACACCATACCATGATTATCGCCTCCCAGAGAGGCAAGACCATCCTGATCATGGAGAAAAGGACTGAAGGGAGAAAAGTGTCTTTGGGAAGTATGGAAGAGGGCAGGGTCTGGCATGGGGAGTCTCTCCTATGGGGAAATGGGAACATGCTGCTCACAGGCCCAAGTCTTCCCTCAGGGGTGGAAGTACCTACCCTGCAGAGTAGTTGAGAAGATTAAGTGAAGAAAGTGCCCACTGATAATAGATTCCACCTGGGGTGGAGATGGGTGAGTTCCTGAAGGGAACAACCTTCAATTTGAGAAAATACAGGTCAAATCCCATGCGGTCTTTTTCTTCCCCTGATGTGAGAATGGGAATAGTAGGTTGTGGTGATTTCAAAACTCTCTTGCAAGCCTGGCTCACTCTGATACTATCAAGCTTCCTTACTCCTTCTCACTAGCATTGCACAGGGCTATGTTTTAGATAAATGTCCACATAAGGTCCATGTATTGAAGGCTTGTTTACCAGATTATGGCACCATAAGGTGGTGGAGCCTTGAAGAGGTAAAGCCCAGTGGGAGGAAGTTAGGTTCCTATGGGTGTGCCAGCTCAGCCCCTTCTTCTTCTTTTCACTTCCAGATGCCATGAGGTGACAGCTTCCTCTGTCGCAGGTTCCCACTGTGATGTGCTGCCTCACCATAGGCCCAAACAACAGGATAGTCAACCTCTCATTCTGTGAGCCAAAGTAAACCTTTTGTATTTTTAGGTTGATTTATCTTAGGTGCTTTGTCATAGTGATGGACAACTGACTGATACAGAGGTGAAAGTTGGGTTGTCAGAGTGGAATTTACATCACCCCAAACAACAAAAGTTGAAAACAGTAAGGAGGGCTGATGGTCTCTTAAAGACCACATTCCCTAATTCCCAATAAAGTAGAACTGTTTTGAGACTTTCTAGGATTCGTCGTTGGAGCAACCTTGTCTGCCTGGGTGCTGTATATCTGTGTCTTTCAAAGGCTGCAGGGCAGGGGCAGGCTCTCTCTATGTGGGTCTTTCTCTGTGGCTAGACCACTAGGCTTTCTCATTAGATGATGGGAGTCTGCAGAGACAAATTTGGAGGGAGATAACATTTGTCTAGGAAGGCTACAAGGATTTCTCTATAAAAAGAGAGTGGCCCTTTAGGGACCTTTGTACCATTCTGGGATCTGTCACTCCCCAGAGCAAAGGTGAGGGGAGGACATTTCTCTACTAAGTCAGGGGATCCATGCTCTGGGTTAGGCCATTGGGAAAGTCTGGTGTTGATTTGGAAACATTTCCACAGCAACGGGGAAAGGTCATAGCAACAGCTTTCAGTGATTCATTTGCATCTTGGATAATGTTTTAAAATAGCTTTATTTCAGAGAGCCATTAAATCCTGATAAGTGGGCATTTTTGTAGACAGAAAAACAAATAAGGAGCGACATTAACATTATCTTATCTGAGCGCATGTGCCGGTGCATCCAAGGAAGGCTGATTTGGGGCTTGGGTTGCCAGTCAGGTGACGCTGGGGGTTTCTCAGATGGGCCGAAGGCAACCCATCTCTCAAAGCTGCAGCTGCCCCCTTTGTTCCTCTGAAGGATTCTTCATCTAAATCTCTTTGTCACCTTGCATGGAGGATTTCTTTTAACCTCTTGGGGCTTCAGAGACAGAGGCTTATTGGTACTGACAAGCCCTGATTATTTAAAATCCTGGAGGCCACGATTTCTACTGTGCCGGTCCACAGAGAGTTCAGCTGGCTGGCCCCTGCTGATTGCTCTAGTGGTCTGTGCTTTGTTAAGAGCTGCAAGCCCCTTTTTAATCCTCAGACAGCTACCCCCAACTAAAAACTCATGAAATCCCCTGAATTCCTCCCCTACCCTTCACTCCAAGCAGCACCAACCCTCTCCCCAAAATTAAATCTGACAATTGTCTTATAATTTTAAGCACCCCAAATGTTACAGACATCAGGTGTTATCCAAGGGGACATGGAGTGAGGGATTGCAGCAGGTGCTACATGGTCACAGCCATTCCTGACCCACCTTGCTGCCCTCTGCCCCTCCAGCCCTATGACCACTCCTCACACAGCTCACTATGGCAGAGGGACAGATGCCCACCTCCCCGGGAGCAGAGCTTTGAAGGTATGTTGGAGGCAGATACCAGGTTGTTTACTCTTCATCTCCAGGGTGGGGGGACCTGGGGACCAGGAGGCAAGAAGGGAGGGGGAATCACTGTTACCTAGCAACAGCCACATTCTGTGACACGACTTGTGTCTGAAGGAAAGATGTTTCCACTGGCACCTGGAGAGCCTCTCTGTGCCTCTTCCCCAGCTGCTGAGCTTTTGGTGGCTCTTTGGGTTGCCCCGTTGAAATCCCCCCTGTGGGATGCCTCTGCTGCATTGCATAGAGGTTTCCCTGCTGAATGTGCGTGTGCACATACGTGTGTGACTGTGCATGCGTGAGGGTGAGGGAGGTGAGAGGGAGTGGAGACGCAGCAGAAGCAGCTTCACCATCCATATGTGATTTAAGAGGTCTTGGAAGTTGCCTGCTACATTCAAGTAGAAACTTCTCCCCTGAGGCTGGTGGCTTGCAACAACCAGAACTCCTGAACTAGGCAAAGTTGGCCTCAATTTCAAATATTCTATTGTGTTTTGAAATCATGTCACACATATATTATTTTTTCCCCTGAAAGTCCAGAATTTGAGATGAATTTCTTTTACATTAGGCTTTCATCTGAACTGAAAATCCAATATATAGAGGAGGGGTAATTCAAAAGTCCTTATTATCATTTTAGAGTCATCAGGAGGTAGTTTATCAAATCTTGTCCAGGGAAGACATTTTTATGGCGGCAGAAAGAGCACAAGACAATGGAGTCCTGCAATGGAAGGGGCAGCCCTGCATTGCAGAACAAGATAATTGCTAAGAGCAAGAGAGGGCTGTTGCTGAGGACGGTTTAGTCCGCACATTAGCAATGCCACCAGCTGCTGGGGGTGTTCTCAGTTATCCGTGGGCAGACTGAATCCCCTATTGCTGATGTTATCCTTCATTGCCCCACATCCTGCCTGGGAATGTTTTCCCCATCCTCATGCCATCATTTTCTCTCCTCCACTCCTCTTCAACTTCTCTGCAGCTCAGTGGAGGTTTTGAGGATGCCCTGCATACTGTGACTTAATGCTTATTTATGATAATTCTGGAGAAATATGGGGTCTTTTCTCTGGAGCGTCTAGCTCCCCATAATTGAGTCCATTTTCTCCCCAGCCCATGGGAAATGAGAGTAGGTGGGAAGAAAAGAGACAAGAGGCACTTTGGTTCTCCATGAAGAGAAGGGGGAGGTGGAATAATAAAAAGTGAGAGGGACTTTTTGGAAGTTTGGACCCTCATAGAAGAGGGTGGAGTAAGCATTTCAAAAGTTCTTTCTTTCTCTCTCTTTTCTTTTTTCTTTCTTTCTTTCTTTCTTTCTTTCTTTGTTTTTTTCTTTCTTTCTTTTCTTTTCTTTCTTTCTTCCCCTTCCTTCCTTCCTTCCTTCTTTCTTTCTTTCTTTCTTTCTTTCTTTCTTTCTTTCTTTCTTTCTTTCTTTCTTCCCCTTCCTTCCTTCCTTCCTTCCTTCCTTCCTTCCTTCCTTCTTCCTTCCTTTCTTTCTTTCTTTCTTTCTTTCTTTCTTTCTTTCTTCCCCTTCCTTCCTTCCTTCCTTCCTTCCTCCTTCCTTCCTTCCTTCCTTCCTTCCTTCCTTTCTTTCTTTCTTTCTTTCTTTCTTTCTTTCTTTCTTCCCTTCCTTCCTTCCTTCCTTCCTTCCTTCCTTCCTTCCTTCCTTCTTCCTTCCTTCCTTTCTTTCTTTTTTTCTTTCTTCCCCTTCCTTCCTTCCTTCCTTCCTTCCTCCTTCCTTCCTTCCTTCCTTCCTTCCTTCCTTCCTTCCTTCCTTCCTTCCTTCCTTTCTTTCTTTCTTTCTTTCTTTCTTTCTTTCTTTCTTTCTTTCTTTCTTTCTTTCTTTCTTTCTTCCCCTTCCTTCCTTCCTTCCTTCCTTCCTTCCTTCCTTCCTTCCTTCCTTCCTTCCTTCCTTCTTTCTTTCTTTCTTTCTTTCTTTCTTTCTTTCTTTCTTTCTTTCTGTACTGAGGATTGAACCAGGGTTGCTTAAACACTGAGCCACATCCCAGCCCTTTTTTACTTTTTATTTTGTGACAGAGTCTTACTAAGTTGCTTAGGACCTCACTAAGTTGCTGAGGCTGACCTTGAAGTTTCAATGCTTCTGCCTCTTGAGCTGCTGGGATTACAGGTGTGCAACATGGCAGCACCTGGCTCAAGTTCTTTCTCTCTTTCATCCTCTTTATCTGCAATATAATACCTTGAATCAAATGTTATAGCTACGAGTGTGAAATAGAAATACTTGCTTGGTGTCTCCTTGGTTCAGGAAGACACACGTTCCATTTTTAAAACTTTTTCCAATTAGTTATACATAACAGTAGAACACATTTACCTAACAGTAGAACACATTTTGAAACATCATACATAAATGGAGTATAAATTCTCATTATTCTGTTTGTACATGATGTAGACTCACACTGGTCATGTAGTCATATATGCATATAGGATAATAATGTCCAACTCATTCTACAGTCTTTCCCACTCCCATACCCCACCTCCTTTGACACCCCTCTCCCTAGACCAAAGTACCTCCTCACTTATTGTGAATTAGCATCCACATATCAGAGAAAACATTTGGCCTTTGGTTTTTCGGCATTGGCTTATTTCGCTTAGCATGATATTCTCCAGTTCTATCCATTTATTGACAAATGCCATAATTTCATTCTTATTAAAGGATGATTAATATTCCGTTGTGTATCCATACTGCATTTTCTTTATCCATTATATCTGTTGAAGGGCACTTGGGTCTGTTCTGTAGTTTAGCTAGTGTGAGTTGAGCTGTTATAAACATCACATCGATGAGGATGTGTCACTTTAGTATGCTGACTTTAATTGTGACCTTTGTGTATAAACTGTGGAGTGGAATAGCTGGGTCAAATGGCATTTCTACTCCATGTTTTTATTATTATTATTAATTTTTAGTTATAGTTGGACACAATACCTTTATTTTATTGATTATTTTATGTGGTGCTGAGGATCGAACTCAGGTCCTTGCATGTGCTAGGCGAGTGCTCTACCACTGAGCCACAACCCCAGCACCCCGACTCCATGTTTTTTGAGGAATCTCCATGATGCTTTTCATATGGTTGCACCAATTTGCACCTCCACCAGCAAACATACAAATGTACCTTTTCCCCCCATCCATGCCAAAATTTATTGTTGCTTGCATTCTTAATAACTGCTATTCTCACTGGAATGAGATGAAATCTAAGAGTAGTTTTAATTTACATTTCTCTAATCGCTAGAGATTTTGAACATTTTTTCATATATTTGTTGATTGAAAATAATCACATAAGTTCCATTTTTTTCCCTTTATGAATGGATAGTGGTGTCATAATCACTTCCTTCTAGTAACCCTTTTCTTTGGGAGTAAAGAATGTCTCCTGGGAACTCTCTCGTTCATCAGCCAATCTCCTGGGGTGGTCAATGGAAAAGTCAAGGGTCTTGCTTATAAATAGGGTGAGGGAAAGGTGACATACATTGCCTCTGGACCACTGTACAAAATGGCAGGTAGCTTTGGAAGTGGCAGCTCCTTCCCACAGAGAAGTGGTTCTTAAGACTGTGACTGGTCTCAGCCTGCTTTCCTTAGCCTGGGAAGGAAATCTTTTAATTTGCTAGACTACAATCCAGGCCTATTTATGTCACAAAGTTCTAAGATCCACAGTTATAAAAGCAGTGTTATGTAATCAGCCCTTTCATTCATTACTCATCAATTCTTTTATTTATTTTTTTCCGCTAGCATCCCTTTCTACCGGGTGTCTGAGGGATAAATAAACACAGAAATTTTCTGTGGCCCTATGAATCCATGCTCAGTTTGGAGGACACATGGCATATAATGTAAGAAGAGTACAGAGGACGTTAGTAACATCATAGAGATATACATGAAATAAAATACTTTCTAAGGAAGAATGATCTTCCCTTTCAGAATTAACCAGACTTCTCAGTATGTTGTGCGTGAAGGGAGGGAAACATGGCTTCCCTCCACCCTCTGAGGTTCTTTGGCAGGGTTATGAGTTAAATTGACCTATGACAGATGAACAGGAGATAAGCCATGTTAATTATGTACATATGCACAGGAGTCTTACAAATGAGACTTGAAGAAGGGCCAGCTGATTGGAGCTTATATAAGCGTCCAGAGCTACAGAAAGGAATGAGGACCTAGGGCTTCCTGGGGTGGGGTGGTGGCCACAAAAGTTAGGAAAGGTGAGGGGAAGAAGTAGCTGGTGAGTGGAGATTGATTAAAAAGTCTCTCAGGTAATAAAAGATGCCTGGAGTAGCCCTCTTCCTAATCCAGATATTTTAGTAAGGCAGCTTTTCTTTGGAGACATAAATCTCTTTTACAAAAGCATAGCTCTTCAGAGCTACTCCAGTGCCTGCAGTTTTTCAGAAAAAAAAAAAAAGTGTGCCAGAGAAGTACATTTTGGGGTGGCACATTCTGTCTCTTATTGTCATATTTCAGTGTGGTATGTCTTGAGCCCCAACATGTGGCACTTTGAAAAATCTTCAAGGAGGCCTACAAGAAGGTTAGGGAATAGGCTTGAGAAAGGGCTGAAGGGCCTGCCGGGAGCAGAGCAGGTGGAGGGCACCCTGCCAATGCCAAGCATGTGCAGCAGAGTGGTTGTGCATTCATCTTTAGTTTGCCTAAGACAAGACTGTCAGTAGTAGTTGAATTTTTGATGATTTGCCACATGTTCGTCATTGTACAAGGAATTTTCTGCACATAATTTACTCATCTTTCTTATTTTTGATGGTGATGTGTCCATTATTGTCCCAGGCACCAAGGTGAGACTGACAAAAGCTGAGTTGTTTAGTCAAATTCAGATATAGTAAGTGGCAAGTTGGAGCCTTAAATCCAGGTATGTCTGGTTATCAAAGCCCAACACTGTTCCTTTTTCATAGGCCAAATAAAAACAAAACCCAAACAAAATAACCTCCCTGCAAACGTATCAGTATAAGGGAATTAGAAATAGTATCACTGGAGAGCTTCCATATGGACACTCGGTAACATCTGAGTCCAGTGCTGTTATACAGACTGAAGGTATTGAAAAGTTTCATAAGAGGACGTGGATTTCTCAGTGGAGATGAAAGTTGGGCTGCATCTTATAGAAGCATGGCTAGTGCTTGAGAGGCCAGAGGTTGGGCTTCCTGTTAAAGGGAATGACAGGAACATAAAGAATGAGAGGTGAGAAAAAGCATGCTCATGTTGTCACAGGTGAGGTGTGATGAGTACTGCAAAAGAGGTAGCCAGGCAGAGCCCAGCCCATCTCTGCAGGACTGGAGATCAGGAAGCACTGCTTCAGTTTGGTGAATGGCTAATTCTGCAGGTTTTCTAATAGAAAACAGCTGCCTAAGTGTGATGGAGTCTAAAGATCAAGTCCTGGCACTGGTGTGCAGTATGGATTGGACAAACAGAGCCTGAAGTCTGCTTTTAGTGGCAGCATAGGCAATGGAGAGGAATAAACAGGTATTTCCCAAAAGCTTGTGAAGAATTCAGTATTACATCTCATGGGCAAGTTTTAGGGACCAGAGGAGTTTGTGATGAACTTCTGGTGATTTGGACAAGGAGGCAAAGAGGGTGGAGGGGTACAAATCATGCAGGAAGGATCTGGCAGTCACTGGAAAGACTTGGCTTTAATTTAGATAAAAATGAGAAGTCACCTGTAATCCCAGTGGTTTGGGAGGCTAAGGCAGGAGGATCAAGAGTTTAAAGACAGCCTCCCCAAAAAGTGAGGTGCAAGGCAACTCAGTGAGAGTCTGTCTCTAAATAAAAGTACAAAATATGGATGAGGATGTGGCTCAGTGATTGAGTGGCCCTGAGTTCAATCCCTGGTATCCACCCACTGCCAAAAATAAATAAATAAATAAAAATAAATAAATGATGTCAGTGGGAAGGCCTGAGCACAGAAGACACATGATCTAATTTGTAAACACAACAGCATCCCTTTAGATGCTCTTTTGAGAACAAACTGAAGGGGGTCAGAAGAAGACATGATGTCCAAGGAGAAAGCTGTCATAATAATATGGGTAGAGGCAATGGTGTCTTCTAACAGTGGTGGCTGCAGTGTTTTTGAAGTGATAGTAGAAGAAGAGTTAGGGCGATTTGTTAGAACATCTAATCTGAAACCACAAATACATAATCTGTGAGTAGTCATTAAGTTTACTGTGCCCTGAGTGTGCTGCCTAAATGCAGCACAGGTGGACAAAATATAATGTTATTTTTCCAATGTGTGCCATATGGAGGTATATAAATAGGTTCATATGTGACTCATATGTGTATGTGTGCATGCATGGGTATGCTAATACACATAGTGCCTTTCTGGTCAGATACCCACAACCACAACATCAAATCCACTAATTGAGGCCATTATCTCTGGACTCTCCAGGCACTCGCCAGCAACTTATACACCAGAGAGAAGGAAAACAAAAAAAAATCCTTTGCATTTTGGTTGCACATTTGCAGGTGTTGCCCTCCTCTTAATTATTCATCAACTTCCTTTCCTAACCCCCTTCTTTCTGGAACTTGTGAAAGAGAGAGAGAGAGAGAGAGAGAGAGAGAGAGAGAGAGAGAGAGAGAGAGAGAGAGAGAGAGAACAGCCAGATGTGAGCCCAGTCTCATCAGTAATCTATAAAACACCAAGCACACCCCACTCATCTCTCATGCTTTATGAAAAGTTAAAATTAAATCAGGGCAGCGTTATTAAGCTAAGTGATTTTTGCTGGGTTCGGATGAATTCCTGTGTGTGCCACATTGTTGGGTGGAAATGTGCCTGGGGTGCCAGCGGGCTCAGAATGCACATCCACCAGCTATTAGTGGAAATAGATTTGCTCAGAATGGGGCACTTGAGGTTTCTAGTCCTGGGACTGTGCATGGTAGGCAGAACCCTTGTACCCATAGCCCTGGATGCTCTGATGCCCACCAACCATTAAAAAGCAGGAAGGCAAGACTAAAGCTAAGCAGCTACAGACAAAATCCTGGTGTAGTAATACACTAAAATTCAAGAGGGAGAACTATAAAGGATCACCTTCTTTTGGGTGCCCCTGAAAAGTCAGGGTTGGCAGTGCTATATTTTGGGGCATGCTGAGAATCAAAATTGTTGATCCATGCTTTCGTCCATGAGACTCTGAGAAGCAGGGATCTGGTTAGCAGCTGAGATTTTATTGTACCCATTTGCTTGCTTCAAGTCTCTCCTGTTTTCTGAGCAGCTGGAAAGTGTGTTGGTTTAACATTTTAGGGTCTAAAAAGTTGTAGGGACAATCAGAAACATGTTTAGCAAATGGGTATAAATAAGGGATGTCTCTTAGGGCCCAGGTGTTCCCTCACTCTACCTGATTGGGGCCATGAAAAAAGAGGATGGAGTCAAAAGACAGGTGCATCCTAGCTCTGTAAACTGAGGCTGGAGGTGACAAACTTTCTGAGTTCCGGTTTCCTCCTGAGTCCCAGGAAAATAATAAAGGAAAGTCATAATCTCTCCCAGAAATGTCCTTGGGGAGAGTATTTAAACATGTATTTAAATCACCCCGATGAGTGTTCAGCATGGAAAAGAAGCTGGACCATACTAGAAATACTAGGGTTACTCTGGGGGGCTGAATTTCTGTCCTGCCTGGAGGCCTCTCTGCCACCAATCATTCCCTGTCACTCAACGCCAGCCCCCTCCTAACCCCCCTAGTTCTCCATGTACTGCAGTAGGGATGAAGGTGAAATCATTGGAAAAAAGATTATTTTTTTTGAAGGGGATATTTTCTAAGGAATATCAGACTTGGCTTGTACATGCACATTGGAGCCTGCATTCATGACTTCTTTTTGCCATGGACTTTTTACCTCAAAACATTGTGTAAAGCTTAGAAGTGGGAGAAAATGGCATTTGTCACTCTTGCTACCACTCGTTGAGAATGTGTGATCTCAGCAAACGGTTGATTTTTTTGATTTTTTTTCAGCCCTTGCTTTTGCTGAGCGCTATCTATGCAGAGAGAGAGAGAGAGAGAGAGAGAGAGAGAGAGAGAGAGAGAGAGAGAGAGAGAGAGAAGCGAGAGAGATAGATGTTTTAAAAGGGAACTTTGAATGAAAATATGCCAATATGATTTAATTTCATATTTTCCCCTGACCCTGTTCAGAATTCATTCACAATGTCGCTCTTTTATTTAAAGAACCAACTTCCTAAGTAGAGAAAGAATTTCAATAAGCATTTCAATAAAAGTGTTCAAGATTTTATATTTTTAGGAACCCCATACCTCATAAATGTTGGAATTTCATATCCAAATCAGCTTCAGTGCATTTTCAATTTTTGATATGTTGTGACACAAAGTTCAGTTTTTGAGAAATATAATTTGCTAGACTTTTTTACAGTCATCTCCTAACATGCTGGATAGAGGCTCCGTCTTTATAATTATTTTTTTTTTCCTCAAATTCAAGCTATACCACCACAGTGCATAAAAATTTCAGTCCTTTGGGTAAGTCATGACCACAACTATAATAACAGAGACAAAGAATTTAAAATTGAGACATTCTACCACCTGTATTACCTGGGGTCATGATGACATCGCCAGCACACAGCTACCACAAACTGAGGTGGGTCCCCAGGTAAGCGTGACTCTTGACCTCTTTTGTCTCTGCCAGCATGGTGCCTTAGCCATCAGAATCACCATTGCCCACCTGTATGGAGAGGATCTTGGATGCACTAGCCTGGTCATCCCTCCCAGAGCCACCTTGTCTGGCACTCTAGCATTAGATGTCCATTTTCTCAATTTCTCTGCAGTCTGTTTTGAAATAGAAACTCTTTCATTTTTTGCAAAGCTTTTGCAAAGCTCAGAGACAAATATATGGGCATGTATCCAGTGTAGTAAGGGGAGAAGGGTGAACTCTCAAAGGGAAGAGGAATTCCAACCTGGATCATCCATGCTGACTTTCTCCGCATTGGCAGATGGGCAAATGCTTTTCTTTCTGCTTCAGTGTGATATGGCCAGATTTCCTGGGCTTGGGACAATAGAACACTGGTTTATGTTCATCTCAGCAAAAGTCAAAAGCATCCATTGTTTTGGAAGGGAATTAAGAAAGTTATTTACTCAAGGAATTCCTTTCCATGCACTGCATGATCATTGACTGAATCATGTTCTATAGATTGGACATCACGCAAGGCACAAGTTACAAAATAAGTGAAATACAAAGATATATTCCTGTTTTCTAGGACTTTATGATCAAATTGACAATGTAATCATATTTTATAATTATTTTATTTAGGTAAGTTTTATAATAAAAATGCAAGTGGAGGGAAATAATCTTTATATAAATACTAGATCATGAGAATTGGTGATGGATAGCTTTACTTTGATTTCTGACACGAAATAATGATTTTCACAAGGTCTTCTATAATTGGTGTCTTGGGAAAGTATATTATACTGATTTATTGGGGGGAGTTTCATATATTTCTCTATTTCAATGACTGCCATTTTATGAATTTTCCTCAAATCTATATTTCCTGTCTAAATCTTGTTCTATACTTTTTTTGCTCAGTTAACTGTTAGGTATTTCTATCACTTATTTTTGGGTTGTTCTCTGCCATAGTGATAGTAATTGCCAGGGTATGGCTCTTGACTCATTTTCTTTAGCAAGGGATGCCCAAAGCATGCAGATTCTACTTTGTACTGATTTCTGTGTTTTTTCCACTTTCTCCAAACTCTCTTCCAATTTCAGAGCAGCCCACAATAATCTTTTTCATGGTTTCATACCTATACTCCTAGTCAACTTTCAAATTTTCAGTCTTTTTAAACTTCCTTTTTTCAAATTAACACATAATCATACATATTAAAGGGTTGAGTGTGATACTTCCATACATGCATGAAGTGTACACTAATCAAATCCTACCTCCCCTTTTCTATCTTTCTCATTCTCCAAACCATTCTCAATTTCTAATAATCACTATTTTACTTTCAGGTAGATATTTTTTTTTAAGCTTCTACACATGAGGAAGAACACACAGTATTTGTCTTTCTATGTCTGGCTTATTTCACTTAACATAATGTCCTCCAATTCCATCCATTTTGCTACAAATGAAAGTATTTTATTCTTCTTTATGGTTGAATAATACGTGTGTGTGTGTGTGTGTGTGTGTGTGTGTATGTGTGTGTACAAATGAGATCATTTCTTCATCTTTCTGGGCATATGGTCTGATTTCATGTCTTAGTTATTGTAAACACTGCTGCAATAAACATGGGTGTGAGGGTTTCTCTTTGGTTTGCTGATTTTATTTCCTCTGGAGATGTGCTCAGAAATCGCACTTCCAGTTATAATTTTTTCTAAACAGTTTCCACACTGTAGAAAGAGTGATATAAACCAAATCATCTCACTTCCCTCCTAAAGTTCTTCAGAGGTCCACACTGTTCTCAAGAATTCTTCCACACTCTTTCTTTTTTTTATGAGAAATTGGCATTTTTATTACAATGAACATTTATAAACATTTTTTATGATAGCCTTCTAGTCATTTTATTGATGTATGTAAAACGTTAATATATACCCTTATTCAGTTCCTCATACTTTTGCCAACTAAACAATTCTCAAATTAATCATTATCAAAAAGAAAAAAATTATTTTTCTTTACTCACACAACACTTCTGACACCAAATGTGTGGTTCTGTCATATCCAGCAAATCTAAAATGAACTATTTGGAGTTAGCAGACTCCACTTGTTAAGAAATTCGTCCCACAAAACCGTCTCCTATTCCAGCACCAATAGCAAGTAGTGAATTCCCAGGTTACCCACACTTCAGTTTGGTTTGTCTGTAGATCAGGGTTTGTCAGGACTGTTTTCATTAGGCTCAGTCATTCACTACAGTGGATCACAGAATGCTGGGAAACACATAGGTTTTCTTGAGTGAGAAATATATATTAGATCTTTGCCTACTAAAGCCCTTCTAATTTCCTGAGTGTCAGGGGTAACAAGAGCATCTTTGGTTATATTTTGTTATAATCTTTGTCTTTGTCTCTGGTTCCTGACACTGAGCTCCTAAGTCCCTTGGAATTTCCTGGGTGGTAGGAGGATCTTGTGTTCTAATGAGGTGAGTACTGGTAAGTTCCTGGTTAGCTTCAGGATGGGGCTGGTCACAAGAGGTCTTGATTAGAAGTTTGGAACTTCCAGTTCCATCTCCTCTCCAGGAAGGGGAGAGGAGCTAGCAATTCAGTTAATAATCAATCGTGCCTGTATGAAGAAGCCTCCATAAAAGTCCTTCAACTATGTGGTTCAGAGATCTTCGTGGGTGGGGAAAATATTAAGGTGCTGGGAGAGTGGTTCGCTCAGAGATGGCACAGAAGCACTGTGCCATTTCTTATAAACCTTATCCTATGTCCTCTTCCTCTGGCTGTTCATCTATATTCTTTACTATCTCCCACACTCTTTCAAGAGGCTTACATGGTGCTGTCTTTTTCCTTTCCTGCTTTCTTTTCCAGACTCAGCTCTTGCTACTATCTTGGCCCCCTGATGATCTCTCTTCACCTGAATGACTTCCTGTTCCTCCATTGCATCCTCTGCTTCCAATCCTCAATCTCTTCTTTGCACAGGCTATTCTCTCAGCCTAAAACACTCTTCTCAGGCATAAGTCACCCAGTGCATACATACTGAGCACTAAGCAAGTGCCAGGTACTAGACTAACTGTTGGTAAGCAAAATAGAGTCCCTTCCCTTATAGCGTCTTAGTTGAGGGTGAGTATACACTCTGAATATGTGAATACAAATAGGAATAAGTAAGGGAAAACACAGGGATGACAAGAGAGTACCTGAAGGACCTAATGTAGATATGGAGGGGTGGTCAAGGAGGGTTTCCTTGAGGAAGTGATGTTGAACCTGCAACCTGCTCTTCATTCCCATCTTTCTCCCAGAGTGTCTTCCAGGAAGTTTCTCTTGGCTTTCTAGCTTTTGGTTCAAATGGCCTCCTTGGGGCTCACATAGAACCAGGTAAAACCCCTATCAGATTATTTGCCCTATTACATTGCAGCTATCTTTCCATCTTCAGACTTCTCTTTTGAAGCACACAAGTAGTTGCTCATAAATATCTCTTGACAGCTTTGGGTAATACTGGAAACCCTTCCTAGCAAAGGGAGACACACTGCAGTATATAGTCTGCCATTTCTGCCCAAACTCTTCATGAACTGAAAAGATTTGGGAGTTATTATCCTAATTCCAAAGATGTGAGCCCACATTTCTAAGGCAGTGCTACTACTCTGAATCTGAGGCTCTTCAGAGAGACTCATGTGTAGCCCTGGAAGCAAGTAGGAAGAAGTTGTTGCCATTGTGAAATGTAACAATGTCCTAATGCCAAAGAATAGTATACTTTGAAGAACCTAAAGTGATATTAGCTATTGTAATAAGGTGAAAACATGTCTGTTCTAATTGATAAATTAATTATACATATGAATTCTGGAGGAAAAAGTGCAACAATGACCCTGGTCATTAGGGATAACTTGCCTTGCTTCAGGCTGTACTGAAACTGTGCCAATGGCCATGATTTTCTTTTGGTTGGAACACCTTCATGAAAAAGGTTTTTATAGCAGGTGTCACACACTTCCAAACACTGGTGTGTGTGTGTGTGTGTGTGTGTGTGTGTGTGTGTGTGTGTGAGCATATGCGCGCGCACACGCGAATATACTGTTATACATATTTCCAGATGTGTAAACTGAGGCTGAAAAGATCTGTGACTTACTCCAGGCACAGATCTCAGACTTGGGGTTAGTCTTTGATCGATTTCTACACACAAAAGTCTTTTCTGTGATAAAGTTCATAGAAGTTTATGATTATTTCTCAGTAAATAGAGTTAACAGCCTCTTCCTTCCGACTAACCTCACCATCTTTCTTGGTGTTTTATTTTTTGGTGCTGAGGGTTGCTGAGGGTCTTGTACATGCTAAGCCCATGCTGAACTATACCCCAACTCCATCTGCATTTTAAAGTGGTTTTGAGTAGTGAGACTGGAGAGTCAATCTGGAAGAGCTTGTATGACATCACCACAGGGATCACCACATGGCGGTGGTCCCTCCTACTCTGGTCCTTCATTTAACCCTCATGACTAAACCGGGCTTCTCATAGTTACAAGGCTTGGTTTCATACCAGGGTAATTTATGTCCTCCACCAGGTTGCAATTGGTGCATCTCTCATGTATAGGTGCAGCTTTTGCTTTGACATCTGATGTAACTCATTTAAACCCGTAGTAGAGTCATTGTATCTTATCTTGAGCTTCTATTCTTTTTTAAAAAAAATCATTTATTTATTTATTCTAATTAGGTATATGACAGCAAGATACATTTTTTAAAAAATATTTTTTGTAGTTGTAGCTGGACAGAATACCTTTATTTTATTTGAGCTTCTATTCTTATCAGGCTTGTTTTACTTCTATTAAAAGCACGTTTGTAGTTCTTGTCTGACAATAAACTCAGAATCTTTAAGGTGTGGGTCTGTGTGTGCCTGTGCATGTTCTGACACAGATTGTGAGGGACTGAAGACTTGGGTATGAGTGTACTGCTTGTGGTAGGGCAGGAAGTGGAGAGGTAAAGAAACCCGCATTGTCTTTCTTTCTGTGGATTTGTGTCACCTGAGTAAGCCTCTTTATCCTTTGATGTGGGGAGCTTCCCTGCTGCGTGAGAGAACCACCTGGAAGTTTCTAAGGCAAGAGAAAAGCAGAGAGGTCATGAAGGCAGTCATGTGACTTTATGGGTATTTTGCATAAATCTGATTTCTCTGGGGAAAACACAATCCTTCTGAAGTTGCTGAGGTCAGGACCAGTAAGGCTGCTCCAGCAGCCCTGGCCCAGCTGGGGAGGAAACAGCATTTACGTCGCGTTTATTCTCTACTCAAGGATAATTACAAAGGCTTTCTCTGGGCCTTTGGAGTCTCCCCAGTTTAGTTAGGAGCAAGTGAAGTACATTTTAATGATGAGAAGATGATAAGACACGCTTTGCCATTGATCATAAACAAGGCTGTCCTGAAGGGCCCCTATTGATTCCCAGGGCAGGTGAATGGCAGGGACCTGTGTATACTGAGTGCAGACAGATGTCCTATGTTTAATCATGTTGACAAGAAGGCCAAGGAGCAGGAAGATGAACATGGAGGAGAAGCAGAGAGGACGAGAATCAAGAAGGGAATTCTGATGCGAGGAGTTGGCTAGTACCTTGGAGATGGAGACAAGTCTTTATTGATGGACTAGATAATATGGGCTGAGGGGTGTGGGAAACCCTTCTCATACCATCTCTGATGCTGGCCTTCCACAGAGCCTAAACTCCTCCAATTAGTTCCGGCATGTCTATGGGTCATGGCATTCAATCTCTTAAAGAATTACAGAGCTGGAGGTAGCACTTTCACCTGTCAACATTCATTATGCATCTACATTTGCTTATTAAACCTGTCAATCTTAAGGTCCAGAGGGAAGAGAAGAAATTACCTCCCAATTTCAGTTGCAAGGCAGCACCCACTTACTGATAATCTGCACAAGAACTTGCACTTAAGGAGACTCCAGGGAGCTTATGATCTAATTGGAGGCCAAAGACACAAACAAGTATTACAAAGTACAAAGACTCAGTTTCAGAAGAGATGAAAAATGAGTTACTCCATCTCTTCATCCATTTCTCTGTGTTATTACTGACCAATTTCTTCTTATTTGTCTAGTTAAATTCTTGAGTCACTTGTGACTTGCCTTTCCCTTGATTTCCTTGGATGAAAAAATTATGGAAACATACTTTGAGGCATACAATGCATAGATCTTAAGTGCAGAGTTAAATGAGTTATGATAAATGTTACATTAGGAAACCTGCATCCAGATAAATATACACCTTCTTAATACTTCTAACAGGTGGCCTGCACCATTTCCTGTCAATACCTCTTTCCAAGAGGCAACTGTTCCAATTTCTCTTTGAAGAGTAGTCTTGCCTGGTCTTCAATATTATATACATGGGGTAGATAGTATGCATCTTCTGTGTTTGGCTTCTTTTGCTTCACATGGTATCATCTAAGATCATTTCTTCTATTAGTAGTTCATTCCTTCTAATTGCTAATGTTTTTATTGCCCCATTGCATAAATATACCAAAATGTGGTTATTCATATTCCTGTTGATGAGCATATGTGATATTTCTATTTTTTTTCTTTTTAACATCATTGCTATGTTTATTCCTACATGAGTCTTTTTGGGGGGGACATGTGTCTTTATTTCCTTCAGTAAATATCTAGGAGTGAAATAGTTGAGTCATGATAGGCATATGTTTAATGTTAATTAAACTCTATTATACATATTAAATAAAATTATCATACAGTTTTCATCCATTTCTCTTCATCTATTTCTCTGTGTTATTACTGACCAATTTCTTCTTATTTGTCTAGTTAAATTCTTGAGTCACTTGTGACTTGTCTTTCCCTTGATTTCCTTTTGTACTATTTGTGGAGGAGGTGTACTATTTTTCTTTTTTTTTTAAAGAGAGAGAGAGAGAGAGAGAGAGAGAGAGAGAGAGAGAGAGAGAGAGATAAAGAGAGAATTTTTTTAATATTTATTATTTAGTTTTTGGCAGACACAACATCTTTGTTTGTATGTGGTGCTGAGGATCGAACCCAGGTCGCACACATGCCAGGCGAGCGCGCTACCGCTTAAGCCACATCCCCAGCCCACTATTTTTCATTCCCATCAGCAATGCATGAGAGTTCAAGAGATTCTACCTTTTCCTCCCCAACCGTTAGTATTGTCAGCCTTTTTAACTACAATTATTGTAGTAGATTTATAGTTGAATCTCATTTTGGTTCTTCGAGCAAGATTAACCATCAGATCCCAGTGAATCCTTTCTTGATGTTTTCTCTTGGATCCGCTCCTCCTCATTTTCTGTAGTTTTGCAGTCATAACCCAGTTTTGATCAGTTCGTCTGAACCAGGCCATGGTCTCTTCAAGAAACCAGGCTACCAGGACTGACTGGATAGCTTCCTCATTCCCTTGGTCCTTCGCTGCTGAAAACTAGTAATAGCTAACACCAATTTGGATTTTCCCAATTTTTAATTATTTATGATTAAAGAAACTAAAAAAAATCTATTCTTTCTTTAGAGCAGAGCTCATCTGATGGGAAATGGAACCCAGCTCACTCATCACTCCAATTTGCCCCTGCCCTTCCAGTTGCAGTCCTTGAAGTTCCTCTGTGAAACTCCTAGTGCTTTGGGGAGCATATGTTGAAAACCACCTACTGACCAGACCCTCCCTGACCGGGTACCTGTCCACATCAGGAATAACAGCTCCCACATCTCCCTCACCTTTCCTTCCAGTTCCATATTAATGATAAATTCTTCTGAATGCAAAATCTATTCCAAGCCTCAGGTTCTGCTCATGCTGTCCTTGTCCTTGGGAAGGACATCTCTGCTCATCTCCTAGTGTCCGCCTGGGAAATATGGTGTCCTTTAGGCCAAGATGCTGAAGCATCTGTCCTTCATAAAGTCTTCAGGGTTGGTATCTCACTACCACCATCCTTGTATACACCCTTGCTGGGTCTACCTTTTATATACCTTCTGCAGTACTTGTAATCATCTTCGTTTTCACTGTGTCCTGCAGTCTGTCATTCAATTTCCTTTATATTATGGCCTCAACCTACTTTTCTTACATTAGCTCCACTAATCTGCATGTTTTACCTTGTTCTCCTGCCACAGTGCTACACACACTACACTATCTAAGGGACTCTCTCCACATCTCTGCCCAGAATGTCCTCCCTCACCTAGAATACCCTCTTCCTTTTTCTTCTCCAATCTTTTCCAACTTGCATTGGAACCCAAATTCTGCCTCCTCTGTGAAACCACTTGCTCTTTCTCTTCTGAATTATACTAGTGTCTCTAAATTCCTTTGACACTCATGCCTTTGCTAAAATCCCACCTCTAAGAAGCTTGCCATCTATGTAGAGAGTTAAGACAAATACAAATGAAGAGATTGGTGACAACATGATTTGGGCCTCATTGTCCATCCCGTCTCCATGTCCCACTTGGCCTGTGCAGACAGAGATTTACTGGCTGCTATACCACTCCATGCATGGGGACTTGCAGAAAGGACAACTCTGGTGGAGTGGGGTGAGGGTTCTCCTTGAGAATTGGTTCTATCAGGGTCCATTGGCTGTCTGCTGGAGGACTATGGGTTCCCCACCCCTACTGAGCCTGTGGACTTTTTGGGGGAGGGAAAGTTTTCATCTCTGCTAGAGTTATCTTGGGCCCTCTGCTTGGAATCATCTGAGCCTAACAACAGAGAGCTGAGGGGTTTTGAGTCATTTGGCATCGGAGCCAAAAGCAGCCAGCAGAAAAGCCTATAACCACCTCTGATGGGCTCTAGTGGGCTCCATTAGGATTCAGGACATCCTGGCTCCGCAGGGTAAAATACCACAGCTTGTCAGAAAAATAATACAGGCTCAAGCGGCTTGTGGTCTGGACAAACCATTTACAAAGAGCCCAAGTTAAGTGGGCAGGTGGCCAAGTTTTGAAGTTTAGTGTCATTTGAAATGAACACAAACAGTGGGGGATGGCAGAATGTCCCATCCAGCAGGACACATCAACGTAGGCAGCGAACCTAGATGGGGAGGAATGAAGGGACAAGAGACATGAAAGGTGACAGCAAGACAAAAGTTCTGATCAAGCTGAGAACTTTTATTGTTCACACAGGGGTATTTATATGCTGGGGATAGGGAAGCTCTCTAATCATCAATTGCTGGATATGGGTGGGTGTTCATATGCTGGAGATGGGGAAAGTCTCCAATCAGCAATTGCTGGATGTGGGTGGTAAAACTGCCAGCTGCAAGATGTCTGATGATCCTGATAATCGTAGGATGTTCCAGGGAGATAGGTAGCTGCAGGATGACTTTCAGGCAGGATGTCTCCCAGGGGGCTGTCAGGCTAATCTTTGAAGGAGAATTTCCTTCCAGTTCCCGACAGCAGAAAACCGTGAATGCCAACGTGTTCAAATTAGCTGTGGGAGTTTCAGATGGAGTTGGTGTATAGTAGTCATTGGGCATGAACTTCATCTCCAAAATGTCCTACCTGTCCTTGGATTTTGATCTTCTGTCGAATAAACTTTACAGATTTAGGTGCAGTGTGTGTGTATGTATGTGTGCATATGCCTGGGTATGTGTTAATGAATAGCCCTTCTTTTAAGGAAAATTAGCCTTTTAAAAGAATGATTTACCCTTCAATTATTAATAATTGGCCTTTAAAATTTTTAGCTCCTTAAGAAATAACTAGTCCTTTATTATTTTACCCTGTAGAGCATCCTACACTGTTTCCTCTCCTTCTTTCTCTCTCTTACCCAAATGTATCAATTGTCCACCTTGGGTGTGTAGCCAGCGTCTTACACCTGGCTCTTGTGTCCTGCTTGAATTTCCAGAATCATTTGCACTTACTTTTGACATCCCTTCTCCCTGTCTGTTCTGACCCCCCCTGAAGTTTTTAGCAGAGCCTCTGGTCTTCAGAGTCCTCATGAGGTGGAAGCACCTGGGAGTGAGGTGAGAGGAGAAATCTAGAGGCCTGAGCTAATTCTGCCAGAGGACTGACCTTCTCAATTCCCTGCCTTCCTAGTTCACCTGCCTCCCTGAGGACCACAGTCTGCATTCTCTCACCACTTTGAATTCTCACTGTCGTCTCCTCTGTTATCACTGATGTGTGCCCTTATATTATTCAGAGTTATTTTTTGGCATCTGTTATCTACATGACTATATAGGGCAGGAACTTTTTCTTTTGTGCTGTTCGAGCTTCATCATTCATAGGAATTTAGAATTGTGTTTACATAAGGTTGGTGTTCAATATGTGTTTGCATTTTAGAGTATATTACTGGTAAATCATTCAAAACAGTGGTTCACAAAATGTGACCTGCAGACCACTGAGGTTTCCTAAGACCCTTACAAGGGGTCTCTGAGGTCAAAATCGTTTTCATAATAGTGTTAAAATGCTATTTGACTTTTCCAGTATGTTTACATTTTCCTTGATGAGGAAAAAGCAAGGATGGATAAAATTGTTGGTATTTAAAACCAAATCAAGTCAGTGTTACCAGGCTGGTTAAAAACTAAAAGCTAACTTCCTCTGAAAATGCATCTTCCACTTTCAATAAGAATATCTTTACTGGGCTGGGAATTTAGCTCACTGGTAGAGTCCTTGCCTAGCAAACACAAGGACCCCCTGGGTTCCATACACAGCACTGAGAGAGAAAGAGATGGGGGGGGGGAGAGAGAGAGAGAGAGAGAGAGAGAGAGAGAGAGAGAGAGAGAGAGAAAAGAAGAAGAAGGAGAAGGAGAAGGAGAAGGAGAAGAGGAGGAGGAGGAGGAGGAGGGAGGAGGGAGGGGAGGGGAGGGGAGAGAAGAGGAGAGGAGAAGTGGGAGGGGAGGGGAAAAGGTGGGGGGAGAGAGATTTCCTTGCTAAAGTTGCAGAAATTATTGCATTGTATGTCAACCCTTCAGTAAACACATGTCTTTTTAATATTCTGAGTGGCACGGATTGTGAGGGACTGAGTGTCTTTTTAATATTCTGATTTTAACTTGTAGGTAAACTATGGCTACTCAGACTTACAAAGTCGGGAGATATTTTTTAAAACTTAATATATTAATATATATATTACTTAATATATTATATTAATATCTATATATCTTATATATATTACTTAATATATTATATTAATATCTACATATCTATATGTATCTATTTCACCATTCAAGCAAAAATTAGAATTTTAGAAAATCTGTATCCATTATGATGAGTGTGACAGTTTTCCCACCAATAATGAATGTACTTTTTAAATATGAAAATGTCTCAACATTTAGAAGATCTATATGACTCAGTGAACAGTTTCCTACATGATCAGTATATAATGGTACAAAATCGTATATAGGTAAAAGATCCATCCAAAGTGCAAGATGGGCCATCAAAAATTACTTTATCAGAGTGCAGTAAGTTTGCTAGTATGGTTTCAGATAGCATGTAACAGCTAACTTTTAAGAATAAATCTCTTTTTAAATTTTGGTTTAGTAGCAAAGAAAAAATATTCATAATTATCTGAAAAACCTATTAAATATTCTCTTTTCCAAGTATTTTTCTAGGTGGGGATGGATTTTCTTCATTTACTTCAACTAAAACATGACAGCTCAACAGATTGTATGAAAATCCAGCTCTTGTTTACTAAACCAGGCAGAGAAGAGACTTATAAATCTAAAAAAAAAAAAAAGTCATTCTTCTTACTATTTAAAAAATATACTCTTAAAAATAAAGCTTTTATTTTAAGATAATTTACATTTAAAGAAAAGTTGCAAATGTAGTACAGTATAGGAATCACTGGACACAAGTTCAGACTCAGGGTCAGAGAGTAGAAAGTATGACATCCAGATAGAGAAGAGGGGACATGTTACTATCAGGGCTGCGTTTTTCCTTGTGGTCATTGTTGCTTTGAGACAGATTTCTTTTTTTTTTTTTAAAGAGTTATTTCTACCACTTGAAGTCCTTTCTCCTGGTTTCTCTAGTCCTTTGGATTTCATTTTCTTCTATTAGGATTACTAGCTGGTACCCAGAAGAGCTAATGGCACGAGCAGGTAGACAGAGGGGAAACTAAATCCAGAGTTCCAGTGGAGTTCCTCTCATCATTTTCAAAATTATCCACTACTGGAATGATGCCTGGTCCCCGTGGGTCTGAGACAAAGACTGAGGCTTAAAATTAGAGGCCGCATCATGTGTAGTTCTGAAACGATTTCACATAATCCACGGGTATGTGAGCACTACTCTCTGGAGGCAGAGGAGGGCTGACCTCAGTTCTCCTGGCAGAGCCCTGCAGGCATGGCTTGAATGAAGCACATTCAGTCCACATTCGGTGCATGGGCTGGAGTTGCCACACAGGAATTCAGAGAAAACTCCTCCGACAGAGGTCACTTCTGCAGGTGTCTTCCTGTCCCTCACAGCCCAGGTGGAGGGAACACATCAGTTAAGGGGAGGGCATTTTACTTACACTTGCTAATAAGGGGAGACCCTTGGGAAGGCTTGTCCATGGCCTGAGGCCTTCAGGAGCATCTTGTGTGCTGGAGAGGAAGGTGTGGAAATTTCCCTGGAACACCCCTTACCCTTCCATGTCCTCCTCTTCCCTGTCCTTCCTCAGTGTTCCTTGCTTTAACTGGAGAGACCAAAGTGCTTTGGGAACCAGCCAAGCTTGCTGTTTCTGCAGTCTTAGGAGGCTGGGAGGGCAAAACATGCCAGCTACTGACGGACAGCCTACACTCTGTTGCAGTTAGAGGGGAATCTTCATGTAAAACACATTAACTCTCATAACAACTTAGTGTGGCAAGTAGAGCATGTATCCCATTTTACAGATGGAGAGACTGAAACAGAGAGGCTGTTTTCTCCAAGGGGACTTGATTGTCCCCAGTTCTTTGTCACAGGACTTGGAAGGACACTTCGTCTTTAAAGGCCAAATAGAACCGCTAGAACTTAACACTTTCAGTTTTTCCTGTAAAACCAAGGTCTGCCTGGACCTCTTCTGTCCTGGAATAGTTGAGAGCACAGTGTCAGGTCTCCCTGGGAGGTCATCCTCCAACAGAGCTCTTTGGGTGAGTGATGCCAAATCTCCACCCTCCCTCTGTGCCGCCCCTACATCTGCATTTCTTGATTCAGTCAACAAGGCTGGTTTGGCTCCTTAATGGTTTTCGCCATTTATCAAAGGAAATGAAAAAAAAAACAGTACAGAAATTTCAATTATTCTGCATCGAGGAGGTGATCAAACATCCAGACTTTAATTATTGAATCCAGAGCCAGGCAGCTCAGAGGTGCCTCCAGGAGCTGAGTAGTGGCTGCCACCTGGCTCAGGGTGTCCACACCCTCAGTGGAGCAGGGTTCCACTGTCCCTATGCACCAGTTCCAGGACCTGTGTTCTCCTTGCATGTTCCAGGATACATGGAAAGAGGGGAAAGCCATGTCTTTCTCCAGGGCTGGTGTTGAGTTGAGGAAGCAATGGTGGAATGGATGGGGTGGGGGGAGAAATACATAAAAAGGTATAAGAAAAGAAAAACATTAAGTGTGACTTGGGGAGCTCCATTTGGAGCAACCTCATATGTAATTACTAGCTGACTGGTCTGCAGACTGTTTAGTGAAATGTTGACAGATCTGGCTGCTCTTTCTCCTAATGCCTCAGGAAGGCTATTGTGGAGCTGGTCTTCATGGGGTTTGAAAGAGGCCCAAGTCCAAACCCCTGAATTCCAGGGTTCACAGACCGGGAAAAATCTTGCTTCCTCCCTGCTTGGAGCCCATCTGTTAGTTGGCTGGTCCTTCTCTTGACATCTTGCCGTCTTTTTGGGCTGGTCCTAATTGATGCTTGGCTCTATGTTTGTTAAATACATTTTTACCCTCAATGCCTCCTCCAACTGTAGTTGTTTTTCTCCTCCTCCTCCTCCTCCTCCTCCTCCTCCTCCTCCTCCTCCTTCTAACTAGCAGGTGCATTTAGCTTGTGAGGTTGAAACATTTCATAACAGGCTCTTTGTGATTCCTTGGGACAGTGAACACAGGTTTCCACCATGTACTCCCAGCGGTCTCCTGGGGTTCTCGCTGTGTTAGGACTATCTTGCCTGAACATAAGCAACTGTCTTGCCTGCAGTCAAATTACAGAACACTGCTATGTTTTTTTTAGAAGGCTGCTACAACCTGCCAGTTGATAGACCATTTCACCAACTGCACTGAAGCCTACATTATCTTTCAGAAGCAGAAAAGCCATCAATTGGCATGCAGAGTCTGAGGGAGACCAGATACCTGAGGGCAGTGTATTTTTAATTGCCTGGAGATGCCCATTAATAACTTTTAACTTTTTGTCCTATTCTGTGGGCAATCAACAAGGTGTCAAATCTCAATATGAGAATATTTTCTCTGGAGAAGGAAAGCTGTGGGAAATGATAATGAAGATTCTTAGAATTTTCTTTTTAGAGTTGTTTAGACATATTGATATGAGAACACACCCAGGGCATGGACACACTTCTTTCAGGAGAAAATCCAAGTCCCATGGAAATAGAGGAACTAAGCTAATTGAAACGTGAGACAGTAAGGGTTTTCAATGCCAGATTTATTGGTGATTGATATTCTGCTTGGAGGCTCACTGGGCCCCTGCAGTCATGTTATTTCAGACTGAATCTCCCAAGAGACAGAGGACCGAGTGTCTGCTTTCATCTCGGAGATGTTTGAGTGTGTACAGCCTTTGACACTGAGGTCACCTTCCTTCCTGGAAGAACCTTGTGGTTGCCACCCACATTAATACTATGGGTGCCCTAGTTCTTACCCTGACTCTGCCATAGACTGTGACTTTTGGCAGGTCACTTCATTTTCCTAGGCCTCCGTTTCTTCATCTGTTTAATGTGACATAAGAGAACCAAAACATATATACATGTACATAGGTATAAATACATGAATATACACATATAAAACCCACAAACAAAACATATATGGAGATATGTATATGTACATTTATTGTACATAACTGGGCATTGTATAATTGAAGCTACTTGGGAGGCTGAGGCAGGAGAGTGACAAGTTCAAGGCTAGCCTAGGCAATTTAGTGAGACCCTGTCTCAAAACAAAAACAAACAATAAAAAGGGATGGGGATGTAACTTGTTCAGAATGCCCCAGTTTCAATCCCCTATAGCACAAAATAAATTCCAAACATATACTTTACATATATAAGGAGATTTATTTCAGTAATTGGCTTTTGAGATTATGGAGTCCAAGAGAAGGCCTACAATCCTCCCTTTTTACACTGGAGAACAGGAAGGTAGTGGTGTCATTCAGTTTAAAACTAAAGGCCTGAAAATTTAAAGTGCCAGCATGCCCGGGTAGGAGAAGATAGATGTCCCAGTTCTAGGAGAAAATAAAAAAGAAATTCACCCTTTCTCTGCTTTTTTTATTCTATTACATCCCCCCCACATTGTTGATTAGAAGATCTGTTGTACTCAGTTTACAAATACAAATGCTATTCTCTTCTGGAAATACTAAAAATAATGTTTGACCAGCTATCTGGGTATCCCTTAAACCAGTTAATTTGACACATAAAATTAATCATCACACACAATAAACTGTTACTTCATTTAGCTCCTTTAACCCTCTTCTATCATTCTTCAGTTTTTAGGTCTGCTGATGGAATCCTTGGGCACTTTTCAGAGTCCCCCAGACAAGACTAATGAAGATGTTCAGAATGATTGGTTGAACTTTTGCTAAATTGTTCCATTTCTAACTATATGAGTTCAGATTTTCCGGATGTACTCTGTTCTCAGCTTGCAAACTGTAAGGGAAAGAAGAAAGGGTCAAACCATAAAAACTAGTGCATTGCTCTGCTGGATTTATTTATTTTCTCATCATGCCCTAAATTGCCAAACGAACCAAAAATCAAAGTTAGTCTCAAACCCATTTAGCCAGTCTTCATTTCTCTGACAGTTCTTGGGGTGGTCTCCATGTGAGCCTCTCATGTTGCCAGGATGTGTGTGTTGATGACTTACAGACACAAATTTCCCAGCAAATAGACAAGGAGCAGTCTCTGGTGTGACACCTGAGTACCTAGAGCCATCCATCACCTGTTGAATAAATAATGCCCTTCTATGGAATAACAATTGTGGGTGATGATGGCTGGGGGCATGTCAAGGACTTGGAGATAAGGGCCTGAAATATTTAGAGCTTGCAGCTGCTGCTTGGAAAAGATCAGAGGAGAGATTAGTTCAGCAGGTAGAGGGAGAGTGCACCTCCTTGGTAAGCCTTCTGCTCCCTGGAAAAGCAAGATCTCACTGTCTCCAGTACCTTCCTAGTACTGTTCTATTTCCCAGCATACAAATTCCACCTTGAAGTGAGCTGGACACAGGGTCCAGGAGATATCACCTCTGATCCAGCCAGCACTTGGTCAGTTGTTCATTGGGACCTCAGTCAAGGAGTCTGGTCCTGAGCAGTAACTGGAGGGTCACACAACATGAACTGGGATAAAATAAAGGGCCTGGTTCGCATTTAGAATCAAGGTCCTAGCAATGAGCCATGTTGGAACTATTCAACTTAATGCAGAAGGGAGACAGAGAAAGAAACCTAAAGTGTTTCCTGGTCTTGTCTCTGCCCAGGGCTTGAATTTGGGGTCTACACATACTTTGGAGGAGGTTTATAATATTCTGTAGGACTGTGGTTGATTGAAGACCAGCCAAGGACTAGTCAGAGTGGTGCTCCATAATTATTATCTTCTTCTTGCACAGATTTAAAGTGGAATTAAGTGATTATAAGTGTCTAATTGCTATGGACTCCCTTTATGACACTGGCAGGTGAAGACTGCTTTTAAAGACTGCTTTTGTCTGACCCCAAAATCAGGTGCAGCAACTCCAACCAGCCCTGAGACTGGGCTGGGCAGGCTGCAGCTGCAACTGACTTTGCCTTTCATGACTGGGTGATCTGGGATTTTGTTAGAACTGTAAATTATAGAAAGAAGATAACTTAATTTTTTTGTACCAGAGATTGAACTCAGGGGCACTCAACCACTGAGCCACATCCCCAGCCCTATTTTCTATTTTATTTAAAGATAGGGTCTCACTAAGTTGCTTAGTGCCTCACTATTGCTGAGGCGGGCTTTGAACTCATGATCCTCCTGTCTCAGCTTCCCAGGCTGCTGGGATTATAGGCATGCACCACTGTGCCTGGCAACTTACATGTTTTAATAAGGATTAGAAGACCCTTAAAACAAATGCTGAAACAACAATTTGACTTTAAAACTCTGGAAAAACTGTTGGAGACACTGGAGTTTGAATCCCTGACCTATTTATGCTAGTCACATGGGCCTTACCCTGACCTTTCCTTCGGCATGTTACATAGACCTCCATGGCTACAAGAACTATTTTTTCAGGATAGTTGTGAGGATTGAATAAAATCATTATGTGGAACTATAGAAAGTGGCATAAAATGGTTGGTTGGTGTATTAGTGTCATACCTGGGTTACTTTGGCCTAACATCAATAAATTATCTGAAAGGTTTGGAAGTGAGATGTCCAAAATTGAGGTGATGACAGGGCCGAGATTTCTCGGAAAGCTGTAGGAAAGGATCCTTCCTTGTCTCTTATGGCTAGCTCTTCCTGCTGGCTGGCAGTCCTCAGCATTCCTTGGCTAATTGACTCATCACTCCTGTCACGGCCTCTGTCCTCACTTGGCTTTCTCCCCCATGTACTAGTGCTCACATTTCCCTTTCCTTATGAGGGTACCTCATCTTCATCATATCAAAAAGAACCCTATTTCCATTACATTTACAAGTTCTAGGAGGTAGGATTCAACTTGGTGTTTTCTTTTTATTTTTAGAAAACACAACTTTTAAGAGTTGGTAAAAATGTCAACCATGAAGATGAGCATCTAGTAGCATCTTCCCAGGACCACAGGTGTGGTCTAAATGGTGGGTGTGGTTAAGCTAAGGCCATGGAGGAGTGTATCTCAGAGCAGAGGTACTCTTGGTGGGAAGAGTTGGTGAGATCACTCCATGTCCCAAATGTTGCTGCCACTGCTACCCATTAGAGAACTCGTTTGCTTCTTTCCCTTAATGTTACCTCCAGTTCCAGCTAAGACCCAGTAAGACCCTCTCATGGTAGGGGAAGGAAGACCTTACGCTGACCTCTCCTCCCAATCCTGCTCTTGGTCACAGAGACATCCTCTTCTAACTGGAGACCAGACCCCTTACTTTGACTCTGGGCACTGGCATGTGTCTGTCTGCAGGTGAATTCTGCTGGGCTCTCCCAGGGAAGGCCCAGCACCAGAGAGCCCAGAGATATGCCCTCTTGTGCCTTTGGAGTTATTCTCTTTAGGACAGCCTTTTGGGATTTTTTTTTAACATTTTTTCAGGACAAAACTCAAAGAACAGAAAGTATTATTAGGCATAGTTGACCTGACCAGTGCATTTTATTTTTTCTTTTATTATTTTTATTAGATTTTATTTTATTTTTATTTTTATCATTTATTATTATCCAGCTAAAGTGTTTAGAATGGTGCCAGATACTGGCTACAGAGAGGAGAGAGAGTTCCTGCCTCTAAGGGACACACAGTTAATAAGTGAAGCAGGAACTGACTACACCTTACAAGATATAAGTGTACACACAGAGCTAGGCACCTAGAAAGGGGTCCTGGCCCAGCCTTTGGGAGATTAGAGGAAAAACTCCCCTGGGAAAGGCCCCCTCACCTGTGGATTTCTGAGTAACCAAGACAGAAACACAGTCTCATGTTTTAGGAGACTTGGAGGAGAGAGAGAGAGAAGGGCACATCTTCAGGGTCGGCAGTGCAACCCCGAAGAATGCATTTCCATTCAGTAGGAGTTAGCAGTCATTCAGCATTCAAACTGGTTCTTACCAGAAACTGTAAGAGCCCTCAAAGTCCCAGGGGAAAGTCAACCAGCAAGTGGGGCCAGCTCCTCTCTTGCTATATTCACTGAAAAACACATTATACTGTACTAAGTTTCACTGTAGGGTCCAGCTGACTGTGGATCAATGACATCTCTCAGGGACATCTCTTCCTTTAGGACAAGGTAATCTGTGAGGTTGCTCTTTTGGCCCCCTGACACCAGCTTCCAGGAGGGTTCTGTTATGTACAGTTTCTGTTTCATGGGGATCCATAGAAAATTAGCCAAGGAACTCCCCCGGGTGCCAGGTGGCTTGAAATATCTCATTAGGAATAGTTGTGTGGGAAGAAACAATATTTTTAGCAGTGAGTAGGAAGTGTTACTGAAATATGACTTATTTGACATTATGGAACTTAGAAGCATCAGTTGGAGTCAGATGGTATGATAGTAACTGTAACTCCACTGGGGACTGAGATCAAAAGAATGGGGATTAGGATTCAGGGCTGGCATATTTTTCTCTCCCTCCTCTCTCTTTTGCATGTTATTAAATAGTACAGAACTTATCTCAGGATACAGCATCACCCCAAACAATTATTTACCTTGTATTGAATAAATGCGACTCCAAGAACAAGTGTGTGAACTCCTGGAGGAGTTCTGGGGCTTTGGGAATTGATCTAGTCTCTGGCTAAAGGGTTTAGCATATTGTTAATTTCTAATGTGATGGGGTTCGCTGTGGGAATACCATGTGAAGTTCGTTCCATAAGAAGGGAGGCAAGAAGTCATGCCACAGTTGGGCTTTCCAGGAAATGGATTCTGCAGAGTGTGATGAGCGTTCTTGGAGGGATGCCTCTTGGAGGGAAGAAGCAGGACAGGAGAGGGTGAGCAGAGGGAGAAGTTGGGTTTCAGGTATGGGAGCCTTGATTAAGCGTAAATTCGATTCTGGAGCTGAGATGGACTGTTGGTATTAACCCATGCTGAGCTGCAGAGGCTGGGCCTTCCACCTTTGCATCATCAGACAGTGGCTGTGGAGTTTCTGGGGTAGGGGAGTGACTGTGGGTAAGGCAGCTCTGGGCAGCGGAGGCCATTCCTGAAGGGGCTGAATGCTGAAGGGTGAATACCAACTGCAATCCCATCAGCTAGGGCAGTAATTCCTCTGTTCCTCCCTCCTTCTTTTTCTTCCTTCCTTCTTTCTTCCCTCTTTCCCTCCATACCCCCCCTTCTTTCAATTCAGAGGCTGAACCACATCCCCAACCCTTTTTAAAATTTTTTAAAATTTTGAGACAAGGTTTCTCTAAGTTGCTTAGGGCCTTGCTAGCTTGCCTGGCTTTGAACTTCAGACCCCCAAACTCCTGGGATTATAGGTGTGTACCACTAAGCCCTGAAAGGAGTTCTTTCTTGAATGGGCCTGTGGGCTATGCATCTTCCTGTCCACCATGAGATGTTCTGAGTATTCATCTTATTGTGGGTCCTGGCCACTCAGTCAATAAGCAAGTCACAGCTCATTGAATTGAGAGAACGGCCTCCGATGTTTGGTTGGTGAGGAACAGGGATTACTGCTTACAATAAGAATTCATTGCTTGTGCTCTGTTTTAGATGGAATCAGTACTTAAAGTTACTTCTTCCTCTCAAGCTGACATCTTCACATGTCAGAGGTATCTGGGCTTTACTCTTCTAGACAAATGCCACACACCCCAGCCCAGATGCTCCTCCAGCTCTGAGCTCCTCCCCAGCTTCTCTGGATCGGACCTGGAAGATGGTCTTCGGTAGGCATCTCTGCATCCTTGTCCTCTACTGGGCAGAGTTCCATGGGTCTTATTTCTCAAAGCTGAAAATGTTACACTCTGTTACTCTAAGCCCCAAATGATCCCTAAAACGCAAGGAGTAAGTATTTTGGACGAGGCAGTAAGTTGTAAGGAAGGAATGTAGTTTTAGGAGTTAGGTCTTCCTATTTTCCCTTTTACCTACAGGGAGAATGTGGATAAGTCCCATCCTCCTCGGGTGTTTTTTTTTTTTTTTTACATTTGTGAATGTAAAAGGATTAGGCTGGACAAATCCTAAGGCCCTGTCTGGTGTGGTGATGTTTTTAATTTCTGTCTCTGTCGTGGGATGTGACCTCATTCTCTCTCCACTCTGTTCCAGCTTGCCAGGGTCTCCTTCCCTTTTGCCCTGCGTCACCTTTCATTCCTTCTTCCCCTGCCAACCCACATGTTCTCGGTTTCCTTGCCAGCTCTTCCATGACACTGGTCTTTTCCTCCTCAGAGAAGCTCCACCTTCCCTTCTAGCAAGTGCAGACAGGGGAAGAGGCCAGCAGGATTGGCAGCTTGGACTGAAGATCAGTCTGGCATTGGTAGGTGGGCAGGGTGGGTTGGGGGTGCTGCTGGCTATTCCCTGTCCAGGAGGAGGCCGGTGAAGAACCAGAGCACAATGACGGGGAGAAGGAGCAGGGGCAGGGGAAGGGCATTGCCTAGCCCATATCTATGTGCCCATTCTTTCCCCCAAACCTAAAACCTGCTCAGCCAGATGAGAATCCACATGAATACAATCTCCTTTCCTGGAAACATTTCCCCACCCTGGCCCACCTCCACTGAAAAGCAGAGAATAATTGACTTGGGGAAAGAACTTGAAAGTGCAGCTACATTAAGAACAGGATGGTGAGACGCGTGCCTCTTCCCCAACATCAGGGCTGTTGCCAGACAGCCGAGCTGTCACTTCTGGCTGGGTGACAAGACCCGGATACTCGGATGGGAGGCACTTGCTCATTACCTGGCATCCCGGGGGTCACGACCATCTGCTTCATTTGCCCCCTCACAAGATGGCGAAGCAGATTTCACAAGACACCAGCACCACCGTGCCAGGGGCTGAGTAGGACCAATCTGTTCAAAACAAGAGAGAAAGAGAGCGGCCTTCCTGGAAGGTACCACGGGAACCTAGAAACTTCCTCCTAGTCAGTTCACCATGATGCAGGTCTGCCCTAAAATGACGCCTCCATCTATTTTCATAAGTCATTTCATTTCAGACCCCATAACTTATACTGTGTTCAAAGGAAGAGTAGATTGCTTCTGCCTGAGTAAACAGTTCCTGTGAGGTCTGGGCTGTTGAGTGCTATTTCCCAGAGCACAGAGTTAAAGAGGCAAGTGTAGGAGTCTAAGCTCTGGAGTTTAAGACCCTTAAAAGGCTTTCTCCAACTCCCCCAGAAAGCACATAAGAGGTTTAACTAGGTAAAAAGTGCCCTTCTGTGTAATTTTCTCCAGTCATGTCAAGCTACTTACATTCAAATTGAGTTAGTTAAGATAATGCTTGGTAAAATATGGAATCAGAGTGGTTTGGTATTGGGTTTATTTCTCAGTCATATAAAGTTAGTGGACACCAAGAGTGGGGACATAGGACTCTCCTCCATGTTCAGGGATTGAGACTTTCAGAGAGTATGACAGCTTCAACATGTTGGCTTCCAAGTTGTTTGACCAGGTCAGTGGTGTCCAGGCTGCAGAAGAGAGAGAGCAGGCAAGATCACGCAGCAGATTTTAAGGGCTAGGCCTGTAATCTATTGGCCAAAAGCCAGTTATATGCCACACTAACTGCTAGGGAGGTTGAGACATCCAGTCTACTCTTTTGTGATGGGGGAAAGAAAACAAATTAACAAAACCCTGTATCCTGCATCTCTGAGACAGAGAGGGTGAAGGGTTCATTTCTCGAAAATCATCTCTCGTGATTGGTACTTGTGTGGTGTGTTAGTCAGCTTTTTGTCTCTGAGACCAGAATACCTGGCAAGAGCAACTCAGAGGAGGAGAAGTTTATTTTGGACCCAAGGTTTCAAAGGTTCAGGTCCATGGTGGGCTGACTCTATTATTCTGAGCCCGAGGAGAAGCAGAACTTTACAGCAGAAGGGCATGGTGGGAGAAAGCTGCTCAGCGTGTAGCATTCAGGAGAGAGAGAAAGAGAGAGAGAGAGAGAGAGAGAGAGAGAGAGAGAGAGAGAGATGGGGGGGTGGAGAGAAGAGAGAGATGTACTAGGATCAAACTATGAACTCCAAAGGCCCTCAGTGACCTTCATCCAGCCACACTGTACCTGCCTACAGTTACCATCCAGTACAGTAGTCTTTTCAAATTAATCCATCAAATGGATTAGTCCACTGATTAGGCCACAGCTCATAATCTAATCATTTCATCTCTGAACATTCCTGCATTGTCACATACATGAGCTCTTAGGGGATACTTCCTGTTCAAACCATAACAAACAGTGTCTCTCTGTCATCTATCAGTCAATCATCTCTCATCATTTACCATCTTCAATAACACAGTGAGCAGCAACTTACTTCTAGACATGGGGTTCTCTCTCATCCTTCTGGTTTCCCCACCCGAGATAGTCATCACCCTGAATTCTGTCCTCATGGTTTTACAGTTTTACGGTTGTATTTTATCTGTTTCCCCAAGATGTATATACTTTTTATTGTAATTGTTCTTACTTTATAACAAAGACTTATAGATATATTATTTGCACTTGCTTTTCTCATGTGAATATTAGTTTTCTGTGATCAGTCACACTCCGGTGTGTTGTTGTGTTTCATTCATGTTGTGACTTTACCTCAATTTATTCATTCACTCTCCTGTAGCTGTGGATGCAGGCTGATTGCAGGTTTTGCTATTTGAATAATGCTACTATTATCTTCCTTTACATGCCTCATGTTGTGCATGAACAAGAGTTTTTTTTCATGCCTGCAACTAGGAATGCGGTTGCTGGGTTGTTCATTTTGGTAAGATTATGGTTCACTTTTAACTTATTGTCCTCTCAAAAATTTATAAAAGGTCTTGTGTCCAGACCTTCCCCAACACTTAAATAGCCAGAAATTCTAATTGTCACTAATCTCCTCATTGCTGACTAATAAGCATAATATGTATACAATAAACTTTGCAGTCTTATTATTCTATGGTAGCTGAAGTCCTTCATTACTTTTACCGCTTCTCGCTGTACCCCCAAGCAGGAAGTGTCACAAGATCTCAAACCAAATGAAGTTCTGGTTGAAGGATTTCAGGGAAAGAAAGACTTGCAAACAATCATTTTTCAATTCATTAATAGGTAGTCCCTTCCCTTTCACTTGCAATGTTTTAATTCCCGAATCTTGCACTTTGGCCACTCCAGGATGCCACTCCAAGTTTTCTGATTTTAGGAAGGTCAGTAGACAAATTAGAACCCAGCAGTTTGGATTCTCTGGAGAAGCCATGTCAAATTAGTGTGTGGTAATAAAGAAGGGAGCTGGAAATGTTTGCTGGTTGACTGACAGCCCATGCAGCAGCCTCAGAGTATGGATTCAAATAAAAGTAATAGTTTTCCCTGCAGCAGCTTAGTCTGTCTTTTCTGTGCCTCCCTCTGCATTGGACACAGGTGTAGAACTGTGCCTACCCAAGCCCTGGATGTGATAGCTGCATTTAAATCTGCCCTCAATCTGTCTGGTTCAGTAGGGGCAGTCTTGTGAAGATAAATTATGTAAACAAGTTACAGTAATGGAATACTTATTTATAAACTGCATTTTTGAAGGCTTTCATCCACTGTTAAAAAGAAGATTGTATGGTCTTTCAGCTTGTTAGGAAGCTCTACCTGTCTTGAGCATACACCTGCTTTATTCAGGTGGCTAATGTATTGCAAAGTGAGGAATCCACGTTAGTTTTCTGCTTCTGACTGGGGGAGAGTGGGAGCCTATTCTGTAAAATGTGAGTGGCTTTTCCACCTGGGTGCACAGCCCTTTCAGTTTGATGAAATGAGAGACAGAAAACATAAGAAGCATGTTTTACTCCCTCATATTTTCTCCTTCCCTCCCTTCTTTCTCTTTGTGGGTTAGTGATTTCTTGTTGTTGTTGTTTTGTTTTGTTTTGTTTTTCTCTGCCTCTGGCTTTCTTCCTGTAATGTGGGCTCTGTTTTGCTCTGACTCCAAATGGTAACCCAATTGAAAATTCAAGATCTCCACCCCCCCACCTTCATTCCCTCCCTGAAACTAAGAGATAGCTAATGCTTCTTCTCCACTGTGATTGGCGAAGGTGCTTGAGTTTATCCAATAGTGTCCTACAGATGCGAAGGATGCTTTCCCTGAGCCCATCACTCCGCCTAGACCCAGACAGCTGGGTGCTGTCAGGCTTGTTACTGTCAGACCCCTCAGGATCTCCCCAAAGCTGATGCTGAAAAAACCTTTAGGAAATTCAGATGGAATGGTTTTCATCTTTTGGATTTTCTGCTAGCCCTGGCTTGCCTTTGGGACTTGCATCCCCAGTCTTTCTGATAGGGGAAGGCAAAGATCCAGTACTGGAATCTTAGCCAGGACCTAGGGAGCAAGAAGAGATTCTGGAATGATGTGACTGACATTTGTGGGAGTGCCAAAGCCATGTGTTCCAGTTGGTGTGAAAATTTTATTTATGTGAAGGAGAGGGGAAGCCTGTCCGTGTTTATGTAGAACGGAATTTACTGGATCCCAGTATGTGAACCTCCTCCATGAGATCAGGACTTTGTAAGTTTGTTCACAGCTGTACATCCCATGCTCAGATCAGCACCAGGCACATAGTAATCACTTGATAAAAATCCATTTAATGAATAAAGCAGGAATCAAAGTGAGGATGTGTAATTTCTTAGGCAGAGGCCTTTTGGTGAGTGCTATAGAATATCAGAGGAATCTATACAGAATTACATAGAAAGTCTGAAGCCTTGGGCTGGGCTGGTCAGTACCATCTGTATTCATGCCATCTGGGATCTATGATTCAGAGTTGCTCATTCAGACAAAAGACAAGAGACCAGAGAGTGGATAGGTGGCAAGGAACCAGGCACATATGTATGCTCAAAGAGGTTGGCCCAGAGTGTCCTCCTATGGCGCTATGTTTGCTGCCCTCCTTTCCAGATGCTACCAGGCCAGCCTGTGCCATATGTGAGCAAGACTGACAGATATGATTCCCCTACCCTGGGGCTGAGGGTGATGTGTGTGTGCCCAGCAGTGACAAATGCTTCTGAGTCAGGAATCACAGGCCTGGTTTTACAAGTGAAGAAAATGGTGCCATTAAAAGGCAATTATTCAAGTGGTGTGAGTCAGCTCTGCAGCTCCTGGCAATGCCAAGCAAGGGAAGGGAGTGGTATGGGGAGTGTCTTTCTCTCTTTCTCTTTAAACAAAGCTCAGGCTAGAAAGCAGAGCATGCACCTGCATCTGGATGATGTATGGTGAGGGGCCTGCACTGCCAAATTCCTTCATCTGAGCAACTTCAGGAATAGGGGAGGCAGAACCAGACCAGAAAAAAGGCTCCCATCCCGAGAAATGGAAACAAATAGGTTCTTTCAGCTGGTCATGTACTTACCCCTCACTCTGCTTTCAGCCCCTTCATGGAGGACTCCCCTATCTGTTGACCTGTGTGTGTGTGCTGGTATCCACAGCACTGAGATCAGGGTCCAGACATCCTTGTGTGTACTTGCCCCCTTTCTCTGGCCTGATTTTAAAGAAGACCAATATGCTTTCATTTCTTGAGTAATTTTCATAGTTATTTTTTTCTGCTTGGTCTGCTGCCACGGCAACCAGCTTGTTTTACCCACCTTCACTTGGAGGGAGTTGTGAAGGGGCCTGAGCAGGTCCTGTTTCCAGCCCATCTACTCAGGCGGTTGGGCATGAGTGGAGGCTGTAGGTGGGCAGTGCAGAGCTGCATTCTGAAGCCACCTGTTTGCCTCCCAAATCTTCCTCCTTTTGTTGTGTGGGAGTAAGGAAGAATTTTTGTTCTGAGCAAGGAAGAATTTTTTACTTGCCTTGAAAAGATAGTGGCAGGAACCCAAAAGGGGAAAGGAGCAAAAATTAGGCCATAATCATGAAAGCACTAAAAGATGCTCCAGGGTTCAGGAAATAAAAAGCTCAAAAGGAAAACAAAGGAGCAGACTAAGGCTTATTTGTTAGGTGCTAAAGATGGACCAGCCCTCTTTCTTTCCAAGCAGTTTTATCCTCTCCAATAAATCAAAGCAGAAATTATTTCAAAAGCCTTTTGGATATTAATAATTTTAAGATATGGCTAAATTTAAAGAGCAGTGAAATGCTTCACATCTATTTCACATTTATAATCGGGGTGGTTCATTTAAATTAGTGGTATTTTTAGTCTATCTTTTTATGTGTCAATGATGAGGAGGGTTCTGGGACAACTGTTTGGTGTTGGGCATGTGGTATGTAGTGGAAGGTCCCAGATGGGACAAGAGGAGAGCTGCCTGATCAGGGAGTGCAGAGACTTCTTGGAGTGTTGGCCCATGTGGAAGGGTAGCAGTAAGTATCTGAGAGTGGTCAGCTTGCAGAAGTCCAATCTTTATGGAAATGCAAGCAGAAGCAGAATGTTCAGGAAGATGTTGATGGGTTCCAGCTTGGTTCAGTCACACACAGAGAGGGTAATCTGGGCACTGAGATCAGAATGCAAGGGTTCACCTGGAGAGTCAGGCTTTTCTGGCCCCAGCCTAGTCTATGTAGGATGTCTACTCTTGAATTTCATTTTAAGTAGTTTTTAGTGTCCCTAGATGGAGGTAGTAGAAAACAGACTGATGGCCTACCTGTCACTGAGGAAGGCAGCCCAGGGCAGAGGTTAAACCTGTTTGCATACAACTCAGCCCTGGCTTTAAAAACTGACAACCACATAGAAGTTGAATGACCTTTGGGCAAATAACTCAGCTCCTACACCTTAGTCTTGTCATGTAGAGAATGAGATTGGTGTTTCTATACACCTCATTGAGGGAATTAAACCAGGTGATGTATATAATAAGGCCCTTAGCACAGAGACTGGCTCAGGCAGCACTCAAGAAAAGTCTTCATGCCTTGCAGGTCAGGAATTTTTGCTTCTGAGGCCATCTTGAGAGGATACACAAACCTGATACTGAAGAGCTCACATTGTCACAATGAGTGGTAGTTGGGAAATTCAGAAAACCTGTTCTAAGGGCAAAAGGAACTCTGGTTGAGGATAACGTGAGTTTTCAATCCTATCCCTAAAAGGATAATGAGGGGAGAGAATGGGTGGAAGGCAGGTTATTAGAGCTCCTGGATGAACTTCCAAGTGAAAAAAATGTTGTCCCAGCCTATGACAAAGGCCCACTCAGCAGGGTCCCTAAGCCAGGGTCTTCTCCCTACTAGGGACAGGGATTGTGGAGATTCTACTCGGGAAGCATGAGTGACTGCTCACATTGCTATAATGCATGGGCCTCTGTCAAACTTGGATGACATGTGCTTCCCCTGTGTGCCCTTGGGGTGCAGGTCTCAGGGATATGAGCACTAATGGCGGGGGGGTAGAGGGTGGGACAAATGTTTTTGTCAAACTCTGCTCATATAAGAACCTTCTGAAAACAAAAATAGATTTTAAGCATTTTATGAAGTGCTGGGTCTTCACAGGCACAAGGCATGCGTATCAGCTGGCAGGAGGCATTGCCAGCTGCATTTCAGTGGAAACAGGCCGCTTCTGAGGATTACATCGTTAATACAAAAGACTATAATAGCAATAAAAGCTATGATTTCAGTACACCGGCTCTGTTATCTTCTCTCTTAGCCTCCAATATGGTTCTATTTATTTCTCTTCTTAAATATTTACAGCATCCTTCTGAAAATAAGAATGATAAAGTGAAATTAATAATATTACTAATAATGGCGGAATGGTTGTAATATTGGCTTCTTGAGTATCTGCCATATGCCACCGTCTGTTTGATGCTTCACGTACATCATGTCTAATCCTCACAATAACCTTGTGAGGACTTCTAACCCATTTCACAAACCAGGGAACCAAAACTCAGAGAGGGAATGGGATTTGCCGAACCACCTAGTTGGTAAGCAACCAGACCTGGATGGGAATTAATGTGTTTGTCCTCTGAAGAGCCCTGCATGGGTTTTGAGATTCTCTGGTTTAAAGTTATTTTCACACCAGAAATGGAAAAGAAAGAAGAACATTACTCTTTTCGATCAAGCCCCAGGTTTCTCTTGAGGAGCTAAGAGGAAAGTGAGAACCCTGAAACAGGCCATAGGTTATGTATTAGAATCATTTCGGATCTGGCTCTTCTCCCCTAGTCTCTCCTTCCTCCATATTGGTCTTGTGATTTTTTTCATTCTCTCTCCCCCTTAGGTTGTATTTTATCCCAAACTAGCTCTCCCACTGCCCTTCTTGTATGACTTCTTATGCTTACTGGTAGTAAGATTTTTTTTTTCTGTGCCATAGAAGAGAATTAGCTTCTGAGTTGAAACCCATTTCCCTCCCTTCTAATCTTACCTATCCTCAAATTTTCAACTCTTATACAACAGACAGGAAGAGTCCTTAATAATCCCTTCCTTCTCCAATTTTCTAGCACTTTTCACCTGTTAAATTTCACTAGCTATTATGGTTTAGATGTGGTGTCCCCCAAAAGCTCACTTGTGAGACAATGCAAGAAGGTTTGGAGGAGAAATGATTGGGTTATAGTCTTAATCTAATCAGTGAATTAATCCCTGGTGGGATTAACTGCGTGGTATTGGAGGCAGGTGGGGTGTAGCTGGAGGAAATGGTTCATGGGGTGGGAGTATGGGGTATGTATTTTGTACCTGGAGAGTGAAGTCTCTGTTTCCTTATCATCATGTGAGCTGCTTCCCTCCACCACACTATTCTGCCGTGATGTTCTGCTTCACTCAAGCCCCACAAAACAGAGCTGCTGTCTATGGATTGAGACCTCTGAAACCATGAGCCCTTAAATATAATCTGTTCCTCCTCTACAGTTGTTCTGTCTGGGTCCTTTAGTCACAGCAATGAAAAGCTGACTAAAACACTGTATCTTAGTTACGTGTGTGTGTGTGTTTGTGTGTGTGATTTACAAGCCCATGAAAAGTTGGAGTCCAGCTGTGCCTTGTATTATCCCTGTACCTTAATCATAATAGATTCTTAGTAACCATTATGGAATAAATAGTTCTCGCCCTCTATATTTACTTTATTTATTGTATCTAGGTGCACATTTGACTTTTACACTGTCACTGCTACTCACATAAATGGATCTATTGAAGTATAAACCCCTGGGACAGAAAAAGAGAATCTGATCAGACTCTAATATAGTCTCCACTCTGTTCTAGACCTCCTAACTAAATTACAGGTGGCACTGTCCTCTGTGAATTCTGAAGAGCACCATAGAGGTTACTCAAGTCCTCCACGGTTGCTTTTTTTTGTGGTGTTGGGGATTGAATTTAGGGCCTTGTACATTCAAGACAAGCACTCTACCAACTGAGGTATATCCCCAGCCCATCCACGGTTGCTTTTGAATGCACTTTTGGAATGTTCTGGAATTGGACAACAATGAGGAAGCATTTTTTGCATATCAAGTTCAGACTCAGGGAATTAGACTCCTTCCTTTTGCCACTCTTGTCTCCATGTGCATGTCCCAAGACCTTATGGCATTACACAGTAAGCATGTTCCCAAGGTGAAGGTTACACACATTGGTGGTGATGGGACAGTGTAGACTGACCAGCTGCTGGTGAAGACATGGACTCGTCAGGACCACGGACAGAAGCACTGCGTGTTGTGCCTTCCTTTTTCTTACCACTTTTCCTATGCTGAAGACCAGAGAGGTTGAGAATCCTATTCCAAACAAACCACAGGAGGGAAGCCAGTGGCAACCTTCCCTGGAGAACTCCCGGCTTTGAGTCATAAATCGGACTCTGGTTGTCTAAAACGACCTACATGCAGTGAGTTCTCTTCCTGGAGGAAGGTCTCACGCACAAACTAGGCTGACACTTGTCCACTAATTGCCTCCCACTAGAATTCAACTTACTCAAGTATTTCATTCATGTCTCAGGTTTCAGAAGGGCCTTTATTGCCTTTTTTTATTACATATAGACTTGTTCAAATCAATATTCTTATATAAAACTGTGGAAAAAGCCATGATATTTTCTCTACCTCTGATTTTTTTTTTTAGTATACACATTTTATATTCTTCCTTTAAAGCTATTTCTGCAGCACAGCTGCTTCACCGAGACACAGACTCCTATGGGCCTCACTTGGCCCATTGCATACCTTGAATATCCTTTCACAGTGTTTGATTTCTGCAGTTGGTTGTATAATGAGGAAGGAGTGTACAGGGAGTTTGGAGATTCCTATTAACCAGGTCACCCATGAATTTATCTTCGTGTTCCTCTTTATTAGAAATAGCAGGGAATATGATCATATTTAAACACAACCACTTATAGAAACTTGGTTTTAAAAATACACCTTACTAAGTTTTCTTTCCCATTTGACATTTCAAAATGTTGTACTATATTTTCCTATCATCAAAACTCCTCTTCTCCATTTTCATTCTGGTCTGTGAATAGAGACCATAACAAATGGCAAGTGATGTTTCGCCGGTCATTTGGATCTGTGCTCTTCTGCCCCAGGTAGTCCCTCTCTGGAGTCTTCTAGATACTGCTTTTGAAGATGAGCCATGGAGAAATACAGACAAAGATGATGAAACAGAGCAGGACTTGGGAATAGAGAGAAGAGTGTCATCTTTGAAAACTTGAGAGAAGATATCTCATGAAAAAGGGAGAATAGAATCATTCTGTGATGAATCTAAGATGAATTCATGAAAGCTACAGTGGGAAATATTTTGACTCAACCTAAGAAAAAACTAACAGCTAGAACTTCCAGCCTCTCTGGAACAGGTTGCCTTGTGAGGGAGTAGTGACCCTCAGGCATGGCAGGTGCTGGACTCTAGGCCAGCTGAGCCATCTGCCAACAATGATGCTTCCAGAAATAACAGGCCCACATTATCTGTGAGACTCAGTAGTTCTAAGTATCTGGCATGATTATTGGTTGCTCTGAGTATTGAAAAAAAAAAAACAGAAGTACTTACTATTGTCTTTCAGGAGCAGAAACTAAATCTTTTTGACTCTTGGAAAACAAAAGCCCTATGCATGGAACATTATAATGAAGTCATAGAAAGAAAGAGAGTTTTCAGTTGTTGAGGAAAACAGCCTTTTATTGCAGATAGATACTGAACTTATATGGCTTAGCTATTTAGAGGGTTTTAAAAATCACTTTAACTTGACCACAGTTCTTCATTGGGTTGCATTGCATAGGTCTTCGTCAATATTTTACCAACATTATGATTGTCATTAAAAATGTGACAATTATTTCTTACAAATGCAGAGAATTTTAGAATTTATATAGTGCCTTCTTACATATTTCTGTCTTTCATCTTCATTGCAATTTCTAAGGAGGCATGGAAACTATTATTATCTTGATTTTTGTGTTGGAAAACTGAGGCATGGACAGTTGAGTGACTCACGAAACATCACCTGGTAGCATTAGACCTGGAATGAAGTTGATATATGGAAAGTGGAATCATGCAAGAGAGGCAGTGTTTCCTCCCATTCCAGTAGCCAGCAATGCAATCTTGGACAAAGCACTGGAATGAGAATGTCAGTGTGCATGCCACATTACTACTGTCTAGGGTTCTCTTGCCTCTCTCTTGCTGTCTGGCACAGACCTTAATTTTTGCCTGGCAGGTAGGAGGTGAAATGAGGTGGAGTTTGTGGCCACTCTGATGCCCTGGTGTATGTTTCTGTGTGGTAATATGACCCTTCATTGCTATAAGACAGTTCTGACAGATCACTTTCACAAGCATGGGATCCTTGGCTGCATTTTGATTGTAATTGGAGGATATGTTTATTTACCTATGTGGGTTCAGTTGTGGTATGGATTACTAGTAAAGGTGGCTTTGATAGCATTCAACACTCCTAAATGTGTAAGTCAGCATAAATCAGTCTCCTAATGTAACAAGGTACGAAGCTGCAAGGAAAGGTATAGTTAGTCTGTAATTTTTAATTTCATAAATGCAGTTATTGAACTCAAAATTAAATATTGTGTTACTTATAAAGGTGTTGATTAAGAAACAAAGTGTTTCTCAACTAAAAAGCAAGAAGTGTGCATTCTAGAAATGTTTAAAATAAAGACAATTTCAAAAGCATATTTATCTATAATCTCAGAAATATAACATATTAAAATTTTGTTAGAACTTCTTAGAATGTTTTTCTTGCACCTATATTTAAAAACAAATTCAGTATAATGCTGTTCACACTTACTGTAAATCTTTTTTGTTATTTATGATAAAACTTTTTCTATATTAGTTAATATTATCTTAAAGAGGGATTTGACTTGAATTTGGATTTGGGAGTCATATCTTGTTTTAGTGTGTGGATATAACAAAATTCCTTTGAGCTATTTCCTATTGTTGCTTATGTTGGATGATTTATAATATTTTCTTAATATACCTCACATATATAAATACTCTCTCACATAAATTCTTGACTGAGCATTAAATACATTTCCAGTGTGTTTGAACAGGAAAACTAAAACTAGATTATTATTTTTTAAGGTACCAGCAACCCTATTGGGAATTTATGAAACGAGTATAAACTGTACTCTTATTATAGTTCGTCCATAAGGTAACTTCAAGGTGTGGAGAAACCCATACTACACATGTAGAATGTCCTGCATCAACATCAAAGCAGTGAACTCACTTTTCTTCTCTTTTCTATTGATTTCCTTTAGCCTGATGAAGTCCTCCGATATCGATCAGGATTTATTTACAGACAGTTACTGCAAGGTGTGCAGTGCACAACTGATATCCGAATCTCAGCGCGTGGCCCATTACGAGGTAAGGACAGCTTTACCCACTCAGGCCTCAGAGTCATACTCCCTTCTGCACTTGAGGTGGATTTTCAGAACTACAGGCTGTGAGCCTATAAGGTCAGGCTGTGGTGGACCAAACTTGTCTATATGGGGTGGGGAGTAAGGGGTTAGGGACATCATTCTCAGACCATAGCTGCTTTCTTGATTGATTGATTGATTTCTTTCCTTCTCTCTGTCTCTTTCATGGTCATATCATCTCCTAGAGATTCTGTGGGCTTTCTCTACTTGTTTTATCTGTCATTGCTCATCCTTGATGTTCTGTCCAGGGATATGCAGCAGGGTGCATTAGTTCCAGCTCCTCTTTCCACTAGTGACCCTGAAGATAAGTTCAAAGGCTGTTGTTAATCACTAGAGGGAAGCAGGGCAGAGGAAGGAGATAGTGGGAGTGAAGCCCACTTCATGCCCTCAAATTTCTTCCACTTGGTAACTAATGCCCTAAATATGTGGCTCAAAATGGAGACATCTCCTGCAGTTTTATAACAAAGTTGGAAAGCCCAGATACTCTTAAAAGGCATAATACAGGGGCTTTGGCTCTTTAGGATGGAAGAAATGACAGCTGCTTTTTGATCCTTCATTGGGAAAAGAAGAGAGATTGTTGTGTCTCAGGCAGGAATGAGGTACTATGGGTGGAGAATCTGGGGGGTCTCAGGATGCTGAGAGCTGCAGGGTATATTCTGTCTTTCAGAGTCCATATACAATGGGAACGTGAGTTTTCAAGTGTAACAGCTTGTAAGTAATTTTAGATTGGAGGGCAATTTTCTTTTTGTGTGATGATTCTGTCAAATGCTGGTTGTCACTGTCATTCACAAGACTCCTATGGATCTCAGATTCTTCTGTGTACCATGAAAACAACAATAACACACACACACACACACACATAAATACACAGAGAGAAAGATAATAACTATGCTTTCTCCTCAGGGTTTTGTGGCGACTAAATGAGACCTATTGAAATAGAAATTTTTAGAAGGTGAAAAATGTTCTAAATATGCAATTATGTTATTAGCCATTATTAACTCCTTTGCAGAACCATTTTGATGAAGCCAAATAAAACTTGCTCTTTGGAGAAAACTTTTAAAGTCAGCATGAACAAACATTAATACAGTTTCCCTCAGTGTCCACAGGAGATTGTTTTACAGGGCCCCCTGTGGATACCAGAACCTGCCAAAGCTCAAGTTCCTTATATAAAATAGTGTAATACTTGCAATAAAATATATACATTGGCTCCTGTATGCTTCTTTAAGTAATCACTAGATTGATTCCAGTACTTCATAAAATGCCTGTATATATCATTGTTTGTATGGATTTGACATAGTTTCATCTTGTAGCAAATTCAAGTTTTGCTTTTTGGAAATTCCTGGCTTCCCCCACCCCCAAGTTCTTTTGACCTGTGATTAGTTGAATCTATTCAATAGATTCAGAAACAACAGATCCAGAGGGCTGACCATATTCTTTGGTCTAGAGGGAAGCGAGTATTGGAAGAAGTAAATGTGAACTTAATTATCTAAGAGGGAATCAGTCCATTTATTTTGAAATTAAGAAGTTTCTAATTTTGGTGGATATTGCTTTATAAACACATAAGGTTTTATTAAATATGAAGTCCCTAGTTGAAAATTGGGGGAATTCATCCCTGCTCTGAAAATATATACACCTCTATTAGTCCTTTTCTAGGCTTTTCATGTCTGTTTTTAATCGTCTTTCTAGATTTAAGTAATAACTTAAGGACCAAATTCTTAAAGACCTAAATTCCTAAGGACCAAAACAAATTCTTAATTCCTAAGGACCAAAACAAAGTTTTATTCATTTACTCTTTTGTAATTCCTGATGAAACAGTGCTTGCACATTATAGGTGTTCAGTTAGCATTTGCAGAGTGAAGGGCTGTGTTACAAAAATATACTAATGGTATTTTCCAGTACTTGGTTGTTATATGAACTAGAATAGTAATGTCAGAATACTGAAAGCAATGACAAACATTTCTAAAGAAAAAAAATTATCTTATTTGCTCAATTAAGATTTTAGTTATTTGATTTCAAGTTTTCAAGATACATTCTGTATCCTTGTAGCATAATCCAATAATTTAGAGAATGTGTTAGTATTTGTTGAATGTACCATAGATGGAATAAAGAATTTATTTTCTTTATGGAAATTACAACAGATCTGCAATTAATACATCATCCAGCAACATTAAATGGATTCCCCTTAAATGTAGCAAGAACTCTGAATGATGCTTCCTTCCCCATTTCCCAGCAGAGGTGGGGCTCTTCCTTCCCTAAGAAATAGCTTGCCTGTGTGTTCTTGCTGCAAAGGTTGTGAGAACAGCACAGTCAGGACTGAGGAGACCTATGCCTGACCCATGTCTTCTAGTTCAGTTGGGACACTTCCCTCAGTGTCACTTCCTCATCTCTAAGAGAATGACTTATAATTTTATGCTACCAGATGCAATCAGATTCTCCCTAAGACCATTTGAAAACTGATATTGGGATTCTGTCTTCCTTCTGCACCCATCCTCTGCTGAAATTGCATATAAAGTGAGTCTCTGTTCACATTAAAATCCCACTCAATTCACTGAGAATGTTGTCACACTTACTCTCAGTGCCCTAGGACTGATTTATTGTTTCGGCCTGACTTCACTCTCCAGTTCAACTTGATCATACTCTGTTTCCCTAGGGGGCAAATTAGTGAGAATCCACTGTGCATTTTCTGAATGTCCAACAGTATTAGTGTTAGTTATTGTGGGGGATTCTGAACCTATATGAGAAATAGTCTCTGTCCTTAATAAGTCCATCAACTTCATTAAGAAGAAAAAAATGCAGATGTGACACAAATACCTGTGTGAATACTGTATACGTGATCTGTAGAATTCTGCAGCCTGCTTCTGTGGAGCTGCTGATTTTATTTGATACAAACAAAGTGTTAATTCTTTTGGCCTTTTGGCTTCCTGATGTATGCTTCATCATGCAGCTAACTTTTTAGATCTTTGCATATTCCAAGTCCCAAAGAGTGAGTTATCACAAAGAGCTAGTATGGTCAAGAAAGACTTGTTGGGGACTGTCATGATTTATCTAGGTTTCAATAAATGGGTTAGTTTAGGGATTGCTGGAACGAGAAACCTCTGGTCTCCAAGGAGTATTGAAGAGGCTCACCTGGAAAGTGTGTTAGGGAAGGGGCAGGCAGCAGCATGTATAGAACGGAGTGGTTAGTGTTTGAAGAAAAGGGGAGTTTGGACTCTTGTTAGCCTCTTTAGCATCTGGGAGCATAAAATTATAAGTCAGCATTTCTAAATGACAATCAGCTGGTGGTGGTCAAGGTGTGTTGTTGAGGAAAAGAATAGCTTTTGATACAACTTTAGCCATGAAACTACTGTGCTAGTACTCCAAAGTAGGAGAGAAAAGCAAATGGGTTAATGCCTAATAGCTGCATGCCCTATTTAACAGGCTGAATCTTCATACAAGAGGACAGAAAAGCCTAATATATTTCTAATTGATCGAACCCTTCCATGCTATATTTTAAAAATCTCTCTCTCTCTCTTTCTCTCTCTTTTTTTCTTTGCATATGAAGTCCCGATGTTAAAAAAAAAATCCTGGGAAATATAAGGACATTATTATTTTTCTTACTTGCTAAGCATTAATATGATGCTAATGTTTCAGTGGAAAATATAATTAGATGTTGTCCCTGCTTACTGGATGAATAGTCTGTAATCAATAGAATGCGTAGACACAGACACAGAAGGAAAGAGAAAACTTTCAAATGAGAGTGCCTGAATGTTTTGGAGATTGGAAATAGTTTCCTGGGGAGGCCACTTGAGTACCTTGCTGTAGTTTCAAGTGGCTAAAGAACAATTTCCTGTGAAGGGAAAGAGCTGTTTCCATGAGTGAAGGGGTGGCTTCCTGGCACGTGGAATGAAAAGAAATCATATGCAGCAGATCATATGAGTAATGAAGAGAAATCATACAGGGCAGATCATGAGAAATGGAACCAAAAGGACAGAGAGACTGTCTATATATCATATGCTAATATATGATATAAAGAGATAGTGTGTGTAAAATGCAGACATATGCATATGTGTGTGTATGTGTGTGTATATATGCACATGTGTGTGTATATATATGCAGGTATATACATATATGTGTGTGTATATATACTCTCTCTCTCTCTCTCTCTCTCTATATATATATATATATATATATATATATATATATATATAATGAGTATGTATGTGTTAGTAAAGCCTAGGGAAGGAAATAGATGAACAAATCTGAAAGGAGAGTGAGAAGGAATTCTTGTTGAATAGATCCCATAATTTCATATGATACCAGCCATAAGAATGGCAGCTCCTATTGCTTGTCCATTCCTGTGGTCTCTAATACCCCTACGTTGACATGTCACATATCTAATTAATTACTCCTTGCAAATTTGGTGCCTTAGATATCCTGGTACATCCAAACAAGATTGTAAGTTTCCTGAGGCAGGCAGAAGTCATGCATTGAGCATTTATTCTCATAGTGCCTCACCCAGAATTTTGCTCCCTAGCACTTATAGGTCAATAAACAGGCAGTGTGAGGAGAGGTGCTTGGAGGAGGGAATAGTGTAGTCTCAAGAGTCTGTACCATTTCCCCACATCCTCGCCAACACTTATTGTTGTTTGACTTCATAATGGCTGCCAATCTTACAGGAGTGAAATGGTATCTTAGGGTGGTTTTGATTTGCATTTCTCTGATTGCTAGAGATGGTGAGCATTTTCTCATGTGCTTGTGGATTGATTGTATGTCCTCCTCTGAGAAGTGTCTGTTCAGGTCCTTGGCCCATTTGTTGATTGGATTATTTGTTATCTTATTGTTTAATTTTTTTAGTTCTTTGTACATTCTGGATATTAGGGCTCTATCTGAGGTGTGAGGAATAAAAATTTGTTCCCAGGATGTAGGCTCTCTATTTACCTCTTTTACTGTTTCTCTTGCTGAGAAAAAACTTTTTAGTTTAAGTAGGTCCCATTTGTTTATTCTTGTTATTAACTCTTGGGCTACGGGCGTTCTATTAAGGAATTTGGAGCCCGACCCCACAATATGTAGATTGTAGCCAACTTTTCCTTCTATCAGATGCAGTGTCTCTGTTTTGATATCTAGCTCCTTGATCCATTTTGAGTTAATTTTTGTGGCTGGCGAGACAAAGGGATTCTGTACACTACTGGTGGGACTGCAAAATGGTGAGGCCAATTTGGAAAGCAGTATGGAGATTCCTGGGAAAGCTGGGAATGGATCCACCATTTGACCCAGCTATTGCCCTTCTTGGACTATTCCCTGAGGACCTTAAAAGAGCGCACTATACGGATACGGCTATATCAATGATTATAGCAGCACAATTCACAATAGCTAGACTGTGGAACCAACCTAGATGCCCTTCAATAGATGAGTGGAATAAAAAATTGTGGCAGCTATACACAATGGAGTATTATGCAGCACTAAGAAACGACAAAATCATAGAATTTGCAGGGAAATGGATGGCATTAGAGCAGATTATGCTAAGTGAAGCTAGCCAAGCCCTAAAAAACAAATGTCAAATTTCTTCTTTGATATAAAGAGAGCCACTAAGAATAGAACAGGAAGGAAGAGCATGAGGAAAAGACTAACAGTAAACTAAGATGAATGGGGGGAGAGAAAGGGAGAGAGAAGGGAAAACATATGGAAATGGTAGGAGACCTTCAGTAATACACAAAATTATAAGAGGTTATGAGGGGCAAGGGGGAGGGGGAAAAAAGGGGAGAGAATTGAACAACAGCAGAGGAGGTAGAGAGGGAAGATGGGAGGGGAGGGGAGGGGAGGGGGGATAGTAGGGGATAGGAAAGGTAGCAGAATACAACAGTCATAAATATGCCATTATGTAAAAATGTGAGTATGTAACAGAAGTGAGTCTGCATTATGTATTTGGGGAGTTCAAAACCCAATTGAGTGAAATGCATGAAAGATGATATATCATGAGCTCTGTAATGTTTTGAACAATCAATAAAAAAAATGGAAAAAAAAAGAGTCTGTACCATAAGAAGCATTGTAATGTATTCTAATTCCATCTCTATTCAGGATCTGGGCTGCAAGGTGGTGGTTTTGCTTTTGTAGTTATGGGAAAGACAATTCTGCAACCCCTTGGGAAACACTTTCTCTAACTCTTGATGCAATGTCAGTCCTGGAGAACAGAGTCTATTAGCCCACCTGGGAATTGTAGACTCCACTATTGTTTTTTCACCAGTGTAGTAGCAGTCACATTGGACCTACAGAGACATGTTGAAACAGATTGTTCCTGTTTCAGCTATTCTGATTGCCTTCCAACAGAACTTTGGCTGTCTCTAGCTTCTATTTAATCCAGGGAACAGCCAAAAGGAGACTTTCTAGCTTCTGTAGGTCCATTCAGAGATGAGATGTAGGTGTTGTGTGGGTAGTGACAATGAGGTGAAGGTCCCTAATATGTGCAATTGAAGTTTCATGACTTGAAGAAATGACTAATGCTTTTATTTCCTTCTCTCACATTCTCTCCCATCTTCTTCTCAACTTTGCTTAATCTTTTGTCTCATTGCCTAAATAAGCATACAAGTTGAACAACCACTTTCTGGTCGCATAAGTGTTTCGAGCCTTATATCAAGATGTACTTGTGTGGCTTATCAGTCCTGCTAGGCACTACACTAACTGGACTGTAGTACAATTAGGACTCACTGGGTCCACATCTACCCTAAGGTTTTCAGCTAAGGTGCTCCTTCAGATGCATTGCTAATTAGGTGAAAACAATGCCAGTTATTCATAGCAGAATTCCTGGGGAGATGTCTTCTATTCACTGTACCTTGGGAATCATTGTTTCAGTCTCTTCAAAATCTATTGATATGCCTATTTTCTCCTAGATATTGTTAGTATAATTGTTGGTGCATTTACTAGACTGAAATAAATTTTGTTATCTTTAAAAATTTCAAATAATGTCAACCTATCTATCTCTGACTGCTTGCCAGTCTATACCTCTGTTTTTTGACTATTTCATTGAAGACTCTATCAAAATTTATAAGTATTTTCATATTTTTATTTTGTTTTATTCCAGCAACTCCAGCATGGTCATCTTACCTTTCATTAGTGACAGTCAAAATAGTTCACTAGAACACAAAATGAGTTACTAGTGGAGAAGCTATAATGAAGGAGGGCTGAAGAACACACACATTGGCATACCACAGTTGCTCATTGGAATATGTAGTGTGCTCTACAGCATACTCTCTCACTTGCCAAGCATACACCACGTGACAGCTATAACCTCATCAGTGAATTACTCCACTTTGTGGATTAATAATTTGAATGGATAAATGGTCACAGCACTCAGGTGGAGTGTGGCTGGAGAAAGTAGGTCCCTGGGGAGCATCACCTTGGAGACTATATCTTGTCCCTGACTCCTCTTTTCCTTTCTCTGCTTTCTGGCTGCCATAGCTGAGCAGCCTTCTTCCACAATACCCTTCTGCCAAGATGTTTGCCTTAATTCAGGCCCAGAGCAATGGAATCAGTCAACTACCGACTGAGATCCCTGAAACTGTGAGCCCCAAATAAACATTTTCTCCTCTAGGTTGCTCCTGTTAGGTATTTTAGTCATTTCAATAAAAATCTGACTAACATAGGATCATAATGTCTTTATGATTCTCTCAATAATATGTGAAGCTTATGACTTATTTTCTTTCAGAAAACTCCTTGTGTCACTAACCATACAATCCTCTCCTAGAAACAATTTCAATTCTATGTACTTAATGCTTCCTAACTTTGAAGTTATGTTAATTTTTTTAAGATGGAAAGGCCACACCCTTAATCTTACTAAGATCCTGAGTCACAATGTTCAACTGAAAAGTCTTACTGGATCCCCAACACTTAATGTCTTCTAAAATGCCATTTATCACTGTTTGGTGTCTAGAAACAATTGTCGAATGACTTTTCCAACTCTCTAAGTCCAGAATTTTTGGATTAACTCTGTCCTGTCTGCTAATGAGTCAATTACACTCTTTTTTTTCTATGAAAAATCTGAACAAATACCAATAACAGGTAATTAGTAATAAATAACATACATTCAACTATTTTACTCTTCTTCCTTTACTGTTTCTTCTAGAACTATCTCCACCTCCTACAATAGAAGTATATGCTCAAGTGGCAGTGTTTTCTACAAGGTTGGTGAGCAGTGAGTAGTTTTGCCAATATTTTCCACTGTACTGTATAACCTAGATCTGCAATATCTGTTCCCTTCCCATTTACCATTCATCTACTAAGCTGATGTCATACATTTATGCTTTTTTTGTGCTAAGCATCTCAGCTCTTAGATATAAAACCTTATTTCTTGCTTATATTATAGCCCATTGTATGTCAGTAGAGGAAGATTCTGTGCCACAAAATTATTTAGAACTCAAGGAGCCACCATCTTTGCTTCTGACATTGCCCTGAGTATCTGAATTCAGCTGTCATCTAGGAGACTGATGGGGAGTGTGGAGTAGTGCACAGGACTTCTTAGGGGCCAGGACTGGTAGTGGTAGTACCATATCTACCCACATTTCACTGACCAGAACGCAGTGCAGTGTTTTCTTATGGTAAGAGAGGCTGGGAAATAAGGATTCTCTGGGTGATCAGGAGAAAGTCGAAACTGGTTTGGTGAACACACAGCATTGTCTGTGTGAGATGTTGCAGGGGTCCTAGGGATTAGGGTCTGCCTTGGGGATGCTGGGGTGAAGAGTGGAGTTGGAGAAAAAGAAAAGAGATTAAAGGCTGTGACTTGCAACAGGAGTGGTTTTGGCAAACAAATAAAGTGGAAATTGAGTGTCTGGGGGCTGCCATGAATTTGATGTCCATTTCATTAGAGTGCCAAGTGGGAAACAGAAGCAAATGTCACGCTGTTTGTATGAAAGACAAAGAAATATCCTGCTATCAAATTAGGATTTTTTTCTGCATTTCCCTTGACTTAATTAAACACAGAGATTTTTCAGTTGTGACTTGGAGCCTGTGTGCTGAGAGGTATGCCTGAGTAGTGGGATTCCTCCTTGTGCCCACTTTGCCAGACTCAGCAGCCTCCCTAGCTTTGAGCTCTGTGGCTTTCCAGTGGTGTTCATACCACACCATACCAATCACTGTGCTGGGGTGTATGACAGCCACCTCTCCAATTGCATGCTGTGTTTGAGGGCACCTTGGGTGGGTTCTTAATGACTTCTTTAGGTGGATGTTTGAGAGAAATGTTAAAAGCTGTCCTTCTTCCGATTGGCTGGCTTATTATAAAATACATAACTCTGTGCTCATGTTTCACATTTTGCTTTTGACATCAAATTCATGGACAATCCAGCAATTAGACAGAAATCTTGTTCTCATTTTATTTTTAGATATTTTTTCTTTCCTTTATTTTATTTTTATAACCACATCTCTCAATTATTTATCCTTTTGTATTAGATTCAGGTATATTGTAATGTGTTTCAGTCTTTAAATTAAAAGGATGTAAAATGTGAAAAATCTCCATTTCTTCCTGTTTGTTAATTACTCAGGTTTTCTCAGATGAAATCAGTGTCACCAGTTTTCTATGAAATATTCTATGCATTTGGATGCAACTTAATATTTCCTTTCATGTGTCTTCTACAAATGGATACATGCCATATTCTTTTTAAAAAAATGTTGTAATGTGTTTTAATTGCAGCACATATTTTCATTATATAGTCATATGATAATAATATCATAACTTATTGACTGATAACTCCTTGGTAGACTTGATAAAAGTCTTGTTTAATGAACTGCATATCAGTTGCTTCTCAGATTTCAGCCCATACAAATTGGTTTTTGCCACTGATGATTTTTCTCCTGATTTTTCATCCTAAGCATTCATTCAGAAACATGTGCATTTCTGATCTCTAAGTAATCAAGCCATCTGGGATCGTTTTTTTTTTTTTCAAAAAAGATATTAGCAGGATTTTCTGCTAATAATGCCTTATGGCCTAAGTAGGTGGGGTTGAGTGTTGATCTAAACCCTGTATCTTTGCTTAAATTTCTTCTGATGCTCAGAGGTGTTGAAACAGTGTGCTCTTCTTGTTTTCTCTGATTTCAGAATTTAATTAATTTTCTTAGGCTTCTACTAAGATGGTTTAATTCTGAGTAGAATTTTTTCTAATTTTGAATTTCACCACTTTATCTCAAGATCTTGTAAATGTGTGAATGCACCTGGTCAGGCAGTACTTGGTCAAGGTCCTTCCTTCTGTACCTGTTGCCCTGCCCTCTCTACCCATCACCCTCACTTTTCTTTGGCCTTTCAGACAGTCTTTACTACCCCTGGCTAGCTGTTGGAAAGGCTCTTGCATCTTTTTGAAAGATTGCAGGTTTTACCAAGGAAACAGGAAAATAGAACAAAACTTTTCTGTGCCACAATATTCCTCCTTTGAGACTTTAAAGGATCTATTCTAACCTTGGAGTTATAACATTTGCCTCCTGACTTGGGATGTCTTCCTGGCTTCTGGCCCCAAAACTCCTACCCATTCACGTTTTTCAGTATTTCCATGGAGCTATGGACACATGTCAACAATTTTGTCTTTTGTAAACTCAGCTTTTCCCAGATCTGCCCAAACAATGCCTCTTCTCTTACTGACCAGTTTGGCCCTATACTCAGCTCCCATCTTCAGCTCCAGGAAACCATTCAGGATGCTGTCACTTGCTTTAAGACTCAAAGTAACACTTTCTTCTTTTTCCACTTTATGGAAAGCTCCATGCTTCCTTTGGACTCACCTGCTGAATTCCCTTTGTACTACCTATAGAAATCTCAGTTGTCCTCAGAGCAGGCCGAGCAGGCCTCAGTTATAAAGAGAGCCTTTGGCACACTCAAGGTCAGAAGGCCTGTGCTCTGAGTGTAGTCTTAGCTAAATCCCCTAAGCCTTCCTGATTTTAAATCCTTCACCTGTAACCTGGGAAAGCTAGGGGTCTTCTTTCTTTTTATCCCTTCTCCTCCTGCCCATCCCTTCTCTGCATTCCCATGGATAGCCATTTTATTAGATTTTTTTTAGTTGTACACAATACCTTTATTTTGTTTATTTATTTTTATGTGGTGCTGAGGATTGAACCCAGGGCCTCCAATGTGCTAGGCAACACTCTACCGCTGAGCCATAACCCCAGCCCATTTTATTAGATTTGATGTCTTTTATTTGCACATTGTCTTTAATATGTGCAAATAGCTTTGGAGGCATGGAATTTTTTAAAACATAATCTTAAAATTTTAGACTAGTTTTAGATTTATAGAAAAGTTGCAAACTAAGCATGGAAATTTCTGTATATCCTTGACCCAATTTCTCCTCATGTTAACATCTTACATTATTATGGTAAACTTGTCAGCTAATGAGGCATTATTGATGTGTTATTATTACATAACATGCATTCTGAAATATTAAGTCCAAACTTTATTCTGATTTCCTTAGTTTTTCCCTACTGTCATTTTTCTGTCTCAGGATCTCATGTGGGCTTTCACATTACACTTGACTATCTGTCTCCTTAAGCTCATCTAGACCAGGGCTATTTCTCAGACCTTGATGATTTCTGATGATCTTGACAATTTTGAGAATTAGTGGTTCATGTGTACAGTCAAATGACCCTTGACTGTGATTTATTTGGAGTTTTTCTCATGATTAGATTGGGTTATGTGCTTTGGGGAGAGAAAAACACAGAGATACAGGGCCCTTCTTACCACATCATCTTAAGGATACCAGCTATCAACATACTTATTATTGCTGATGTTGATCTTAATACCCTGGCTGAGGGGGTGTTTGTCAGATTTCTCTTTTGTACCGTTACTCTTTTCCTCCCTTTCCATAGTATACTGTTTGGAAGGATACCATGATGCTCAGTGTAAGCACATATTTTAATGTACACAAATGGCATTTAGATGTGAGATTCATTCTTTGTATTTCATCATCAGAGCATTTCTGTGAACCATCCCTGTTCCTACACATACATCCAATGTTATGCTTCTAATTGCTGCATGACACTCCAGATGGAGCACTTATTAAATTTTGATTTTTCCTATTATTTTAGGGATGCATACCTAGATTGCTTCCGTGCCCCAATAACACAAACAGCGCTGTGACTAACATCCTGAACAGGTTTCCTAGAGAACCGTGTGAGGAGGATTTACCTGAAAAGGATGTACAACGGAGAGTAGAAGTTCTGAGTCACAAGGGATACTGTTTTTTAGTTTGATTAACTAAGCCTTGCTGTCTGTCCTACCAAAGATACTTGAAATCAACAATTTGGCTTTCTGATTTTCTCCTAATGTAGTTGATATTTGATATCTTGCTATTTTAGATTTCATTTCTCTAACTAATATAAAGTTCAAAAATCCTTTTGTATACTTACTAGCACCTATGTTATCTTTTTTGGGGGGAGGTGATTTCTATTCATATCTTTTGGTAGGTTTTATGTTGGTGTTTTTTATTTTTTATTTTTTATTTCTTCATGTATTCCTTGTGGGATTTCGACATTTTGTAAATATATTCTCCCATTTTGTCATCTTCCTGTGAATCTGTTTATAGTGAGAGCCCTTTGTTAATTTTAAGCTTCTAGATTCATATGTGATAAATTTCATAAGCTCTTTGCCTTACAGCTTATAAAATCTTTTCCATTAATAGATCACAAAAATATTTCGTATACTCTGTTTGGCTATTTTGACACTTATGCTTTTGCATTGTTATCTCTACCTGTATTTGGAGCCTAAATTTCCATATTTGATTAGGTACGAATCTGCTCTCATTTTCTTCCATACAGTGAATCTCTTTTCTTACCACCATCTAAAATTCATTCTTTCCCTATTATTTGTGGTTCATCTTTGGCATATGTTATTTTTTCACATGTGCATGAGTCCCAATTTAAACCTTTTTGTTTTGTTCCTTGCTTCTGTTCATCTTGATCTGATCCAGTCCACACTATATTTCATTATTACACCCTAGTATTATGTCTTGATATCTAAGAGGAATGAAACATATATCTTTTTTCTTCTGTTGACTTATTAGTGTGAAGTATATTTTTTGGTGCATATAAATTATTGAATAAGTTCACAAATTTTTAAGTTGAAATCTTTAAGTTTTATCAAGTTCAAGAATTAAGTTTAAATGAATTGATACCTTTATAGTATTAAGTCATCTTGAAGCAGCAACATCTATCCTTCTATTCAATTTTAAAGAAATGTGTATATTAACATTCCAGAGAATGGTGACTTAATAAGCATATAAACCACGAGAACACATATCATCATTGTTTAATTTGATTCTTAATGATATCTTTATTCTCTTCTACTCTTTTTTTCAAAATTTAATCATTGTGCTTCAAGTAAAGTGTAATCATGTTGAGGAAAGGGTCATGCCTTTAATTTCTTTTCTTTCATCAGTTGTGTCTCGACAAAGAGAAGCCTTTGTAAATCCTAGATTTTTTTTTTTTAATTAATTGACTTGTAGGAGAAACATCCTAATGGAAGCTAATTTTTCTGACCTTATTTTTTTTCCCCTTCATATTTCTTTCTTCTCCCTTCTTGCTGATTTGCCTGCTCCTTCCACCTCCTTCTTTTTTTGTCTCCCCTGGGTGAAGATGCCTAATGTGACTGTGTAACTAGTAGCTCACACCTACCTCTGCTGATCCAGTGAGGCTCAGCACATTTATTTTTATTTTTATTTTTATTTTATTTTATTTTATTTTTTTGCAGTGTGGTGCATTTGCTCTGGGGTCGAGCAATGTAACTTAAAACTCAGCTGTGTCAATAAGTCAAGGTGAATTTTCAGCTTTATATGACTGCATTCCCAACTGTTAGAAAGATGTTAGCATTTATTGCCAAGCTGTCTTTTAAATATCCTGTAATAAAAAGTCAAAATATGCTGCCTTTTCCCCCCTATTTCACCCATAAGCAGCATTTTCATTACCACATTTTCTTTGCAATATGCTATAATAATCTTTATTGAAAATTTCATTGTTGCAGGTGTTCCTGTACTAGTCTCCTTTGGTCTAGAGAAGAAATAAGCTTTATTCTTTCAAAAGAAAGACAAGAGTTGTAGTGTATCCTCTTTATTTTGCTGGTGGCATGTCTAACTCCTGCCTGGTTAGCTATTATTGCCTTACGTCTTCTTTTCAATCTGTATTGTTAGGATGATCCAGAGGCATAATTTGACTTTTACCTTACCCAAATCTGTATAATAATAAACTTTATGATAATGAGGGTTTCCTGCTTTAAAGGATATTTTAATTTGATTTTGTCACCATGCAAGAATTAGTCACCAGTTTTCTCTAACATTATGTGTAGTGGGAAGACAAGACCATGCTTGAAAGAAATCATTGTAAAAGTCTAATGCTGAATTCACTGAAGGCATTAAAAAGTGTGGTACTCTGTGTTTCTAGTACTTTAAGAAGCCAAGGGTTTTTGTAATGCCTGACATACTGGAGATAAGCAATCCTGGTGATAGTATTGGTGGACTAATCAATATTCTGATCCTGTCAAGGAAGAAAAAATGTTTTGAAGTTAATCTGATGTCACTGGGTCTCTATGGAATTTCATATTTTTTTCATGGAATGTTTTCTGAGCAAAGGGATATGAAATCATGTTTATTGCACTAGCACTTTAAAGGCCACATACAGAAGGACACATTGATTAGGGAGAGTTTTTATATTTAGGTCAGCCAAGGAGCATAGTCTCCTAAGAGCTGGGTCACTCAAAGCTATTTCTGAGCATTTTTTCTTCTGAGTTAGGAGCTTGGTGATGAACAGCTCTGATGTGTCTCTGCAATTTTTCTCTCAACATATTTTTCGAACATCTACATTGTGTAATAGCACCATAATCGATTCCATTTTCCTACTCTACAGGGATCCATAGGTGAAAAAGACAAAAATCCTACATTCATTTCTGGTTGGGAGTTTTGACAGCAGCAGAAATGACAACCATACAAATGAGTAGTGTGCATGTAGCGTGAGAGAGGCATAGGTATGTGTTATCGGTCCCAGAGAGAGACAATGACTTGTGGAGAAAGAAAATGCAATTTGACTTGTTCTCTATTTAATAAAATGTAAAAATAATCTAAATCTTTGTCTGTGTTTTTTCTGTCAATTAAATTTGTATATGCTGTATCTTTAATACTTAAAAGGGGAACTGCAATTGCTTCACACACAGAACAAAGCCCATCTTATGGCAGCACATTTCTGAGAATTAAGGCTGCTCAAATTCAGACTTAGGAAGCCTTGCTTTTCTGTTGTTTTGACATTTGTCATTTGGAGAAGGCAGGCTAAGGATCAGAGGGCACACACCCCATTCCCTCTGGAAAGGCGGGAAACAAAGGGACAGGTGTCTGTTTGTCACTGCCACAACACGCTCCCCATCTTCTCCTGTAGGGTACAGTGGTCCACATGCTGGACTTACAGTGGCCAACACCCTGTCACACAGCCAGGTAGCCAGCTGCTCTCATCCTGTGGAACCTTGACAGGGCTTAGATGTGGCAGCTGCCACCACCCTGCATCCTTGCTGGGACACTTGTCCACACCTTTGGGACTATTGGAAGTAAGATTATCTGTGGAAACCATGTCCCACCCCACCACCCAATGCTGCTTCTGTCACCCCCTCCTTCGGTCCCTGCAGGTTTCTTGGTTGCCCAGAAGACTCTGCTTGACCACTGCAACAGTGCAAAATGGGGTCCAGCAGGCAGGCAACTGACTATGTGCACAGACCCACCCTCCTGTCATGGACCACACAATTCCTCCTGCGCTCATTGGGCCATTCTGACACCGCTGTTCCATGTACTGCCCACCCTGTGATCCAGAATAGGCCCTGGTAAAGCCTCTGGCAGATGGATTTTAAATGTTTTATGTTCTTTTTACTTATACATGCCAGTGGAATGCATTTTGACACATTATGGGTACATAGAGTCTAACTCCCCATATTTTGGCTGTACATGATGAGGATTTACACTGGCCATGAATCCATACGTGAACATAGGAAAGTGACATCTGGTTCATTCTACTGTCTTTCCTTTTCTCATCCCTTTTCCCTTCCCTTCATTCCCGTTTATCTTATCCAATGAACGTCTATTCTTCCCTCCCCACCCCTTTATTGTGCATTGGCATCCACATATCAGAGAACATTTAATCTTTGTTTTTTGGGTTTGGCTTATTTCATTTAGCATGATAGTCTCCATCTCCAGTTCCATCTGCTTACCAGCAAATGTCATAATTTCATCCTTTATGGCTGAGTAATATTCCTGTGTGCGTGTATGTTTGTGTGTATGTATGTGTATGTGTGTGTATTTTTTTCCATTCATCTGTTGAATGCCACCTAGGTTGGTTTCAGAGCTTAGCTATTGTGAATTAAGGTGCAAAAAATATTGATGTGGGTGCATCCTTATGGTATGCCAATTTTAAGTACTTTGGGTATATGCCAAAGAGTGGGATAACTAGTTCAAATGCTTGTTTCATTACAAGATTTCTGAGGGATTTCTATTCTAATTTCCAGAGCTTGGGAGGTTGAAGCAAGAGAATTGCAAGTTCAAATCCAGTCTCAGCAATTTAGCAAGGCCCTAAACAACTTTGCAAGACTCTGTCTCAAAATTTGAAAACAAACAAACAAACAGACAAAAAGTGCTGGGATATGGCTCAGTGTTAATCCCCATGGGTTCAATTCCTGGTACTAAAATTTAAATAAAAATAATGTTTCATAAATCACTTCTGAAAAAAATCTCGTTCATTTTCTTAACTGGTGTTTTAAGATTATGTCCACATACAAAAACATGTCAACCATTTGACACCCAGAACAATATTCTGCCTTCAAAATGCAGGAAATCTTGTCATTTGAAACCCTAATGAGCTTTAGGAGACATTATTCTAAGTGAAAAAAGCAAATGTAGAAGGTCGTGCTCTATGACCTCAATGAAGTGTGGAATCAAAACCAGTTGCTCTGTAAAAGCAGAGAGCAGGATGGTGGTTCCCAGGAGCTCGGGGTTTAGGAAAACAGGAGCTGTTACCCAAAGGGTACAAAACTTCAGTGATGCAGCATGAGCCAATTCTGGACATCTGTCCTACAACTGGGTCCCCACAGTGAATAACATTCTGTTGTATGCTTAAATTTGCTGCTCTGTGAGCTGGGGTTATGGCTCAGTTGCAGAGCACTTGCTTGGCACATGTGAGGTCCTGGGTTCAATCCTTAGCACCACACAAAAATAAATGAAAGAAAGGTATTGTGTCCAACTACAACTAAAAAAATTTTTTAATTGTTCTGCTTGAAAGTGTTCTCACTACACACACACACACATATGAGTGGGTGGATATGTTAATTAGCTTGATTACAGTAATCATCAATGTAAAAGATACATGTATATCACATGGTACTTTTATTTTATTTTTAAGCAGTTGTTATTATACTAATGTATTAAGACAAGTACAAAATAACCTTGTAATCAGGGTACTGTATCAGTCAATAACAAAGGAAAGACCACTACAGTATGAAGAGATATACAAATGACTCAAGTATACAGCTTTCATAGTTAACAGACAATTTTAAATGGGAAGTTGGTTTCTTTTACAAATGGTAAATTTTCTTGAAATAGGAAAAACAATATACAGTGCTCTAAGCATGAATAATAATTCCTGCCATAAATACAAGTGCCTTGCAGAAACTCCATGCAAATTTCAATTCCATTCTCTTTATGAGTGTGTCACTGTAGCTGACTTACCAGCTCAAACACTAGGTCAAGGGAAGCCTCCTCACTTTTGTCCTGGAAGAGCTCAGTACTCAATTTATCACTGATGTCCAAATGTCCAAATCTGTTGTCTTGAAAAATCCCTGGAATATAATCAATCCATTACAATGTATATGCAGTCGGGGCTAGTAGAAATATCACTTGAAACTGAATGTGAATATTTTCTCTGATAAGTAGCTACTGATCCATAATGGGGAACGGGGCAAGGGAGGAATGGATGAACTTTGGATAGGGCAAAGGGGAGGGATGGAAAGGGAGGGCCATGGGGGTAGGAAAGATGGTGGAATGAGATGGACATCATTACCCTAGATACATATAGGAAGACACGAATGATGTGACTCTACTTTGTGTACAACCAGAGAAATAAAAAGTTGTGCTCCATTTGTGTACTATGAATCAAAATGAATTCTGCTGTAATGTATGACTAATTAGAACAAATAAATCAATTTTTAAAAAAGCTCAGTCTGGAAGTGCCCTGCGGTCGAATGGACCACTGTCTCACCCGTGGTTTCTGGTGGAAAGCTGTGATTTGGATTGGAATCGTTTTTTCTGGAACATCAGTGGAAAGATGGGCTTCTGGGAGTTGGTCCCCCACAGGAATCAGGAAAGATACATCATTTTCTTCTGCTGGACATGATGGATTAATTTCCAGAGGTTTCATTTCCATAGGTTCATGGAAACTAAACTGCTCTTATCACCACTCTCGTCTCTAGATCTAAAATCCCCATGAACTGATCCAGATTCTAGCAAAGTGTTTAACATTGGTCTCAAGACCTCTTTGAGTTCCCAATCTCTTCTGATCCTGCTTTTTCTTAGAACAGTCTTCAATGGAGCGATCTTCTCAGAGTCTCATTTGGCATGAAAGGTCATCAGAACAAGAGGCAGGCTGCACTGCACTGTCTGGTTCAGGTTCCATGGTTTCCATTCCCATAATGTGGATCAGCTCCAATTCCTCCTCAGGGTCTAAAAACCCTACTAGAAAAGGAAGAAAGATGATCATTTACAAAATGACAATTGAATCCCATTCATTCATTAAACTATTTTGTGTTGGTTTGTGACTAAGTCACTGAAATCACTCCTCCTGTGCTGTATTTATTCTCTACCAGTCCATTTTAACTTTTAAGAAATGAAGGCTCCAAAACAGCACAAGCTATTCAAAATCAAAGCACAGGTAAAGGCAGGTGAGAAAGAATGACTTTGAACAGGACTTGGCAATTATTTGTGGACTTAACACTTTGTAATTCTGCTGGGTTATGAATTTTTATCATAAGGCCAAGGTGGGGTAGGATAGGAGACAGACATAACTGTGTCTAGATGAAGACAGCAAAGGAAACACATCTCAGTTTGTGGTTCTCTTTACAGTTGTTTATGTATCATCGGCTTCATGAGTTGACAAAAACTTGGTTTCTTTGGGAGGGGGAAAAGTTCATCAAATGAAAGATAAACTTCAAAATTAAGTAGTGAATTTGGGGTATGAGTATATACAAAGAAAACAAGAGACTCTCAATTGAACTGTTACATGGGATAAAGTCAGAAGCCTGTTAAACATTTCTATATTCATAAAGTTCCAATATACTCCAAGAATGTGAAAGGCCTAGTATGGCAATTGCCAGAAAAACATTACCACTACTGAGAAAGAATACCAGGTTCTCAGCTTCAGCAGTAACCACACTGCATACTGTGTTAAAACCAAACAGGACTCCATTATAGGTAAAGGCCTCATTTTTGTCTCCAGAAAAGTTACATATGTGCACTTTAAAAAGCCAGTAAAGGCATATTATAGAAAGGCAGCATAAAATACACACAAAATTTCAGATACTAAATGAACTCCCCAAAGAAATTAAAATGTTCTTGCAAGAATCAGAATCCTTGAACAAAAGTGAAATTTGAGAGTATTGGCTGAGATTATTCCAAGCAAGAAAGATAATGAGCAATTGATTCTCTTCTCTTTTCCACCAAACTGAAAAAACATGTGAAGCAAAAGCCTATGCCTTAATCAAATATGCATGGAGGGTGTCCAGTACAGTGCCCAGCACAATGCACACAGTGGGTGTTCCATACATATTTCCTAGCTGAATTAATGAAGAAAAAGGCATGCATTAAATGCTAAGTTTTGGGTGGCTTGTAGGTCAAAAACAAAAGCTGAGTTTTGAGAAAAACATTAAAGTCCTAATTGGAAAGATTCATAATTGATCTATAGCAAGTGAATAATCAAACTTAGAAACACATATCACAGAGCACGGCACATGACAAAGTGTTTGCCCAGGTACAAAAGGAAGCAGTGGAAAAAGGAGCTTTCAGAGTGAGGGGTCATCCTTAGGGAAAGCTTCCAAAGCAGGGACCTGACACCGACAGAAATCAACCAGGACGCAGCCAAGCAAGGCCTGTGGTTCATCCTCTGGTGCTCCTGCCTGGAGGCACAACTGGCACAGCCCGCGGTGTTCCCTCTGCACCACCTGAAGCCCACGCATGCTCACTGACCACTCACCTGGCCCCCACCCCGTGCCGGCGGACAGGTGGGTGCGGGTTCCCTCAGGCGCTCAACCGCCGCCCCTCCCCAGCTCCAGGGCGCCCCAGGCGGCACCCAGTCCCCATCAGCGGGCACCACAGGGACAGAGGTAAGAGAGACACGGGTTGCTGCGCGCCATCCCCGCCCGCCCGCCGCGGGTCCCAGAGGCTCCTCCCGGAGGACACCTGCCCGCCGGCCGCCCTGGCGCGCGGGGCAGGCAGCGTCCTAGTGGGAAAGAGGCGCCCGAAGTTCTGGTTCAGCTGCCGCGGGCCGCGGGTCTCAGGCTGCGGAAATGGCCGCCTCGGCCGGTCCGGCTCTGCACACCTGCCGGCGACGGGCGGAGCGTGAGGCCGGGCCAGTGGATGCCGCGCCCGGGCAACGCAGGTAGCGACCAGAGCGGGACCTGAGCGGCACCGCCATCCCGCAGCCTCCAGCCGTCCAGGCTTCCGTTAGCGGAAGCGGGCGCTGGGAGGGAGCGCGGCGGACAGTGCGCCCCCTGCTGGCTGGTCGGCCACTCGGCCGCCAAGCCGCCAAGGAAAGAGCAGGACTCTGCAGCTATTTCAAATCAAAGGCTGAATGTTCTCTCTGATAAGTGGATGCTGATCCATAATTGGAGAAGGGGGGATGGAGGAACTTTGATGGGGCAAAGGGAGGGAGGAGTGGGAAGGGGGAAATGGAGGCTGGAAAGACGGTGGGATGAGATGGACATCATTACCCTAGGTCCACGTATGAATGCACAAATGGTGCATCGTGTACAACCAGAAAAATGAAAAGTTGTGCTGCAATTGTGTACGGTAAATCACAATGCATTCTGCTGTCATATACACCTAATTAAAATTAATTACTTAATTTAAAAATAAATCAGCAAGCTACAAAAAAAAAAGAATTTTAAAGCTCTCTAGAAGCACATGGAGATACAAGGAAGCCAAATGATCATAAAATATTGAGAAAGAACAGTGGGGACTTGACAGGACTCCACAATGGGCAGGAGGAGTGGCGAGATGGAGATGCTGCCTTTGAATTGTACAGTGCGTTTATTATGTTTTAACCCATTGGACAATTGTCCCATGGGACAATCCACGTATTTCATTGAAGCAGCCCCAGAACACTCTCCCAGGGAATCCATCACCACTCCATAGCTGCTCCTCCTGCTGCCAGGATGAGGCTCCGTGTCTCCTTTATCCAGACGCAGAGGCTGCAGGTGCTGCTGGCACCAGGGTGTGTGACTGGGGTGGGGGGCTGCCCACTATGTCCCTGATGGAGATGCCACTAGAGAGGTTCAATCTCTTACTCTGCAGGGACTGACAACCACTCTGCCTGTCCAACCCCAACTCATCAGGGCCATGGTCAGTGAATCACTAGGTGTGGAAGGACTGGGAAAACCTGGCCTTCAGAGTCTCCCAGGCTCCTCATGCAGGCAGGACCACCCACTGCACCCAGATTTGCAGCCCTGTGGGCAAGCAGTCCTGGCCTCAAGCAGGGACAGTATGGCTTCAAGGACGAGTGGGACACATCCCAGTCCTGGAATCCCTCAGCTGCTGTGAAGCCTCCTAGGACTTGGGACACATTTCTCAATCTGAGGATTGAAGGACGTGGTGTGTCAGGATATATATCACTTTTTGCACATATGCCACATTCAACCAAGCCCAATACCTATTCATTTCAATGCAGTACTCATGTGGAAGATCAGGATTGTGGTTACTTATCTTCCTTTTTTCCCCTTTTGTGACTGAGAATCAAATAATATAAACATAGTCAGTTTTTTTCTTTGTTTTACTTTTTCTAATTTTTTTTCTAATTAGTTACGCATGAGAATAGAACGCATTTTGACACATGACTCATAAATGGAGTATAGCCTCTCATTCTTTGGTTTGTATGTGATGTAGAATCATACTGGTCATGAAATCATAAGCCATAATTTCATTCTTCTTTAAAGCTGAGTAATATTTCATTGTGTGCATATGCCTCATGTTCTTATCCATTCATCTGTTGAAGGGAACCTAGGTTTGTTAAATAGTTTATCTATTGTGAGTTGATAAATATTGATAAACTTTGATGTGATTACATTACTGTAGTCTGCTGATATTAAGTGCTTTGAGTATAAACCTAAGAGTGGGATAGCTGGGTCAAATGGTGGTTTCATTCCCAGTTTTCTGAGGAATCTCAATACCACTTTCTGTAATGTTTGCACCAATCTGCAAGGCCACGGGCAATGTATGACTGTACCTTTTCTCCCACAGCCTCATCAACATTTAATATTGCTTGTATTCTTGATAATTGTCATTCTGAATGGAGTGAGATAAAATATTAGAGTGATTTTGACTTGCATTTTTATAACCACTAGAGGTGTTAAACATTTTTTCATATATTTGTTGGTTGATTGTATATCTTCTTACTTAAGTGTCTGTTCTGTTCCTTAGCCCATTTATTAATTGAGTTATTTGTTTTTTTTTTTTTGGTGTTGAGTTTTTTGAGTTCTTTATATATTCTGGAAATTCTCTATCTGAGGTGCATGTGGTAAAGATTTTATCCCATTCTGTAGGCTCCATCTTCATATTATTGATCTTTTTCTTTACTGAGGAGACAGTTTAGTTTGAATATATCCCATTTATTGATTCTGGATTTTACTTCTTGTGCATTAGGAGTCTTGTTAAGGAAGTCAGTTCCTCGGCCAACATGGGACTAATTTTTCTTCTACTGGACCCAGGGTCTCTGTTCTAGTGCCTAAGTCTTTGATGTACTTTGAGTTGAATTTCAACCAGGGTGAGAGATAGGGGTTTCATTTTATTTTTCTACATATGGATTTCCAGTTTTCTCAGCATCATTCGTTGAAGAAACTATCTTTTCTCCAATGAATGTCACGTGTATGAAAGAAGATTCCTTCCTACACAGGATCTAGCCAACGCAAATGCAGACAAATTGGCAGAAGAATTTAAGAGGTTTGGAGTTACATCAAGGGTAAGATTATGTGAAGCCACTCTAGACACTCCTCTTGTGGAGAAAGAAGGCAACCATGTGCTCGATTGGCCTTTTACTGATGTTGCACCACCCTCCAACAGATTTTTTTGGCTCTTAAGTCTTTGGAAAATTACCTTTCATGCAGCACCTGGCTATTTCATTGCTGTCTGTGGCCCTGAAGGCCTTGGGAGGCTCCAGTGTGGGTTGCTCTAGCATTAGTTGAAGGGGCGCTGCGTCATGAAGATGCACCACAGTCTCTAAGACAAAAACAGTGTGGGGCTTTGAACAGCAAACAACTCTTGTATTTAGAGAAGCATCATCCAAAAATGCAGCTGTGCTTCAAGGGTTCCAGGGGGCACAGGAACAACTCCTGCGTTCAGTAAGTCGTGGTGCCTGATGCTACTGCCTTGGAAATGGGACGTGTGATGGGACCTAATTGGGTGTAGATATTAGCTAGTGTGTTGGTGTGCTGGATGGGTGTGATGGAACTTCCATGGGAATACTGGAAAGGAGTTTCACCAGGCCACAAGGTAGACAGAATTACATCATCAATGATCTGGTGATGATCAACCTACGTAGACCCTGAGCAAAAACTACTTTCTGTTTGGTAATTAAAATGTGTTATGCTTTGGGTGTGAGTTGTCCCCCAAAGCTCACGGGTGACAGTGCAGAAATGCTCACAGTGAAGTGATTAGATTGTGAGTGCTGTGGCCTAACAGTTGACCTAACAAATCCTGAGTTTTTAAAATACTTTTATTTTTATTTATTAATTTTTTAAATTGTTGATAGATATTTATTTTTATTATATGTGGTGTTGTGATTCGAACCCAGTGCCTCACACATGCCAGGCAAGTGCACTACCACTGAGCCATAACCCTAGACCTCCAAATCTTGATGATTTTGAGTGGATGATTTGAGAGGACTAGGTGTTTGGTGGTAACTGCCAGCAGGTGATGTGAGTCAGCAGGAAGGAGGTCTTGGGCGCACGCCCTTGTGGGTTACATTTTCTCCCTGGGAGCTTGCTCTGTCTCTCTGCATTCCTGCTGCCATGGGACAGGGTAGTTTTCCTCTGTCATGGGCTTTCACCATGATATTCTGCCTCTGCTCTGGCCCAAAGCAATGGTGCCAACTGATCATGGACTGAAACCTCTGATATTGTGAAAATATCTTTTCTCCTTCTACGATGTTCTTGTTAGGTATTTTGGTCACAGTAACAAACAAACAAAAAAAAATGGGACCACAATAAAAAAATTTATATCATTTTTTACAGAAAAAAACAATATCCTTTTATTTTAAAAATTCTATCAAAATAGGTTTCCATATGACACTGCATTTTTAAAAAAATTAATGTTAACCAGCCTGTGAGTTAGCAGACTATACAGACTTCATCAGAGCATTCATAGATGCTTAGAATATTTACAAGTGTTGTTCACTAGGTGGTAAAGTTCTGTTGCTATTTTTTCAGTACATATTCCACAGTAAAAGAAAGGGCATATATTGGAATTCTTGTTTAAAAATTCTTAACAAATGGAAAAAAGCAAAATTTTCTGAAAAAAGATTTTTCTTGAAATAGTTCTCTTAAACAATCAGGAATATGGAAATGCAAAATAAATGTAAAGAAGAAAAAGAAGGTTTAAGTTCATATTATTCTTTTAAATTATTTAAAGTAACATTAAGGTAAATTTTTACATTCATTATAAAAATGTTGTCCCACCTTCTGCAAATGATTTCACTCTGATTGCTGCAATGGAAATTTCACTTATTTAAAAAAATATATACATGGAAGAATGATATCTTGCTTGCTACCTATGCAGAAATTCCAGCTGACCTCAGACTAGTCAGGCAAGATGACCTTTGAGAAACATCAGTCGCAGAGTCTGTTGGAGTCACTACTCAAGTCTTGCAAACTGAACAATATTTTGACAAGAGAGCCAGGAACTCACTGAGTCTTCAAGACTGTGCCAAACAGCCTCCAATGATCTTCTCCATGAATGCTTGTGAAATATGCATGTGGAAGAGGTGTGCAGAAATTCTGGAATAACCAATATTGATTGATCAAAATAATTGATCAGAAGAAACACATGATTTGGGGCAATTCACATAGAACTTTGTTGGAAAGAATCTCTGCCTTTTCCTTAGCAGGCAATTGGCCCTGTTCCTAGTCCTAGTTTCTGCAAGCAGTTTAGGAGCCAACCTGTGGCAGACTGGCTGGAAGTGTCCCTGGCCCAATGGAGCAGGCCATGTTTTCACACACTGGCCCTTTCCTAGAGGAGCTTCATCTTCTTTTTCTCTTTAGCAAGCCTCCTGGGGAAATCACACATGGGTGGGATGCACTGTCTACACGGTCCCCACAGTCTGGGCTGCTGGACAAATTCAGACACAAGAGGTGCAAGGCCTTCTTGGGTGGATCCCTCCCCACCTCGTTGTCACAAGGGCTGAGGCCAGGGCCAGAGCACAATAGGAATCCTGTCCCACTGAGGACATGACTTCAGCTGGCAAGGCCAGACTGAAGCCTATGTGGAGCCCATTTGACCTGAATAATGGAGCTTGCTATATTCAGGGTTGGTGCCCTCTCCTGCAGCAGACCTCACAGGGGCTCCTGTCCCTGAGGCTATTGGAACTGTTGGAGGGGAAGTAGTTCTGCTGTAATCCTCTGAGTTAGAAGATAGAGAAGTTGGAGTCACAAGAACCAAATTATTGCTGTTAGGAGAACAAGTCTTTGACTTCATTGTTTTTAGGTTTTGGTTTTCCGGTTTGAATTCCCTGTTTTTTCGTAGGAAGAGGTTGAGGCACTGCATGGAGTTTCTGATAGAGTCCACAGGCATTGCACGCAGGTTTGCCTTCAGCGTTTCTGCACCAGAAGGTCATGATGGTGGTGTGCCAGTTGTCATGGGATAGTCCTAGCCACCAAGATGAAGGCACGTGCTTCTGCTGCTTGATGAGGGGCAGACTGAGGTCATTCATCTTAGTGTAGAGGCTGCAGGCTTTGCACAGGTAGGGGCCAGTTCCCTCCTACCACCAAGTAGTGTCTAGATGGAGCCACAGTTTATGCATTTGGTGCGCTCTCTGGCAGGTCCTCCAGTAGGTTTGCAGTGGGGCCCAGAGGCACTGCAAGCAAGCCTCAGGCTTGGCTGTTCAGACTGCGCAGCAGTAGAGTCTCCAAGGGTCCAGCTGTCCAGGCAGACATCAGTGGCAAACCTATGTAGGGACTCAAACTGAGTCCTTTTGAAAACTGCAATACAATTTAGTTTGACTGACTGACAGCCTCGTTTCTTGAATAGCCTTGGCTCAGGCAAGTACAGCAGCTGAACTTGGCCAATGCAGAGTCGTAATATTGTTGTAAGCAAGGAAAGGATTTTGTGCCTCACTTCAGTTCGTAAATACTGCCACATGGCACTGCACACATTAGTTCCATGGACATTTTGTGATTGTGCGGGCTTTCAGAGAATCCAGTCATTCCAGTTGTTGATTTTTGTATTTCTGCTTGCTCAGACAAATTCTATGGAATTGAACTTCTCTAAAGTTATTTTTTCCTTTGAATATCAAGTAAGAGCTTATTCATCTTAAGGATGAGGGTGTTATTAATGTTTATATTCTATTTTCATCATTAAAACATACAACTAGAGTTTCAGGGATTGCTGACCAGGGTTGGCTGTGCTTAAACTCTGAATTCATCTGTGGGCTGGGTACCCATGCTCTGGGTAGCTTCCTGGTTTGGGAAAATTTCCCCACTCAGTCCCATGGCCCTCTAGTAGTTAGGATCCAGCTCTCCAATAATGTCCCTGATGACCCTTGCAGCAGGGCAGGGACATACCCTCTTGCCAAGGAAGTGTGCAGACTTTGCAATCTCCTGGAGGGTTGGACAGCTGCGGTGGCATCACTTAGTGTGAAAAGTCAGAGTACAAGAGCCTGGCCACAGTGATCTTTTCTGCCCAGTGGTGGACCTGGTCACCCAGGTAAGGAGCTGGACTCCTCCTCTGCAGACTTTAGAGTCACTCTCATGGCTTTGGTGCCCAAGGATCCTGGAGGGCAGAAGCCAGAACTTGCCTCCCGAGGAAGCTGTGGACCCCTCCAGGTCTACAGGCCTGAACACTACCACTCAGCCAGGCAGTGGCCTTTGTGGCTCCCAAAGCCTAGGGGCCCTCTCACCTCCACAGGCACAGATGAGCACTTGCTGCTGAGAACTGCAGGTAGGAAAGGATCTAACCAGCACTGGAGATGAGCCTGTGCATGGAAGGAAGAGGCATCAGGATTGGAAACTGGAGCTTGGTGGGGAAGGGACACCCACTGGGTAGCACCTGAATTCTGTTCCTGTCCCCAACCACATACCTCTCCATGCCCCATGCACCTGGCATAATGGCCACAGCAAGCAGCTTTGAGTACATCTCCTGGACAAAATGCAGGGCTTTCAAGGGCATGGTGAGCTATTTCTACATTTCCCCTTTTTCATTCTGGGGTCCTGAGCAGACAGAAAGCTCCTTTTATTTTGAAAACCCAACTCCAGTGCCTAAATTCATGGCAACTTTGGCAAAAGCCACAAGCCGGATGTAGAAGATGGAACATGACCCTGTTGGAGAGCCCCATCCCATGTATGCTAGTCACCTGCATGACCAGGTGACACCCTCTTACCCAAACACTGTCCTCACTGGCCAAGTAATCTTCCCTCCAGGGGGGTGCAAACTGAACTCACCTGGACTAGGAGGTAGATGTCTCAGGGTCAAGAGGCTGGTGACCCCATCTAGTGCCCAAAGCCTGATCAGATATGGAGGGACAAGGAAGAGAACCAGTGGGGCCAGACAGGGGAAGAATTGCAACTCCCCTGTCATGAACTGCCTGGCTATTGGTGGCAGGGCAGAGAGGGGTGGCCTAGTGAGAACCTGCACATGGAGGAGGCTAGTCCCTCCAAAGACATCTCCCAGACCTGCACCCCCATGCCCTACCATAGGAGGCTGAAGTGGTGGAGGGCAGGCTACCCTGAAAGCCTGAAAGATCTACAAGGGATTGTATTGTGAGCTGCAGTCCATCTCTTTGCTGGTCTTGTCTGGACTTGGAGGGCTGCAGGTTGTTTCCTACCAAACCTCCAACCCCACTATCTTCATCTGTCCAAGAGATTCAATTATGGCAATTACGCCTTTAAGCTGTGTATCTCCAAGGATGCAGGCTCCTGTCACAGTGAAAGGAAGGGTGGGTCCACTTAGCTGGCAGGATCCCAGTGGGAACTTGGTACATAGGATTGCTGTAGTGGGGATGGTAAGAATGTGTTTGGGAAATCATGGGCTGGTGTGGCTGGAAGGGGCAGTGGGCTCCTCGAATCTAGCTGATACATTGTCAGTCCTGCTGGGTTGGGGGATAGTGCCCTGTTTGGGGGGCCACTGGCCCTTGTCTGAGGATCAAAGCACCTCTACCCTCCTATGCTAGTCATTTTTTGGCACTGTCAGGGAGTTCCATGTGTGATGGTTCATGAATTGGATTGTATGTTCCTTAGTTTCAGGCTTTGGGTCACCCAAGGAGCCCAGTATCCCCTAAATAGGGGAAGTACCTGGGGTCAACCTTTATTTATCTGGGCATGGAGATGCTCTGCTGTTCTAACTTTTCAGATTTCAGGGAGAGGCAGCCACGGTTTCATAGCATTCTTTCTCCCACACACCCAGGACCTCCCCCACTGTTTCAGTTACCATTTCCTTGTGTCTGAAGACAAGTCATTATCAGGCTCTCTGTCTTCTCATATGGGCTGACCCCCTGGTACCAGAATCACCTTCCTCTCACACATTCCATTGCCTTGAAGGGAAGGGATTCATCTGTCACATTTGGATAGAAACCTGCCTGTGAACCTGGAGTTCTGGAGCCACAGAGGAGGAAAGAGATTGACCAGTGCTGTAGTGGGTGATTTTAACCACTGAGTAGTGCTCCAAAGCTGTGGAGAGGGAAGGTCAATGGCTTGTCTGAACACTGTCCTGGGGCACTTGATGGGAGGGTTCAAGGTGAAAGGCAGGGCTCCTGGGTAGCAACTGGTTCTCCTCCACGGGCTGGTGCTATGCTGGCAACTGGAGGGATAGACAGAGCACAAAGGATGATAAATGACCTAACCACAGAGGTAGGATCTTGAGAGTCACAAGGGCCTCCTGGCTCATTGACCACTCGCTTGTCTTAAACAGAGATGGAAAGCTACATTATCTTCTAGGTCCCAATCTATACATGTTCCCACATCCACCCCCCAGTAATGATGACCAGAAGTGACCTAGTGAGCCCAGGACACACAGTGCTTAGCCCAGATTCTCAGGCAGCACTGGACCATGCTGTTCGATGGGAGATTACATTCCATACCGTGGTGAAGATGAGGCTTTCCTCTAATATATGTGTTTCAAATTTAAGAAATAAGGGAAAGGGACTTAAAAATTATTAGTCAATCCAGGTGTGGTGGTGCATTCCTATAATTCCAGTAATTCAGGGGCTGAGACAAGAAGTTGTTGAGTTCTAGGGCAGTATCCCAAATGTAGTGAGACCCTGTCTTAGAATAAAAAGTAAAAGAGTTTTGTAAAGCCCAATGGAAGAGCACCTTTGGCTCAATCTTCTGCACACACAAAACATGTTGTTATTCCAAATTTGCATAATGTCTAGCTCCACACATTACCATGAACATATGTCACATCTTTCTTTGACATCTAATCAGAAAGCAAGATAGATGCATAAAAAGAGTCAGAAAAACTAGAAACAATAAAATTTACATACATTTGCGGGGCAAGAGCAAGGCCATGGAGGCAAACACGTGAGTTTTTAAGAAGCCCCTTTAGCTAGCAATGAATATCTTAGCCAGGTTGAAGGTCAGGAAAATTGCCCAGCTCAGATCAAGCAGGTTACTATTAAACCAGAGTGTGGGTTTTGTGATGGTGTCAGGTCAGGCATACATGCAGATCTCTTCTATGCTCCACAGTGAGTGTTTTAGATGCACAGTGTTTAACCCTGGGCTTCAGTGTGGACCCCAGGACTTGAATGAGCACTTCAAAACCAGCTTTCCCTCCAGGCCCAGCAGTGCAGGTTTCAAGACCACTTCATGCCTGAGAGGGAAGCTGGCAAATGGGAAGTCTGGTTATGATGTCCCATATCCAGCCCACCTGTGACAAAGTCCAAGCCTTTCCTGGAGACTCTAAACCCATGCAGTGCACTATAGGAAAGCCTACCAGCTGTTGAGTGATGTGCACAAGGGCATCTGGGTTGACATCATATCCACAAGACCAAGCAGCCCATTGCTGCTATTCAGGGTTGAAGGGTTGGTGAGTTCAAGCCCACAGCCTGGGCTGAGCTTCCTGGGTGGGTTACACTAATTGAATGTGTTATGTCACTTTGTATTTATACACACAAACTCAACATAGACAATGCAGTGAATGATTACTCCACTTAGGAGGAGTTAACTTAAGAAACTATAACATATATACAGTGAAAACTACTTTCGTTATATGCTCTGAACATCCCATAATTGTGTTAACAAGTTCTTTCTGAATTCTTTCTAAGTTTTAGGTTCCCAAGGTCCACAGGCATGATTCCTGATCTTTTGGAAGTTTTCAGATATTTGTATGTCTGTTTATATTCCTTTCTCCCTTGTAGCATTTTCTTTTCTTGTATTGTCTAGTATTTTTCCTTAAAGTGATCTCTTTATTTACATTCAATTTACTGCTCTCCCAGAGCATTCTTTATAACTGCAGGTTAAGTTTTTAGGTTACACCTCAAACTTTACATGGTTTCTATCCTTCCTGATGGAAATAACCCCATTAGTTAGGAAAACCACAGTATTTCTTTTTCCTTTATTACCTTATTGTCCTCTGATGTCTCCTAACATAACCACACTTTTATATATGAAAATTAGTTACTTCCTCCAAACTAAGACAAAAAACATCTTTATTGTCTCCAGTCTCTGTCCCTGTCACCAAGGGAATTATGATAGAGTGCTTAAACACTGCAATTCTTTCAGACTTTTGTTTCCTAGAAGCATTACCCTCCCATTAGTCTGAAATTACTTGAAAGTAATGGCCATATTTATTTTGCTCATCACCAATTCATAGGTAGTACCATGCAGAGAATATACTCAATCAATACTTATGAATGAGTAATTACTCTTGACCTTCACATTGCATATGGATTTAGTGTTGTAACTACTACTCTAGTTGTATCCTCACATTTTATCATAATCGTCCTCTTCCAGAAATGATATATTCAAGAAAGACTTTTGGTAATTGTTAATACAAAACATAAAATAGAATTTGAACAGATAAATTTCTTTTCCCTCACACTTTGAAATGGAAGAGAAAGAAATTACCATAAAAAGAAACATAACTTTGACAGATTTTATTATAGCAATCTAAAAATATTATTTCCTTATACATTTAGATCAAAATCATAGAGAAGCACCCAAATATATAGTACTAAGTAAACTAGAATGAAATTTACAATCCACAATTAATTCCTAAGTATTGATTTGACAGATGAACTGATGAAATCTTATTATTAATCTGTTTTTTATTCAGTTTAGTAGTATTATCTTAAGTTTATTGAGCAGTTATTCTTGTTGTCAGACTGGAATTAAAGAGATGAAGCTAATAAGATGTAAGATCTATGAATTAGTTTATAAAACACACCCATATTTTATTAAAAGTGAAGAATGTTAACTTTTCTCATTTGCAAGTTCTACTTTAGTTCCCCAGAAATAAAAAAAAAATCATAAAGGGAATAAATGACTCATGGCCAAAACATCTAATAAAAATTGTGATCATTCTTTCAAGAATTCTTTTTCCCGACACATGAATTTTTCATGTGGTAGTACTCTTTTTGTGCACTTTACAGTGGAATGGAATTTGAGCATGAGTATCTTTTCTTCTATTCCACAGTGACCAGTAGTCTCTTCAGAAGATAATGAATGATATCGAGGGTCTCACTGAGACAATAAAACTACCGTTCCTTTTTTGGTTGAAGCTAATGCAAAAAATAAACAGTGTAAGTCAGTCCTCATGCCAGTGTGTCTAATTTTCATCATATCCTCAGGGATTTATCTTAATCATCTTTATAACTCTAATGCAAAGGAAACATATCTGGGATATAGTGGGGATATAGTAAATATCCTATAAAAGAATGCAGATTGGTACTTTAGGGAGAAGACAAACTAAGTTTAAGGGAATTGAGAAATGGATTGTGGGGATGTTGGGGAAGATCAAATGGCTGTAGTTAGGCTCCCACATTGTGACTTCTGGCAAGCTGCTATGTCTCAACCACAGCTGAGAAATAGCTATGTAATGATTAACCAAGGACAGAAACACTCTGATTCAGTGTGTAGACTCTAGGTCATAGACATTTAACTTCTGAGCAGATGTCCCCATATGTAACCTGTTGGCAATGTGCCTTCTTTTTTTTTGGCCTGCATATAAAAAGGACCTATAGAAAAGGTTAGGGGACTACTAGAGACAAAGTGGAGGTAATGAGGACTAAAATGGACCTGGCTGGGAACTGAAACTGAAGCAGGAGGCTGGAGGCTGTGGCCACCACTGAATAGAGCATGTCTACTCTCTTAACTGTGTCTTGTTTCTTCTTCCATCTGCCAAACCCCAAATCTGTTTTCTGGGTCAGGGACCCTACAGGACAATTGACATAATTAGCAGCATGTTCTGCAGGTGAGCGATGCCTTAGTCCCAATGAGTAGGAGGGACCAGTGACTACTGAGTAACACATAGCACTTGGTGACCAAGGCCCTGTTAGCATGAACTCCTGTGTAGAGTTGAGACACAGTGGCTGGGTTCCCTATGAGCACAGAGAAGACTTCTGATTGCCCTGTGGTGAAAATAGATCTTCCAGAGCAGAGTCTGAACTCTGAGCAGTGGCACCCAGGCTCCTACCTACAGCCAAGGCACAGCCAAGGACAAAGATGGCAATGGCAGTGCAGATGAGACAGAGAAATGACCTGAGGTGCTGCATGCACAGCTGCTGGGGCCATGGTATAGATGTTTTTTCCAGCTCTGTGAGCAAAAACTAATGCAGCTTTACCAGAGACTGCCAAGATGAAGGAGTTACAAGATAACAAAGGTGCCTTGAGTATGGTCTTTGGGGGAGGGTCTCCATACCTTGAAAATACCCATTGGCCTCTCCCATAATACTAGGGAGGAGGAAGAAGAGTAATGCCTGCAAGCATGCCCAATGGTAATACAGAAAATGAAAATAAAAATGGTTCTCATGGGCAGCTGCTGGAGTACCAGCAGGGCTGGCCCAGGTGATGAAGTTCACTACATTCCACCAGTAAAGCGGAGTTAGTGAACTTGGAAAAATATTTTGTACAGATGCCAAGAGAGCCTCTGACTGCTTTATTGATATACCTATGAGATTTAGGGGTGCCCAGAACTGACAGGGAAAAGATATCCTATGTGCTACATGTTACTGATCCTGTACAACCTTGGGACATAGATGTGCTGGAGGCCAGCAGGGGACAAGAAAGCCCTGTATACTAGAAGCTGGCAGGAGCCAGAGAACCCAAATGTGCTGTACCTAGAGCCAGCAAGGGCCAAAAGATTCCAAGAGTATTTGAATCTGGCAGTGGCCAAGAGAGCCCAGTGTACTAGGAGTCAGAGGACTACAAAAACTTGAATGTATTTGAGGCTGGCAAGGACCACAAGAGTCCAAATGTGCTAGAAGCTAGTATGGGCTGAGAGAGCCCAAGTGTGCCAGGACCTACAGGGGCCAGGAGAGCCTGATTGTGCTAGAAACTGGCAGGGGCTGAGAGAACCAAATTGTGCTAGAAGCTGGCCAGGGCCGAGAGAGCTAAAGTAAGCCAGGCATAAAGAGCCCAAATATGCAAGGAGTCAGAAGGCCTAAGAAAGCCCAAGTATACCAGAGCCTGCTGGGAACAAGACAGCCCAGATGTGCTGGAGACTGACAGGGGCCGAAAGAGCCAAGTGTACTAAAAACTAGCAGGGGCCAAGAGAGCCCAAATGTACTAGAAGCTGACAAGGGCCAAGACAGCCCAAGTGTGCCAGGTGCCAGCAGGGGCCAAGAAGCCCGGATATGCTAGATATTGGCTGGGACCATGAGAGCCCAATGTACTCGAAGCTGGCAGGGGCCAAGAAAGCCCCAAAATACTAGAGGGTGGCAGGCATGAAGAGCCCAAATGTGCCAGGAGCTGCCTGGGGACAAGAGAGAACCAAAGTGTATAAGGAACCAGCAGGGGCCAAGAGAGTCCGGATGTGCTGGAGTCTGGCAGGGGCCAAGAGACCAAGATGCTAAAAGATGGTAGAAGCAGGAAAGCCCAAATGTGCCAGAAGCTGGCAGGCACTGAGAGTCAAGTGTTCCAGGAGCCTGCAGGGACCAAGAGAGCCCAGGTGTGCAAGGAGCAGGCTGGGGCCAAGAGACCTAGTTGTGTTAGAAGCTGGCAGGTGGCAAAGAGACCAAGTGTGCTAGGAGCCAGGAAAGGCAAGAGAGCCCAGTGTACTAGGAGCCATCAGGGGCCTAAAGAGCCTTGATGTGCTGGAAGCTGGCTGGGGCCAGGAGAGCCCAGTGTACTAAAAGCTGGCAGGGGCCAAGAAAGCCAAAAATGTTAGAATCTGGCAGGTGCTGAGAGTCCAAATGTGCCAGAAGCCTGCAGCGGCTAAGAGAGCAGAAGTGTGCTTTGGGCAGCTAGGGCCAAGAGAGAGTCCGAGGGTGCAAGGAACTAGCTGGGGCCAACAGAGAACCAAAGTGTGGAAGGAGCCAGCAGGGGCCAAGTGATCCCAGTTATGCTGGAGACTGGAAGGGGCCATGAGAGCCCAGTGTACTAAAAGTTGGCTGGGCCCAAGAGAGAACAAGGTACAATAAGCTGACAGGCACCAAGAGAGTCCAACTATGCCAGAAGCTATCAGGCACTGAGAGCCAAATTTGCCAGGACCTGGCAAAGTCCAAGAGAACCCACATGTACAAGGAGCTACCTGGGGCCATGAGAAAGCCCAAGTGTGCAAGGAGCTGGCTGGAGCCAAGAGATGTGCTAGAGGCTAGCATGGGCCAGGACAGCTCAAATGTACTAGAAGGTGGCAGGGGCCAGGAGAGCCCAAGTGTGCATGGAGCCAGCTAGGGCCAAGAGAACCCGGATGTGCTAGAGACTGGCAAGGGCCATGAGAGCCACGTGTACTAAACTTGGCAGGGCCCAAAAGAGCCCAAATGTGCTAGGAGGTGGCAGGGGCCAGGAGATCTCAGGTGTGCCAGGAAACTGTTGGGGTCAAGAGAGCCCAAGTGTGCAAGGAGGTAGGTCAGACCAAGAAAGCCCAAATATGCTGGAGGTTGGCTGGACCCCAGAGAGCCCAAATGTGCTAGAAGGTGGCAGGGACCAGGAGAGTCTGAGTGTGCCAGGGGCTGGCAGGAACCAAGAGAGCTCAAGTGCGCAAGGAGGTGGCTGGAACCAAGAGAGCCCAGATCTTTTGGAGCATTCTGGCAGCCTAAAACAAGTGAGGTGCTAGAGCCCATTAACTCTGTAGGTGAACCAGAAACAAGCCCATACCTTGAAGGTAAGACACCTATTCTGTTCAGGTTTGGTACCCTGATGACTCTAGCCATGGTCAATAGCCTGGGTGGTTGACAGTGACAGTGGAGTCTCAAATAGTCTCATTTGATATGGCTATATGATAAGGAAGCCAGTCAGCTGAGCTAAGTAGTGATTGCAAATGAAGGGTACCCCCCTTAGTTACATGTATAGGTGTAATAGGGATAAGTTCTGTGGAAAGAACTTTAGGAGCTTTAGGAGCTTAGCCCCCAGGAACAGGTGACTATAGGGCATGTTATTGGACACACCCCCCTGGCTAGCCCAGGGAATGATGAAGCAGTTGCTTTGGCTCCGGCCAGTGGTTAGAGTGGATGCCTCCCACTGACTTGGCAGCTTGGTTGCACTGCTGCCTACAATATGTAAATGTGAAGATTATGTGGAATGTAGTCAAACAGTGTGGTTTAACTTGGGATGCCCTGGTAGAGGCCTGCCAGGCATGTGTGGTTTTATACTCAGGAGTATCCTTGGAACCTTGGAATATCCGAATGCTTTGGAACCATGAATAGCCAAGTAATGCGTGGAGGCATCCCTTTAACAACACTGACTACATTGGCCATTTGTTGGGGTCAGAAGGGATGATGTTTCCTTGACAGTAGTTGATATGGCTTGTTATTTGCCATTTGGACCAGTGGTAAAATGAATCACCATGCTACCATTCATGCTCTGACTCTATTGACAGCTTGGCGTGGTCCACCCATTACAAAAGAAAGTGACCAAGGAACTACTTTGCAAGTCAAGATGTACAATGATGGGTAACTCATTTACAGATTCAATAGAAGCTGCACATCCATATCACCCACAGACTGCAGCCAAGATAGAGATAATGGCCTGTTTACACAAGGACTTAAGACTTCAGTCAACCCACCTTCTATGAAGGGGAGGGCACAACGCCTGTGGGCAGTTATGAGAGCTCTAAATGAGCATCTCCAGTGAGGACATGGGGACCAACTCCTCCTCACTCTGGAAGTGGAAACATTGCTGCATCACACAACAGCCCCAATAGAGGTCCAGGTGACAAAGGATGTATTTCAACCTGAGTTTTGGAACAAGGGAATGTTCTGTTGCCTGCTCCCACTGGGTTGAATAGGGGGCAAATTGTGGATTGGACATGACCCTAGACAATAAAGGTCCCAACGTTTGTTGGGCAGCCCTGTTAGCCCATAGGGATAGAGGTTTGGAGTTTGATCTTGTAATTCCATTGGTAACTAGGGAATGCCATGCCCCCAGGATATACATGACTTTGACAGGTTCCTCAGATGGGACACAGATTTTAAAGGGTACATTTTCTTTCCCTTTGACCAATTATAGTTCCCTGGAGCTAGAGCACACCAAGCCTGATGAAGTTCAGAATAAACCTGTATGAGCATGGTGTCACCACCAAGGGAAGCTGCCACAGGTGATTAATGTGCTTTTTTAGGATTCTAAGTTGGCATACATTTTCCTGGAAGGATGTGATTTACCTGTGCTAACGCCTGTAACTGCTTTGTTCTTTTGTCTGTAGGCATGTCCTCACCAACAACATTGTGAACTGGACACACATCTCCCACACCTACACCAAAGGTGTCTACTGGATATGCATTGAAATACCTGTGAGGTCTGCTGCTAGACTTCCCTAAAAAATTCAGACTCTGTCCCTGGACAAATGGACATGGCTAAGAAAAACTTTTACTTCTATTCCAATATGGGATGAAACTAGCAATAACTTTTAGTAATTGTGAGTAATGAAGCTTGTCTTTTGGTTGTAAATTGTTGTAGCTTGTATTATTTCTGTGGCCTGTGGATGCAGGGCTCTGTCCTCTTTTCTAAGGGATCATTGCAGAAGACTTCATACATGTAGATTGTACATGAGGAATCCTAAAGGGGTGGATTGAATCAGAAATACTGATTCAGCATGTGGACTCAAGGTCATGAACATTAACTTGTGAGCAGGTGCCTTCTTTGTTTGTTCTGCATATAAAAAGGACCTGTGGAAAAGACTCAGGGTGAAGGGGGCTAAAAGGGGCAGAATGGGGCAAAATAGGGGACAAAATCGAACTATCTGGGAGCTAAAACTGAAGCTGGAGGCTATAGGCTGTGGCCACTACTGAATAAAGCATGCCTAGTAACTTAACTGTGCCTGGCATCTTCTTCCACCTGCTGACCCCAGAATCTGTTTCCTTAGTCAGAATCCCTGCACAACAGGAGAGGTGAGAGGTATGAACAACTCAGACTCTTATTTTCTCTTAACATTGCTGAGGAAGTGGACTGTAGGAAGGAAACCAAAGATACATTTTGCCTACTCCACTAATTTGTCTCCAGCCCAGTAGAAAAAACAACAGGCCAGGGGTCGGGGAGGGGGTGCTTCATTTTAAATTTCAAGTGACCCTGTAGTATGCTGTTTTTAAGTCTTTTGGGTATATGCCGAATAGTGGGATAGCTGGGTCAGATGGTGGTTTCATTCCAAGTTTTTCAAGGAATCTCCATACTGCTTTCCAGATTGGCTGCACCAATTTGCAGTCCGACCAGCAGTGTCTGAGTGTGCCTTTTCCCCCACCTCCTTGCCAACACTTATTATTGTTTGACTGGAGTGAGATGAAATCTTGATTTGCATTTCTCTAAATGCTAGAGATGTTGAACATTTTTTCATCTGTTTGTTGATTGATTGTATATCCTCTTCTGAGAAGTGTCTGTTCAGGTCCTTGGCCCATTTATTGGTTGGCTTATTTGTTGTTTTGTTGTTGTTTTTTTTTTTTTTTGGTGTTAATATTTTTGAGAGTTTTCTATATCCTAGAGATTAGTGCTGTATCTGATGTGCTTGTGCTAAAGATTTGCTCCCATTCTGTAGAATCTCTATTCACATCACTGATTGTTTCTTTTGCTGAGAAGAAGCTTTTTAGTTTGAATCCATCCCATTTATTGAATATTGGTTTTAATTCTTGCACTAAAGGAGTCTTATTAAGGAAGCTGGGGCCTAATCCAACATGATGAAGATTTGGACCTACTTTTTCTTCCATTGGACACAAGGTCTCTGGTTTAATTCCTAGGTCCTTGATCCACTTTGAGTTGAGTTTTGTACATGGTCAGAGAGAGAGAGAGATGTTTAATTTCATTTTGTTACATGTGGATTTCCAGTTTTCCCAGCACCATTTGTTGAAGAGGCTATCTTTTCTCCAGTGTATGCTTTTGGTGCCTTGTCTAATATAAGATAACTGTAGTTATGGGGGTTAGTCTCTGTGTCCTCTATTCTATACCACTGGTCTATAGGTCTATTATGGTGCAAATGCCATGTAGGTTTTGTTACTATTGCTCTGTAGTATAGTTTAAGATTGGAATAGTAATGCCATCAGCTTCACTCTTCTTGCTAAGGATTGCTTTGGCTATTCTGGGTCTCTTATTTTTCCAGGTGAATTTCATGATTGCTTTTCCTATTTCTATGAGGAATGTCATTGGGATTTTGATTGGGATTGCATTGAATCTGTATAGTGCTTTTGGTAGTATGGTCATTTTGACAATATTAACTTTGCCTATCCAAGAACAAGGTAGATCTTTCCATCTTCTAAGGTCATCTTTAATTTCTTTCTTTAGCATGTTGTAGTTTTCAATGTAGAGGTCTTTTATCTCTTTTGTTAAGTTTATATCCAAGTATTTTATTTTATTTTTTTGAGGCTATTGTAAATGGGATTGTTTGCCTAGTTTCTCTTTCAGCAGATTTGTCACTGATGTACACCGATTTGTACACTGATGCCTTTGATTTATGGGTGTTGATTTTAAATCCAGCTACTTTGCTGATTTCAGCATACTACAGGGACACAGCCATATCAGTGTGTATAGCAGCACAATTCACAATAGCTAAATTGTGGTACCAATCCAGATACCAGTAGATGAATGGATAGGGAAACTTTGGTATATATACACAATGACACATTACTCAGCATTAAAAGAGAATTAAATCATGGCATTTGAGGGTAAATGGATAGAGTTGGAGAATATAATGCTAAGTGAAGTTAGCCAATCCCAAAAAATCAAAGGCTGAATGTTTTCTTTGATGCTGACTCATAATGGCTATGGGGGTGGGAACATGGGAGGAATGGAGGAACTTTAGCTAGGGCAAGGGGGAGGGAAAAGAAGGGAGGGAGCAAGGGAGTAGGAATGATGGTAGAATGAGTCAGACATCATTACCCTAAGTACATGTATGAAGATGAAAGTGGTGTGAAAATACTTTGTGTATAATCAGTGAATTGAAAAACTGTGCTGTATATGAGTAATATGAAATGAATTACATTCTGCCATAATGTATAACAAATTAGAATAAATAAATAATTTAATAAATAAAGAAGAAACTAAAAAAAAAAGAGGCAATTCCTAGTGGAAGATATGGGCACCACTTGAAAGGGATTAGTGCTCTTATCATGAGTTAGTCTTATGGGACTGGATTAGTTAACAAGAGGGCAGGTTGTTATAAGTCAAGGCCACCCCTTTTGCTTGGCTTCTTTTGTATACACCTGTTTTCCCTTTCACTTCTCTGTAATGTTGTAACATAGCCAGAAGTGTGCTTATCAGACCTCAGTGCAATGCTGTTTTGTCACGACCCCCTTGCCCACAAGGAAGACGCGACTCAGGAATCTTCTTTCAGCAGTTTATTCAGGCCCTTGATATTCTTCTAATAATTCTTCTACTCCCCGGAATAATCATCGGATGCCCCTCCCAGCCTTAATAAAGCACCACGAACCCCAATGCGAAGCTGCCACGTATACCCTTCTCACAGGGTGCTAGAAAATGACACGCCAACTTTCTCTGATAAGGAGCTGGGAACACACCAACTCTCTTTGATATGGAGTTGTCCTTCACAGACCACAAGGAGCCAGCGCCATCATGTAATGGCTACCACAGTCCGCAGGAACGGCTCAACACAGCTCCCCCTTTTTGTTTCACTAAGACAATACAGGCGAGAGTAGAGGTCCTATCCCACTGTGCAAAAGTGGCTGCATAGTATGGGCCAGCCCCAGGGGGCGCCTTCCCCAGATCTGACACCATATCAGCCGACGCCTTTTTTCGTGGGGCGGGGCGGAGACACGTCAAACCCGCATGCAATAGGACATGCTCCCCTTGAGGTCCCTCTTCTCAATGGATCACTCAAGTGCAGTGCCTTGCCTCGCATCCTGTATCGTGATGATGGTGAGTAAGAGGGAATAGCTGAGGTTGAACTGTGGCCATGAAGAAGTACAACTACAAACAAGTTGGCAGCACCCTGAAAGAAAGGCACGGACTTTAAAGTGATAGATAAAGACCAGTGTGGAAACCCTTCTGCGTGCAATGGCAACAAGACCCGCAGAGTGCAAGGGCTTTCCAGCACTAGAAGAAAGACAAAAGAAGGACATGTCGAACCCAGTGCAATGTTAGAATAACTTGGGGTGCAACGACCATGTCAAAGGCACTAGTGTAGAAACCCATCTGCGTGCAATGGTAGCAAGACCGGCAGAGTGCAAGGGCTTTCTGACACTAAGAGAATAACGAGGAAAGACATGTCAATCCCAGTGCAATGTTATAATAACTTGGGGTGCAATGACCATGTCAAAAGTTTAGTGCTTAAGATGCGCAAGCCAGACCTGTGGCGAGTTGCCAGTTTCTAAAGCAGCAAGAGCTTGTATGATCATAGCCTTATCTTGAGCACTACGAGCCTTAAGGCGACAGAGAAACCACAAACAGAGGAACATACCAAAACAACACAGTGCACCAAAAATGCCTACTCCCACCCACTCTTTAAAAAAGGAAAAAGCAGAAGATACCCAATTGGTGAATTGACCCAGACTCACGGGATCGACACGGGTACTATTCAAGACAGCTATCTGGGTTAGTTGAGACTGGATCATGTCTTCCGCTTCCATGGACCAATTTCCGGCCAAATATCCACCAATGATGTGGGAAGCATTCCTGGAATCATTAAATCTGACAGAGGTTATACATAAATGTGCACGTTGGTCAATGCAGCCTAAAAGTACTAGGTCAGCCAATTCTTCTACCTGAGCTTGAAGAAAATCTATTCTTTGGTTGGTAGCTAAAATCCCTGACAAAATATGTTGATTAATCGCATTTTGCGATTCAAGTATAGTGGACGTTTGTTGAACAACTTGATTAATAGTGGCAGCAGTTTGTACTTGACTGGCCATGGCTACTCCGGCCGTAACTGCTGCAGCAGCAGATGCCGCCATAGCTGTCACTATAGCTGCCGTGATTCCAAAATCTCTGCGGACTCTAAGTAGCTCTACAATAGGAAAGTTATCTGGATTCGCAGTGATTGGGATTGGGACAAAAGTTGGAATTTTCATAATCACTGCTACAGTCCAAGAACCATTCCAACACTCAGATAAGAAACAGGTAATAATAGAACAATCCAGCATCCCCAATGAGGTGTGATTAGCTAAAAGGAACAGGAATGGGGATTGGATACAGACCATTGCAGGAGGCAATGTGGCATAATGTAACAGAGAGTTGAATGAAACAGATGTAAGCCTATTACCTCGTTCACTCTCCTTAGTAGTGCCAGAAACATTAGCCAGCCAACTTTTGGCTCCTAGTAATTGAGCCAATTCGGAAATATCGGCTGAAGCCCCCTTCTCATTGGAAATGAGCCATTGAAACCAGGACCAACCTGTTCCTGTAGAGGAGTTGGCATTGTTGTTAAAGTTATAAACATATCTCTTCAGAGGGGGGGAAAAGGAGAAACCTTTAGCAACTTGATGTTTCTCCCAAGAATGATCCTGACAAGGCATAAATGTTGGGGGAAAACCAAAATTAGGGGTACAGTAAGGAGAGGCCTTGAAATGAGTGGCATTGCAAGTACTATTAGAAGAAGGAGGCATTGGGATTAATACCTCGGAGATAATAGCTAAAGTAGTTATGTTTAAAACAGAGCTAGTTGCGGGGGTCCCTGAGCCTGATTGCTTCCCTGAAACTACTTGGCTCAATACAGCACTGAGAATACTCCCTGAGACTCGACTGGACCGCAATGGGTCCTCCCAGTTAGTCAAATTTTTGGTCTTAAGGCTAATACAATTAGTGTTCCCAAGGCTGAAACTAAAAACTCCTGTGAGATTAACTTGAGACTGGTTAAAAATATTTTCCATGTCCCCTCTAGGAGAGGTACAAGGAGCAGACATCTCACATGAGGTAGAAAAAAGAGTGGGGAGGACACTAGAATTACTATGAACTGGCATTGGCATTGGCCATGCCCGTGCCACTGCCCACCACTGCATTGGTGCCATCTGTACCGTTGGCACCAGCATCAGGGCCAGAGCACTCATCAGAATGAAGCTCCTCATCATGGGACTGTTGTGGCACCTCCTGCTGCTGGTTAGTAGATCTCGAGACTCTTCTTGTCAGGCGTTCAGGGATCCACAGCGGCTCCGTGCGATTCTGGGGAAAAACACATACAGATCCTCGTGCCCATGTCAGCACGGGGTCAGGGCCGTTCCATTGGCCCGTAAGAACATCCTTCCACTTAACATAGCCAGTCACAGAGGGCTGAGGGGACACATGTCTATCGGCCGCAGAGCGGCCATGAATATCCAAATTCAAAAAATTAATGGTAAAAAGAGCTAAGGACAGGCGTTCTTTAGGAGTGTGGTCAACTCCTATTCCCCCTTTTTGTTTTTCTAAGGTTTCTTTTAAGGTGCGGTGGGCACGTTCAACAATGCCTTGCCCTTGAGGATTGTAAGGCAACCCATGAGCAAGTTGTACTCCCATAGTAGAACAAAAAGATGTAAACTGTCTGCCAGTATAAGCAGGTCCATTATCAGTCTTAAGGGATGCAGGTGCACCCCATGCTGCCCATGCCTCTAAGTAATGAGTAATAACATTACGTGCCTTTTCTCCCGATAAAGCAGAAGCATGAATAATTCCAGAGTATGTGTCAACAGAAACATGTACATATTTGAGGTTACCAAAGTCAGGCACGTGAGTTACGTCCATTTGCCAGACGACCAATGGCTTCAATCCTCGTGGGTTTACACCATAAGTAGGAGGATGAAGAACTGTGACACAATGGGGACATTGTAATACTATCTGACGAGCATCTGCTCTGGAGATGGAAAAACGTCTGCGCAGTGTCATAGCATTGACATGAAAGTTGTGATGAAACAATTTAGCTTCTTCTAAGGAGGATGCCAAGCATACCAACTGGCTTCTAGTTGCCGAGTCAGCACAGGCATTACCCTGTGATAACGGGCCAGGAAGAGAGGTGTGAGCCCGAATGTGCATTGGATAGAAAGGGGCAGTACGGCTACGGATAAGCTGCTGAAGCTGATTAAAGTAAGTAGATACATTATGGGTGTCACTAATAGCTCCCACAGCCTCCAGAATTTTGAGCGCCTACACCACATAGATGGAGTCCGAAATGAGATTGAAAGGAAAAGAACACTGTTTAAAAACTTCAATGACAATTTGTAGTTCTACCCATTGTGGATTTCCAGGAGCAAATTGATGCTGGACGGGGGGAGAGTCATTAATCACATAAGCTCCCATTCCAGACTTAGAGCCATCAGTAAAAATGTTAACAGCCCCCTGAATTGGAGTGGGTGAAGTTACTTTAGGGAAAATGATAGGATGCTCTTTAACAAAATGGAGTAATGGATGAGAAGGGTAATGATTATCAATATCCCCTTGAAACGAGCAACATAGAATGGCCCAGTTGTCCAGAGTAGCACACAAAACATTAATTTGAACTTTAGAATAGGGTATGATAAGAGAAGAAGGTGCTTGTCCAAAAAATTGAATGCTCTGTTGAATCCCTCTAAGTGCTAATGCTGCAACAGCATCAGGATAGTATTCTAAAGATTTTCCTGGGGATACACGTGGATGGATCCATAGTAAAGGCCCATCTTGCCACAGTACTCCAGTAGGCTGCCGCATAGTGGCAAGCACACATAACTGGAAAGGTTTATCACTCTGGAGCCTGCATAGAGTAGCATGTTGTATAGCTTCTTCTACTTTTATAAGGGCTGCTCTGGCCTCTTTAGTGAGGGTACGAGGGGAAGTAAGATCTGGATCACCCTTAAGAATAGCATACAAAGGCTGGAGCATGATATTAGGAATATGTAAATAACCTCTTATCCAATTAATATCTCCCAACAGTTTTTGAAAATCATTTAGAGTTTGGAGATCTTGAGTTCTTATAGTAACCTTTTGTGGTTTTAACATGTCATATCCAATCGTCGCTCCCAAATACTGAATAGAATCCCCTGTTTGAACCTTTTCAGGTGCAATATGTAATCCATACTGAGCTAACAACTTCACCAGGTCTTTATAGGCCTCATTAACTGACTGCTCTAATTTGGCTGCCAATAATACATCATCCATATAATGAATAATCTTGATGGAAGGATATTGCTGTCTGAGAGGTGCGAGTGCCTTCCCTACATACATCTGACAGATCGTAGGACTGTTAGACATTCCCTGTGGTAAAACAACCCACTCAAACCTTCGATCTGGTTCCTCGTGATTACACGAGGGAAGGGTGAAGGCAAAACGCTGTGAGTCCTTAGGATGCAAAGGAATAGAAAAGAAACAGTCTTTAATGTCAATAGCAATGATATGCCAGCCCTGAGGAACAGAGGAAAGCAGCGGCAGCCTGAAACACCCCCGCCATACGGAGGCGGATTGGGAGGCCGCCCGTTCTTGAGCCCTTGCTTATCTCGGTTTCCTGTACCTAAACTCCCTAACTGCCGGGACAGCGTTCTTATCTCCTCCTCCTCAGCGTCTTTTGCCTCTGACCCACTTTCGCATGGGGGCGTGCGCAGCACACTGAGATCTGGATACAGTCTCCTCCCGTTCTCCACGCCCTGCACACTCCCCTCTTCCTGAGACACTTCGCTCTCTGTTGTTTCTGATTTTTCCTCATGTAATTGTTCTAAAACCTCTTGCCCTTTAACAAGCGCTTCTTGGCATCTGCCATCCGTAAGGTAACTACGGACCATCTTCCAGAGGGGTATCACCCCGCCCTCTAACATGCCCTGCTCACCAGCAAAGTCAAGGTCTTTGCCTAATTTATCCCAGCTGGGTGTAGTGAGGCTGTCTGAAAATGCAAACCACGGTGCAGCTGTATCTACCCTCTGTAAAAATTTTTCCAAGGTACTGCGTTTCACCTCCAGTCCCTTGGAACGTAAAAGGCCATCGAGGGCTAGAAGGAGTGGACTTGAAGTCACAGCACCCATGACGCAACACAAGAAAACACAGAAATCGAAAGTGAAAGTACACAAAAACAAAACGAACATACACAGAAAGAGAACAAAAATTCAGAGTGCAATTGCTATAAGATGTAGCACCCTCTCTTTACAGAGGAGCTTCCTGCTTTTTAACAGCGGGTCCCACTTTACCTGGGACTTACCGGTGCACCTCCCTGACCGCTGAAAGTTCTGGTTCCTGGGTATTTCTTTGTTTCTTTTCTCCCGGGTCTCGGCACCACTTGTCACGACCCCCTTGCCCACAAGGAAGACGCGACTCAGGAATCTTCTTTCAGCAGTTTATTCAGGCCCTTGATATTCTTCTAATAATTCTTCTACTCCCCTGAATAATCATCGGATGCCCCTCCCAGCCTTAATAAAGCACCACGAACCCCAATGCGAAGCTGCCACGTATACCCTTCTCACAGGGTGCTAGAAAATGACACGCCAACTTTCTCTGATAAGGAGCTGGGAACACGCCAACTCTCTTTGATATGGAGTTGTCCTTCACAGACCACAAGGAGCCAGCGCCATCATGTAATGGCTACCACAGTCCGCAGGAATGGCTCACCACACTGTTTGTTTTTTCCAGCCCCAGAATCATGAGGCAAATAAACATTTTCCTTTATAATAAAAAATCCAAAGTGAAAAGTAATTGATTTTTTAAATACTTTGAGTGTTCAGAGACTGTTCTTTGTAATTTTTGGTGGAAGAGTAAATGATAAAATTGCACCACAGTGGAAGTACTAATGATTTTCTCATTCAGCCACATGGCAAGCCAGAGGAGATGCCACTGGCAGTGGATTCAAAATAATAAAGATATTCTGAAAATTAGATCAGAGTTTCTGGATAAATGTTATTTAAAACATCAGAGACTGCAGCAACAGGAGAATGAAATCCTATAACTTATGGGAAGATACTGAAAAGGATTTCAGAATGTTGTTTATACTAACAACAATAAGAAATCTTGTCATTTAAGTCAGTCAAAACCAAAACAGCTTGACAGACCTCCATAAGAGGCAGAAACCTAAGAGGAGACATTGACTCCCTCTGTTTTGTGCAGGCTGACAGAGGAAAATATTCCTTTTCCATGTCTTCTATAATAGAATAAATGCCTTAGCACAACTCAAGGATCTGTAGCAAAAAAGGAAAGGCCAACATCCTTAAACCTTATCGGACTTCACAGAAAACCACATACCAGAGGCTAGTGAAAATTAAAATGGTCCTAACCTCTGGTACAAACGAGATGGTTTGTTCTAAAAATTACTTTATATATGTGAATTTTCCCCCTCTGGCTTGCTCTCCTGCTTCTCATCTGCATACCCTACTTCATTCTTGAGTCCCAGAGCTCTTTTAAAACCACTGAAAAGGAAACACAGAGTTGGCCAAGTGACAGATTAGGAGAAAGTTCTGTTTAGAGACAGCCTTGGGTAAAATTACACACACCTGCATGAGACCTGAAAGTGGAAACCAGGGGAAGAGCACAAGGGGAAGTGCTCCAGGTTTGGAGGAGTGCAGAGAGAATGGAGACTCAGGAAAACTGAGAAGTGTGGTTGGTGATGGAGAGGTGCTCTAGGATTGTCTCTGTAGGTTCCTGCACATCCCTGGCAGAGAATGGGTCTGGGTGTTATAGTGGCAAAGTGGTACTTTTTTTCTTTCACCTACTAGACTTCTCTCCACAAATCACAGAACTGGGCAAAATACATTTCTAGAATTTGTGTTAAATCACTATCACAAGCCTTTAATAGAGTAATGACAAACTCAAAGCATTGAGATGTCCCTGTCAGCATTCAAATTCCCAGATATGGTATAAACTCATTTTGCTTCTCTGTTATCTGGCTCTTTCCTAAATCCCTTTGAGAAAAGCTGTGACTTTTCGAATGACTTGGTCGATGGTAAAATGAATGGAATTTATGAATATTCCCCCTTTGCTAGGGATGTTCCTTGTGCTGAGGAACTGAACAAAATTAATCTAAAATTGGAATCAGGTATGATTACTAGTGAAGAAATCCAATGTACAGAGCAACGAAATGGTGACATGTCCTGTGATCTTTACTGATTTTGGCAGACATTTTTGTGTTTTCCCAAACTGCTGCTCATCCAGGGCACAAACTGGATGCTGCTTTGTGTGGACATGCTTCTGGATGCTGGCCAATAAAATGTGGGTAGACATGACATTTGGCAGTGCCATGTCTGCCCCATAAAAATGAGCTGTCTCCTTCCCTATTTACTGGCTGAATAAAAACGGCATCATGGCAATATACTGGAGAAGGGCAAGCCACAAGATGACAGGGTCTAGCACTATAAATGGCCCCTATGTATATGCTGGACTGCTTGAATGGGAAGCTTTTATTAAACTATTTAGATTTAGTGGTTTCTTAGAATAGGAAGTTTTATACACTAGCCAGTGTGTATATTCTTAGGTTGGACTTTATGCATTCCATTTTCTCATCTGAAAAAGAGTGATTCTATCTGCCTGTCCTCTTTACCACAGTTTGGGGAGCTATTAAATGAAAGAATAGATATAATCAAAGTTTTGAAACACACAAATTGTGATATAAGGCATTAATGCTTTAATATTTGACATGCCTAAAAATCAACTAAAATCTATTTTTCAAGTTATAAATTGAACTTTATTGAAATCAAAACTTCTGTTTTGCATAATATACTATTAATAGTATCAAAAACAAATCTTAAAATTGGGGGAAAGAATTTGCAAATCACATATCTTCCAAAAGAGTTATCAATGATCATAAACAAGGGAATTTACAGTAAAATGAAATCTAATATAAAATCTCAAGACAGTTTACCAAATAAGTTATATAGAAACCCACACCTGACAATGTCTTCAACATCATTATACATAAAACCACAATCAGATATTCTAATACTTATTAGAATGGTAGAGATTTTCAAATGAAACTAATAAATTCTGACATAGATTCAGAACAGCATGTTACATGTTTCATACAATGAGCTTCAATTTCATGGTTCTCTGTCTACTTTTAAAAAACTATGTCTATGTTTACACAAAATCCTGCCAATGGATATTGATGTAAGTTATGTTTTTAACCTCAAAAAGTGGAAATAACCAAAATATATTTTAAATTGAGAATATATAAACCATCTGTACTATACTATATAATGTGATATTAATCAGCAATAAAGAAAGACAAAGCAATATGTGTAACACTAAATGTGAAATGTGTGAAAGAAAGCAAACACAAAAGGCTAAATTTTAACTATGATTCTAATTTATATGACTTTTATGCAAAGACAAAATTATAGGTTCAGAAATCAAATCTATCATTGCCAGGGACTAAAGGTGGACAATGATTAGACCAGATAGAAGCAGAGAGGAATTTGGAGGATTGTTCTTCATCTTTTTTTGCAGTGTTGCATATTATTACAATCTTTTTCAGAACTCACAGAGCTATAAATAAATAAATGTTACTTATATACATTAATTATTAAAAAGTGGAGGCAGTTAGTTCTGATTGTTTCTAAAGAGATGGACAAATGATCATGTAGCACAATACTGTTTCTTTGTTCATGAACTTTTAGTGCAGACAGACATAAAATTCACTCATGTAGTCCTTTATTTGGAATGAATATAGGAAGGGGGATTTGTGATGGTATCAGGATAGAAGATGCAAGAATGCCTAAATACTTCTATTTTTTTTTCAGTTAACTATGAAGATACCTTAATACTAAGAGTATTTCACCCTTTTCAGTCAGAACAGTCAAATCTTGGAAATCCCTATACTAACAAGGATTGGATATTATTACAAATAAAAAGAACATATAAAAGAAATAGGGGGTACATTTTATTTATGTCTGGATTAGAATGTAGATGGTCAAGACCATTTATGTCTTGGCTTTTCCATATGGGATATTTCCTAACTCGGCTTTAATATGAAAGAATTGAGAAAATAAATATAAATACAAAAATGTTGCCCAAAATTGAAAGCCATCCAAGTATTCCATATTTGCCATGTATATGAACAGGAAAGGAAAGAGAATGCTACAAAATTTGATAAATTTCTTTGACTGATTCATACATTTTCATAGTCAAACAGAAAGGGGAGAATGGGAAAAAGAGGGGATCCCTGAAATGATGAGATGAAAGCCAGCATGCCAGCATTCATCTGACAGACCATGATAGCTCTCCTCTTCTTGTATTCATCAGCTAATGCAGGGATTGAGTTACAAAGAAAGTACTAGGTTGAAGAAAGGAGGTACCATTGATTTCTGGAAAAAGAAGTGTTTTTCCTGAGGAAATCACAATATTATTTTAAAGCAACAAAAATCTCATTGAATTATCTCTTTTAGACTATCATAAGTGGGAAATATGGAGAGATGATGGTAGATAAATAGATAGATAATAGAAGATATATTTGTGCACATTACATTATTAAAATAAGGGGATTTTAAAAAAATGATATGCTGGATGGATGCATTTGCCATACCTCTTGAGTCTATTGTTTATTCTAGAGGTTGATGAACATGCACAACATGAAAATATTCACATATACAGGTTTCAAGTTGTTTCTAGCCAAGAAAAGTCTGATTTCAGAAGTCTCAGTCCATCGATGAAAACTATAATACATTGGTGAAAGAATTTGAAGAAGACACAAATAAATGGAAACACAGTCATTGCTCATTAAAATTCTCATTAAAATATCTTCAATATCCAAGCAGTCTACAGATTTAATTCAATCCATATTAAAATTCAAATGACATTTTGTTTTTTATTTGTGGCTGAGTAGTATTTTCATATACATATGACATAGTTTCTTAATTTATGTATCCATTGAACACAAGTTGATTCTGGATATTCTTGGCTATTATGAATAAATGCTGCAATAAACATGTGAGTGTAGATATCTCTTCAGCAAACTAATTTCATTTCCTTTGGATATATACCCAGTAGTGGGATTTCTATGTCATATGGTAGTTCTATTTTTAATTTTTGGGGGAACCTCCAGACTATTTCGAATAATGTTGTTTTTACCAACATAGTACAACTGATATACCTAGCCTAGTTATGTCATTAGATCAGAAGCCAGCTTGTCACAAGTTATGAAGGATTCATTTCTGTTTTTTGTAAAAATATCAGGATGTCTGTATGGCCTGGCCATTAGTTGATGTTTAAAGCTGATTGGAATGCCTGCCTGTGCCCTGAACTCACTCAGGTCCGGTTTTCCCTGACCATATAACAACCCTTTCCTAAACCTTAGTGACACCTCATAAATTCTGGCCTTCCCTGGCGGGATAACGACCCTCTCTGAGTCTCTAAGATCTCCATAAATTCTGATGCCAGGGCCAGCAAAAATGTAAACTTGTGTTATGCTCCTCAGAGTGTTGTTATCTGTAACTCCCCTTTGTGTAACTTTTTGGGCTATAAAAGTGGGCCACAAAGAAGCCTCAGGGCTGTCCTTGGCTCCCACGATTTTGAGGGGTAAGGCAGCCCGGCCGGTCGAAATAATAAGCTTGCTTTAATTTGATTTTAATTGGAGTCAGTGGTCTTTTCTTGCGTCGTGGTCTAACACAACAGTACATCCAACCCAACATTCTCATTTGTACCGTTTGCCTTTTGTGTTTTCTTCTTGATATTTATTATTATTTTGATTGACACATAGTGTTTGTACAAATTTATGAGATACATTATGATGTTTCCTTTCCTGCCTATATTAATCATTGAGATATGCCATCTCAGAGGTAGTCCTGCTGGTTTTATTTGTTGCTGTCTGAAGGTGGGGAGAAGCTGTATTGATTTAATTTCTTCTAGGGTTGCTGGCTAGCTGTGGTCACTGCAAAATGGTTGCCATGCCCAGCATAGCTTTCAGAACCCAATTTGAGTTAAGCTGCTTGATCTTCTTCACTGTATTTGCTTATCCTATCATGTTTTAACTTGGTCTGCTTTTCTTTTGAACTGTTGTTAAGGGAGTAGGCTTAATGTGCTTTTCCTCTTCTTCTTTCTTTCTTTGTTATTGTAATCAAGTGGGGTTGAGGGTCATCAGTAGAATCCCTCTTGTTTCTGTGTACTGGCCTTTCCTGGATGCTTGGTTAGTCTAGCTTAAGGTGGTTTGGCCTCTCCCTAAATACTCAGTCTTCACCAAGGAACCCAGAATTGAAGTAAAATGAAGAGTCAGACAGCACTGTGACTGTGGAGTTGTGGGGAATGAGTCTAAGATTTTAATCCTGGGGTACAGTCAAAGTGCAAGAGTGGGAGCTAAGAGAAATGGAGAGGTTCCACGGAAGGTGGGGGAAAGATAGGCAGCTGCCCAGCTTCTGAAACAGGATTCCTACAAGATCTCCAGTACTGTGGTCCATGGTCAGTTGTTTTTGCAACTTGTCCAGCCCAATCCCAGGTTTGTCCCAACTCTGTAGTTGATGTGTTGTTCAAAATGAACTGGGAGAGGGACCTAGAAAGTGCAGTCTGTGCCTACAAACCTCTCCCTGGAGAAAGGGTAGTACAAATACCTCACCCACAATCATTGTCTTGTGGTCAGGAACTGAGGAACTCTATCCCCAGGCTCCTGAGTTATGCTTATGGCCAGGAATGTGGCAATTTTGTGTCACACACTGAAGTCCATGGCCTGCTGAGACCAGCTCAGCATTGGTTATGTCCAAAGTCCATATTGCTATGGTTCTTACTGCTGAGGTATTATAGTGGCCTAAGACCACTCTAATTGGCCACATGTGATGCCAACCATAATAGCCATAATTAACCATAACCATGTGTTAGTATGTTTATAGTATGTGTTCTCTTACTGCAGTGGATTTATGCTAGAAAGTATTATCAAAAAAGAATATTATTATTATTATTATTAATAATCATCATCATCATCATCAAAAGATTCATGTCTTTTGGGAATGAAACTTCTTAATAACCCATGATCAGAGAAAAGAGTAGAAACTAGAAAAAATATGTGTCCAGTATGAATATCAATTTCATAAGCTCAGTTAAAGCCTTCACTGGCCATTAAGTGAATACTGGGAAAATAGGAATAGTGAGAATAAATAATCAAGACATTATGTCAAGGCAGTAGAAAGAGAATTAAAAGTTAAACCAAAAGAAAGTAGAATACAAGAAATAAGGTTAGGGAGCACAAGTTATGGATATAGAAAAAAGAGAAATTATTTGAAATCTGAAGTTTGGTACAGTAGAAAACTAATAAAATTGATAAACTTGTGGTGAGATTAGTCAAGAAATTTATCCTTTTCTATTAAAAAATTTAAGAAATAAAAATGGGAAAATGAGTACAAATCCTATAGTCTATAAAGAATGTCAAGGTTTATGATTAGCATTTTTTTTGGTGGGGAAAACTTGAAGATTTAGATATGATGAGAAGAGTCCTTGAAAATTACAGTTTATCAGCTTCCCTTCTCAACAGTGTTACATGGGCTTGTCTGGAATTTGAAGCTTGCCTCCACCCTTGGGGGCAGGGGATACTGGAGTGAGAGAGGTAATCTCCAAGGTGAAACTTCTGGAGGTGGTTTAGGTTTAGGTAGGCTCCAGGCACTTTGATGAATGAATGCCAGTTGGTCTGGAGATTTTAAATCAGTGCACCTCTAGGGCCCAGAAATTGCTGGTCCACCCTGGAAGACTGCACCATAGGGATCTCTCCTAGGTTCCACTCATGTGGTGAAGGAGAGAATTCTTAGGCCACTCTGTCATCTATGGATCTCCTGTTTCTTGGTCTCTGGTTCAGTCTTCAAACTCAATTTCTTCTGTCCCTGCTCTTTCCAATTCCCAGCCAGGCATGCCTCTCCCAAGTCTTTCCTGCAAGCAGCCATATTGGAGTGGAAGGGCAAAAGCAGGTGGGTTTCCACAACCAGTATTCTATGTAAACCCCTTTCCATGTTTGATTTTTCTCCTGGTTACATAAGTACACTGTAAGTCCTGCAGTATGATTTTGCCAGGCCTGTATTTCAGACCAAACTCAGGTTTGCTAGGAATTGGCTCCCCTTGTTGCCAGCCCCAATTCCTTGGCTGCAAAATGGTTCTTTCCTGTGTCCTCTGACACAGTTGGGAGAAATGCAGGTTCTTTCCTGCACAAGGATATTGTGCATCATGCCTTTCAGTTCAGTTGGGCTGTGTCTTTGATCTCTAAACTCTTCATATCCAGAAATGATTCAGGCTTCCTAAAAATGTGGATTCCTTTAATTCTCCCTTATCCCCTCACTTTGCTCGTGGAGGCACTGCTCTGGCTATTGCTTCCCACTGTGGCATGGAGGTGGCACTGGAGTTTCTTCCTTATTTAATTATATCCAACCTCCTAAGTCCCTAATATTCTTTATGATGAGCATTAAGTTACAGTAAAGTTCTCTGCTCCCTTTTTTGTTTGCCCACCTTGTTGAGAAGCTGCCTATCTGTTTTTTGGTTTCACACCATGGAGCAACCACCATGTTCCACCACCTTGAAACCCCATTGGATGGTTTTATTTATTTTTTCTTGTCTGATTGCTCTTGTTTGTATTTCCAACACTATGTTGAAGAGAACTGGTGAATGTGGATATCCCTGCCTTGTATCTGATATCAGAGGAGAAGCTTTCAGTTTTTGTCATTGATTATGATGTTACTTGTGGGTTTTTCAAAAGTTGCCAGTGGAGGCAGAAGTGGTGTCTCCAGCTACTGCTACTTTTAAAATCTAGGATTGGATGGGTTATGATAGAACTGGAAGGCGCTATATCTGTGAAACTATTGATCCTGAATTTAGCTGAAATTACTGGAATAAACTTCTACTTTAGAGGCAAAATGCTGCTGCTAGTTGGAAAAGGCTGACAAAAGGAACAGTATATGCGAACAAAAAAAATCTCTTCTTCCTTCCAACTGTCAATAATTTGGTGACAAAAACATAGGAAACATAATCTTCAGTATTTTTGTCTCATGATCTATAGAGTATAGAAGGATGAATTTGGAATCTGCTTTGCTCTCTATTCTAGTGCTTATAACTAATTTTATGTATTTTATATATTATTTTTTTCCTTGAGATTCCTTGGGATCCTAGCTAATTTGTATTTTTTATCAATCAAAAGTGAACAATATTTTCTTTCTTTTTTTTGTAGAGTAGAAGAAATGGAGTGTGCAAGGTTTGGTATAAAAATATTTCCTGTACTCTATTTCTTTCTTAAGTAATTTTAATCAGAAGCTGGGATGGGAAAGGAGGGCTTGCATGGGTTCAACAGCTTTCCAGAATATGACATAAGTAACTCTCCTTTGAGGGTAGACTGAAGTGTTCAATGCATTAATGAACTCTTGGAGTGGAATTACACAAGATGTGAATACAATGAGTCAAGGATGATTGAGACCCATTTTAGAAGCTGCCTACAAGAGAAGGAATGTAAAACTGATTATTAAAATGAAATATTAAATTAATGCCAATGTGATGTTTGAGGTCATTGGATTTTCTGGGATCACTTGGGTTGTCAGTAATTAATAGTATTTTGAAATTAAATTTAATTATTGTTTTGACTCATTCATTACCATTGGGTGGCCAGCACCTCACCAGGGAACTCTTGCCTGCTCAGAGGAATAAAATCTCTGAAGAAGTTAAAATCTAAAATAATTAGTAAAGAACAAAAGACAGAGTCAGAATTAAAGTTTTAAAGGATGGAACACCTGATAGGTTCAGCCCACACAGGAGCTGGAGCTGGAAAACTAAAAAAATGGCTCCTGTGGCTTATTTAAGACAGTACATCAAAGGCAGGGATATGATTTTAGGGGCAGAGTCTTGCTTAGTGGTGTCTGGCAGTCAGCATATTGATTGGCATCTTGGCAGGTCATACCCATCTCTGAGAGGCTGTGGGCTGCAGCAGATCACCCCATCTCCCATGCTGTGTGGGACCTGGGGCAGGGCTGAATAGGACTTACAATGTAGCTGGGTGGCCTTGTCCAGAGGAAATTTTCACTGGACATTCCCAGACACAAGATTCCCCTATTCACTAGGCTGTGGTGCCAGTGTAGTCCACACATAGCCCATGGATGGCTCTCAACAATTCAGGTTGAATAAATCTACCTGAAAAGTTTATATAACCCTACTATAACTTACATTTACACAGGGGCCTTGAATACATTAATAAGTTTAAAATGAGCTTTAAATATACTAATTTTTTATTATACTTAATATTGCTTTATTTTATAACTTCATAATTCTTTTATAAAGTTTTTTTTCTTCATGTTTTTAGTATTCAGAGGGTTTATCCTGGGAGTCATTTGCTGTCACTATTGTTCAGTTGCTTGGAGTTACTATTGGATTGGATTATGATAATAGTGTGCACTGCTATTGCTCAGGAGAAACATGCACAATGACACCAAAAGCAGTGTAAGATAATGTTCTTTGTTATATGTCTTTTTAGTATTATATTCGTATTAATCAAATTAAAGTGATTTGCAATGATGGAACACTACCCAAAATGACTTTAGAATTAAATTTCTTTTCAAATGTGAATAGAACACTTACCAAAATAGGCCATGTGCTGTCAGCATTCTCTATGCCTGGGGATACTCTTTGTCTTTCCTGTTTGCTGGAATCTGGATTGTACTTTTTTCTTGTGACCAGTTCAAGAACACCCTGTATAATCAAACAATGTAAATTTTGAAATTTTAGTTATTGTGAAAGATCCATATACTGAAAACTATAATACATTGGTGAAAGAACTAGAAGAAGACACAAATAAATGGAAACACAGTCATTGCTCATTAAAATTCGCATTAAAATATCTTCAATATCCAAGCAGTCTACAGATTTAATTCAATCCATATTAAAATTCCAATGACATTTTGTTTTTTATTTGTGGCTGAGTAGTATTTTCATATACATATGACATAGTTTCTTAATTTATGTATCCATTAAACATAAGTTGATTCTGGATATTCTTGGCTATTATGAATAAATGCTGCAATAAACATGTGAGTGAAGATATCTCTTCAGCAAACTAATTTCATTTCCTTTGGATATATACCCAGTAGTGGGATTTCTGTGTCATATGGTAGTTCTATTTTTAATTTTGGCGGGAACCTCCAGACTATTTACAATAATGGTTACTCTAGTTTTAGTTTTCACCAACATAGTACAACAGTACATCCAACCCAACATTCTCATTTGTACTGTTTGCCCTTTGTGTTTTCTTCTTGATATTTATTTTATTATTATTTTGATTGAGTCATAGTGCTTGTACAAATTTATGAGGTACATTATGATGTTTTGCCTATATTGGGCATTGTTCAACTTTGAGTAATTGACATATTCATCATCTTAGACTTTTATTGTTTATTAATGGTGAATGCATTCAAAATCCTCTCTTCTAAGTGTTTTGAGATATATTAATCCATTGTTTCTCATTATATTCACCTTTCCATGCCAGAGAGGATCATAACTTATTCTTTCTATCAAACAGTAAAATTGTATTCATTAATGAGCCTTTTACTATCTCCCCTTTCCTCTATTCTTCCAGCGTCTGGTAACCACTGTTCTACTCTGAACTTCTATGACATATTTTTTTTTGTATTCTAGTAATAAATAAGATGATGTGATGTTTGTCTTTCTATGCCTCACTCATTTAACATAATGTCCTATATTGTAAATGAATTTCATGCTTTCTATAGCTGAATAATATTCCAATGCAAAAATATGCTATATTTTCTTTACCACTTCATCTATTGATTAATGTTCAGATTGATTCTATATCTTGGGCAGTGGAGAATAGTGATTTAATAAACATGGGAGTACAGGTATTATTATTATTGCTATCATTATTATTATTTTTATTGGTACATTATGGTCATACATAGTAGTGGGATTCATTATGCCCTATTCATATGTATACATGCACATGACATAATTTGATCCATCTCAACCTAGTATCTTTCCTTTCACTTCCCATAATCCACTTACTCTAGTGATCTTTCTTTTTGTTTTTTAAATACATGATGGTAGAATGCATTTATGCATTATATCATACATAGATGTGATATAATTTCTTATTTTATGAGTATACATGTTGCAGAATCATATTGGTCATGTACTCACATATACACATAAAGTAATAATGTCTGTTTCGTTTTACTCTCTTTAGTATCCCCACATTCTCTCCTCTCCTGCTCCTATCACTTCCCTCTACCTAATCTGAGGTAATGCTATTCTTACCCAGTGCCCCCCACCGTATTGTGAATTAGCATCCACATATTAGAGAAAACATTTGGCCTTTGGTTTTGTGGGACTGGCTTATTAGCATGATATTCTCCAACTCCTATCATTTACTGGCAAATTCCATAATTTCACGCTTCTTTAGAGCTGAGTAATATTCTGTTGTGTACATATACCACTTTTTCTTTATACATTCATCTATTGAGGGACACATAGGTTGGTTCCATAGTTTAATTATTGTGAATTGAGCTGGTATAAACATTGATGTGGCTGTAGTATGCTGATTTTAAGTCCTTTGGGTATAAACCAAGGAGTGGGATAGCTGGGTCAAACGGTGGTTCCATTCCCAGTTTCGTGAGGAATCTTCATAGTGCTTTCCATATTGGCTGCAACAATTTGCAGTCCCACCAGCAGTGTATGAGTGTACCCTTTTCCTCACATCTTTGCCAACATTTATTATTGCCTGTATTCTTGATGATTGCCGTTCTCACAATAGTGAGATGAAATTTTACAGTAGTTTTGATTTGCATTTCTCTAATTGCTGAAGATGTTGAACACTTTTTTTATATATCTGTTGATCAATTGTATTTCTTCTCCTGTGAAGTGTTCTGTTCAGTTTCTTAGTCCATTTATTGATTGGGTTATTTGGTTTTTGGTGTTTTTTGAGTTCTTTATATATCTAGAGATTAATGCTTTATCAGAGGTGCATGTGGTAAAGATTGTCTTGCACTCTGTAGGCTCTCTCCTCACAAATTTTTTTGCTGAGAATTAATTTGAAATCTTTCCATTTATTGATTCTTGATTGTACTTCTTGTGCTTTAAAAATCTTATTAAAGAAGTCAAATCCTAGGCTGACATGGTGAAGTTTTGGCCTATTTTTTTTTTCTATTATGTGCATGGTCTCTCTTCTAGTGCCTAAGTCTTTGGTCTACTTTGAGTTGATTTATGTGCAAGGTGAGAGATAGAGGCTTCATTTCATTTTTGCTACATATGGATTTCCAGTTTTGCCAGCACCATTAGTTGAATAGGCTATCTTTTCTCCAGTTAATGTTTTTGGCACCCTTGTCTATTATGAGATAAGTGTATTTATGTGGGTTTGTCTCTGTATCCTCTATTCAGTACCATTGGTCTCCAAGTCTGTTTTGGTACCAGTACCATGTCATTTTTGTTATTATAATTCTGTAGTATAGTTTAAGTTCTGGTGTTGTAATGTCTCCTGATTTACTTTTCTTGCTAAGGATTGCTTTAGCTATTCGGGGTCTCTTATTTTTCCAAAGAAATTTCATGATTGCTTTCTCTACTTTTATATGAAGTATGTCTTTGTGATTTTAATAGAAATTGCATTAAATCTGTATAACACTTTTTGTAGTATGGTCATTTTGACAACATTAATTCTGCTTATTCAGGAGTAGAGGAGACCTTTCCATCTTCTGAGGTATTTTTCAATTTCTTTCTTTAGTGTTCTCTAGTTTTTTGTTGTAGAGATCTTTCATTGATTCCCAAGTATTTTTTTTAGGTCATTGTATATGATGTAGTTTTCCTCATACCTTTTCAGAGGGTTTGCCACTGCTATCCAGAAATGCCTTTGATTTATGAGTGTTGGTTTTATATTCTACTACTTTGCTGAGTTCATTTATTAGTTCTAGAAGTTTTCTGGTGGAATTTTTTTACATTGCTGGATGAACCCCACTTGATCGTGATGCACTATCTTTTTGATATGTTTTTGTATTTGATTTGCCAGAATTTTATTGAGAATTTTTGCATCTATGTTCATCAGAGCTATTGGTCTGAAATTTTCTTTCTTTGATGTGTCTTTGTCTGGTTTTGGTATCAGAGTGATATTAGCCTCATAGAATGTGTTTGGAAAGGTTCCCTCCTTTTCTATTTCATGTAATACTTTGCGGAGTCTTGGTGTTAATTCTTCTTCAAAAGTCTTGTAGAACTTGGCTGAGAATCCATCTGTTTCTGGGCTTTTCTTGGTTGGTAGGTTTCTGATGGTGTTTTCTATTTCATTACTTGAAATTGATCTGTTGAAATCGTATGACCTCCTTATTCAGTTTTGGTAGGTCATCTGTCTCTTGAAATTTGTCATTGTCTTTGAGATTTTCTATTTTATTAGAGTATAAATTTTCAAAATTGTTTCTAATTATCTTCTATACTCAAGCGTTTCTGTTGTGATGTTTCCTTCTTCATCTTGTATTTTGGTAATTTGAGTTTTCTCTCCTTTTCTCTTTGTTATAATGGCCAGGGGTTCACCTATTTTATTTATTTCTTTTCAAAGAACAAACTTTTTGTTTTGTCAATTTTTTCAATTGTTTCTTTTGTTTCAATTTCATTGATTTTTAGCTCTGATTTTAATTATTTCTTGTCTTCTATTGCTTTTGGTGTTGATTTGTTCTTCTTTTTCTAGGGCTTTGAGATGAAGTGTTGGGTCAACAAGTGCCTTTTTATTCTTTTAATGAATGCACTCAGTGCAAAAACTTTCCTCTTAGTACTGCTTTCATAGTGTCCCAGAGATTTTGATATGCTGATCTTCCTTCTATTATGAACACCATGCTGATGACTTTTAACACAGTAATTTAGTTTACTTTGAGTATATACCCAGTAATGAGATTTCTGAATCTCATGGTCATTCTATTTTTTGTTTTCTAAGGAACCACAGTGTTTTCTGTAGTAGTTGTACTAATTAATGTACAATCTCACCTCTACTGGATAAGCAGTGACTCTAATTGATCTCTCGTTCTGGTGGTGCCAGGATTATCTTGTGCTTTTAGTGAAATTTACATTTGGTCTTGGGATAGAGGGAATGTATCTGAGCTACCTTTTGTTGCCAGGTTGTGGTTCTGAAAATATTAAACCCGCATCATCTTTTATTCAGTGTGGAGATATACCCAGGTACTATGCCCTTCCTCTTGTCCTATGTGTCCAAACATGTTTATCTAGCAGTTGATTTTTCTGAATTCTTCTTAGATTCTTGCATTATTTTCAGAGTTTATACTTACCAAGGAGAAGCAGAAAAAATAAGTCTATGCCATGTTTTCTCAATGATAAATCTATAACCAATTTTTATTTGAAAATTTAAAATTATGAATGCAAAAATATGCTCTTAATATTAACACTAACATTCTTATATTTACAGAAACAGCAAAAATGTAATTAAATATATTAAATATTAAGGCCAAAAGTTGAAAATTCAATTGTTTGGCACTAGAAAGAGAAATAAGAAGGATGTAGTTCTTGAATTTAAAGAGTCCAAGGCCATAGGATGTTTTATTTATATTCATATGTTAAAATTTATGTATTTATATATATTTAAAGTATTTTCACATTTGTGGATTTTGGTATTTGAGTTTAGAGTACAGGGAGCCCCAGGATAAATCCCTTACAGATATTGGGGGTCACCAACCCTGGTTCTTATTTATGACAGAAAAGAATTTTTAGAATATATATATATATATATATATATATATATATATATATATATATATATATACATATATATATTTAATTTTTCTCTGGTGGAATTATAAAAGTTTATTAAAGCATTAGCAATATAATTGATGTTTTTAGAAGTGTACTTATTGTTTCAACAAAGAATAAATGAATGCTCTTGAAATTTTTTTCCAGAAATGAAATATCTAAAGATATACAGCAATGATTTTTGTCATACCCATATTTTTATATTTTAGCTATGTTGCTGGTATAAAGGATTTTAGCACTTGTAGTGTGGATAATTTTAAATATTTAACCTCAAAATATGGCCTCTCATGTCTTGAGAATAATCCTTTTGATATGCCAGTTTGGGTAGAAGCACAAAGGAAAATATGTGGCAATGGAATAATAGAAGGTACTGAAGAATGTGATTGTGGCACTTCAAAGGTTAGTAGAATTTTTTTTCCAAATTTTTCTCAGTTTCTTATATTTGTGTATAATAGTAAGAAAAGACAAAAATCCTTTATCTTTTAGTAAGAAAGATTTAAAAAGGGCATTTTTTGGGGGGGGAAGATGGAAAACTTTATATGTCATAATTTTATTTTTTGAAGAGAGAAAATAGGTTTCTTAAATAATGTTTGCCTTCAGACATTATGTAGTGTATTAGCTAAAAATTTAATGACCACAAAGACTATCTAAGCTGTTGAACAATATGCTCTTAACAACAGCAGTAAGAGAAGTCTATAGGACTCCCAAAGAAAATAGACTATATCCAATGGAACAGCAAAATGTTATTTCATAATATATACAGAAAAATTGTTCTATTTTCAAATAAAATCAATAAAAATATTTTCATATTGAATCTATTATTTGTCAAAAATATAAAACTATAAACCAAAAATCATACCCAAGGATGAAAGATAATAGAGGTACATCAGCATGCTGGCAAATCAAAGCTGCCTAATGGTTGTAACCCCCTATACAAAGGAGGTCAGTGGTGAAAACCCTGTGGAGACAGCTATTCATTTTGACCACATAGAGACCATAAGGAAATGCCTTATCTCTGCTACAAAATAATACCACTTGGTATCATCTAAGAACCAGGAATAACTCTTCTTTTCAGATAAAATGTGAGCAAGAGGCTCCCACTGGTTCACACCACTGCTTCCAACACCTTCAGGTTTGATACAGGATTATTCTGCAATATTGCAGTCCATGAACCCACATTGTGGTTTGTTCTCCATAATGCAATGCTAGAGGACAGTGGCATCTTGAAACCAGAGTCACTGAAAAAGTGCATGCTGCTTTGGTACCCAGTAGTTACATCATCACTGTGGTTCTACCATCATGAAACTATACTCCCACAGTAGTATGCAATTTTCCCAGACAGGTGCTGCATCTCCTGGGTCTCCCAGGACCAAATTACCCAGGGAGCTTGAATAATTGTATATTAGAAATGAAGAAAGATCTAAAATTAATGATCTAAAATTTCTGCCTTAGGAAACTGCAAAAAGAATAGAAAGCTAAATCCAACCTAAGCAGAAAAATAGACATAAATATTACAGCAAAAATAAATGATATTGAAAATAGGCAAGCAATAGATAAAAATCAGTGAAATCTAAAAGATCATGAGGATCTATTTTGAAAACGTATATTCCAATAAATTGGAGAATTTAGAAGAAATGGACATATTTTTAGACACATATTACATACTAAGGTTGAACCAAGAAGATATAGAAAACCTTTAAAAGCCTATGACAAGCTGTGAAGTTGAAGCCATAAATGAATGGACAAATTAATCAAATAGACATTTCTAAAAATAAGAAATTCACATGGCCAATAAATATATTTAAAATGTTCAACAGTTTTTGGCTGGGTTGTAGCTCAGTGGTAGAGCAGTTGCCTAGTATGTGTGAGGCACTGGGTTCCATTGTCAACATCACATATAAATAAAAAATAAATAGATGAATAAATCTTCATTAACAACTATAAATATGTTTTGAAAAATCTTCAACATCTTTAGCAAATAGGGAAATGTAAATCAAAACTACAATGAGATTTCAACTCATTCCTGTTAGAATGGAAATCAACAAAAATAGGAGTAATAATAAAAATTGGTGAATGTAGGGAGAAAAGAACACTTATACACTGCTGGTAAGATTGTAAATTAGTACAACCTGTATGGACATCAATATAGAGGTTTTCCAAAGAGATGGAATTGAACTACCATATGACCCAGGTGTACCACTCCTCAGCATTTATCCAAAAGAATTAGCATCATTATATCTAGTAATACATGCATATCCTTGTTATAAAAGCATAATTCACAATAACCAACTCTGGAATCAACCTTGGTGATGTTAATGAATGTATAAAGAACATGAGGTACATATGCACAGTTGAGTTTTATTCAGTCATTAAGGAGAATGAGATCATGTCATTTGCAAGAAAATGGATGATATTAAGTGAAGTAAGCCAAACTCAGAATGTCAAGTATTGTATGTTTTCTCTCATTTGTGAAGGATGAGAACAAGAAAAAGAAAAGTTAGGGGTGGGGAATCTTATGAAAATCAAAGGGAGATTAGTAGAGTGAGTAAAGTGACTAGGGGAAAGGAGGAGTAGAGGGGAAAGGGAAAACACTGGGAAATGATATTGGCCAAATTCATATTGCTATATTGGGCATATATGAAAATAACCACCAATTCCACCATTATATATAAGTATAATGCAATAATTGAAAATACTGAAGAAAATTGGCAAGAGAGAAACACCAAGTTATTTACAAAGGTAAACCCATCAGAATACCAGAAGGTTTATGAGATGTAACTCTGAAGGTCAGGAAGGCATGAAATGATGTACATAAAGACATGAAAGAAAATAACTGACAACTTAAATTACCATATTCAGCAAAGCTATCCTTCAGAATTGAAGAAATAAAATTCTTCCAAGATAGCATAGACTTAAGGAATTAATAACCACTAAAATAGTATTGAAGAAATCACTTAAAGGATTCTTACACACAGAAGAAGACATACACAATTACAAGAACATAGGAGAGAATAATGCTCACTAGAGGAGTAGATTAGAAATGAGGAATAGAAAATCATCAAATATTACATGAATTAGTACATACTTTTTAATAACAACCCTGTATGTAAATGGCTTTAATTCTCTAATTGAAAGAAACAGACTGGTGTGATGGATTTAAAAATTATATCTAACTCTTTATTACATGCAAAAAAATACACTTTTGGTTGTTCATACCTGTAACCCCAGTGGCTTTGGAGGGTGATTCAGGAGGATCATGAGTTAAAAGCCAGTGGGACCCTATCTCTAAATAAAATACCAAAATAGGGCTGGGGATTAGTGGTCAAGTGTTCTTGAATTCAATCCCTAGTATCTACTCCATATAATAGTAATAAATGCACCTCACCAAGAGAGACATACACAGACTGAAAGTGAAACAATGTAAAATGATACTCTATGCAAATGGAATCTGAAAGCAAGCAGGAGTAGCAACACTCATATCTAAGGAAGCAGACCAATATCCAGCTGGGCAAACATGTCCCAATAACTCTGTGAAGTGTCTAAGATACATGGCAAGGAGATGTATTCTCCAAAGGGCGTGGGAAGTCCCACTCCTTTGGTTGTGCTAGTTGTCCTCATGGCCTTCTCTCTTAGCCTGGCTTTCTCTGCAGCCAGCAGCTTTTCTTGGTTTACAGTCTATGTTACTGGCATTTATTTATACTTGGTGTCTGCATTCAAGCTTTGGCATTACCTTCACAGCTATAGGCATTATGTTCTCATGGGAAACCCACAGGGATTTCCTGCTACACTTTGCTTGGCCTCCTAGGCCTTCCTTTGAAATCTTAGTGGAAACCTCAATGATCCCTAAGTTCAGAATTTTCCATTCCTGAAAAATAACCCCCTAAGAATGGTCCAAAGTTCTTCTTCCAGGTTGTGCATTTACTCAACCCCTGGGGATCATGACTGAAGAAGCTTCTGAATGCTGGGCAGCTGAGCACAGTGAAAAAAACTTCCTAGGCCCCCTGTGCAAGCAGGGTGCAGCCATCATTTCTTCTCAAAGGCATTTTCCCTTGTATATCCTTGAGCTTACATTAGGTATGGTCTTGTAAATTCCTGAGTTGCCCTCATCCATCTTTTTATATTGTCTCTGAGAAAGTATTTAATACGTTTTTAGTGGCCGTGGTCTCTTCAAAAACCATCATTTTCTCAGTTCCAGTTTTACATGCATTTTCAGGTCAAACTGCAAGTTCTTAATATCCTTTACTTATCCCTACTTTCTGTTCACATTTCTCACAGTAAATCTGGTTAATAGGTGCCAGCAAAATCTGCATGGATACTGTGCTGCCTTAAAATTTTCTCAACTGATTAATTAGCCCATGGACAAGATCTTTGCCAGAATATGAGGGACTTCTAGTTCAGTTCCCAGTAGAATCCTCATTTTCCTCTGAAACCTCTTGAGCACAATCCACATTACTACCTGTATTCTGGTCTTCTGAGCTTCCACCCGAATCACCTATTAAGCTCTGGTTACAAAATGCTAAGACCTCTTCAGCCTGCTTCTCCAAAGTTTCTCAAACTCCTCCCAAAAAACTGTCTCCAAATTCTTCTAAACTTTATATTCAGGTTTGTCACATCAGTGACTCTACTTATTGATAACAATTTCTTTGCAAGTTCACTTTGTGTCACTGTAACCAAAATACCTGACTAGAAAAACTCAGAAGAGGGAATGTTTGTTTAGGCTGATGACTTTAGAGATTTTTTTTATGAGGGTACTTCCATTGCACTGGGCCCAAAGTGAGGCAGAACATCATGGTGGAAGGGCATGGCAGAGGATAGCTACTCAGGACATGATAGCCAAGAAGCAGAGAGAGCATAAAGAGAAGGGGGTACATGGAAGATTAATCTTTTAGGGCACACTTCCAGTGACTCACCTCCTTTGGACACAACCCACCTGCCAGTCAGTCCGTTCAAACTAGGATGGGTTGATTAGGTTACAGCTCTTACAATAGCCTGTTAACATTTCTACACTAACACAGGTGCTTTGAGGGGGACACCTCATATTCAAACCATAACAATCAAAGAAAAAACATCTATTGAAAACAAGAAATGAAAGGAAGTGCTCATAGAGAGCTTGCTTGAATAAACTTTTACTGGCCTCAAACGGACTTAGTACATGTGTGCACAGGCAGGCACACACGCACACAAAATAGATATGAATAGATTATAACATACTGAATAAAATACAAACCATATTTTTATAGGGATAGTAAAAAATGTGAGAAAGAAGTAGAGGGAGAATTCTTTGTTAACAAGAGGAAAAGCACAGAAACATGAAACGATCAGAAAAATCACCATAATGCACAGCCCAAAATAGTAGTGAAGCAAGGTCCATCAATTGATAATAAAGTAACTGGATTACAAAACTTAGAGAATATTTGACATGTCTTCAATATATTCCCAGAGATTACTTTCTAATTATAAAGGATAAAAAGTATTGAAATAATGGAAAAATTAGTGGCTGTAATCTCATGAGGAGAATACAATCTTAACCTTTCATTGTAAGACTTGACTAACTCATGATTTTTTTAAAAAAAATATGCATTGTTGCTGATGAAAATTTTATACTAGAAGTGATGTTTCCTCTTCTATCTTCTTGTTCACTTACTTTTTATTTTTATCTCTCTCAATTTGCATTTTACAGAATAATTTAAAGTCATATTCTATCTTGTTATTGTCAATTAAGTATATATATATAAAGGTTAATAATTCTTTACATTGATTTATGTCATGTGAAGCTCAACCTACATATTACCTGCCATGCTTAACTATATATTTCTTCTTATGAATTTCATTGTTTATTTTTAAAATCCTTTTGATCATTTAAATAGCCTCTTCTTACTCATGTATATGATTCTATTAAATTTTTTCAATAGTTCTTTATGTTTGATGTGTATTAATTATACAGAATGAGATTATACATGTAGCATATGTGTACATACATAAAATCATAATTTGATCAATTTTACTTTACAATCCCTCTCCCATTCTTTCTTCCTCCCTATCCCTGGGTTGTTTTATCTACCCTACCAGTTTCCTAATTTAATGGAGTCCCTTTTCTTTTTTTTTTCCCTTCTAAATTCCACATATGATGAAAAACATATGATACTTTTTGCTCTGAGTTTGGTTTATTTTGCATAATTAGCATTAGGGTGTTCATTGCCTGCAAATGCAAGTGTTCATTCTTTTTATGACTGAATAAATCTCCATTATGTATATATCCGACAGTTTCTTTATGCATTCATTAAGTGACATACACATAGACTGATGTTCTATAGCTTGGCTATTGTGAATTGTGCTGCTATAAACATGGATGTGTATATATCTCTAAAGTATGCTGCCTCTAATTCTTTAAATAAATACTGAGAAATGTATAAGTGGATCATATTGTGGCTTTATTTTCAATTTTTGAGGGACATGTGTATTGATTTCTACAGTGACTGTATAAATTTTACATATTGTATAAGATTTCCTTTCCCCCAATACATACTTTCCAGCATGTATTTTTGTTTGTATCCTTGTAGCTTGTCATTCAGAATAAGATGCATTTTAGTGCAGTTTTGATCTTCATTTCCATCATGTCTAAAGAAGCTCAATTTTGTTTTATAGAATTACTAGCCATTGTACATTTTTTAAAAATTTGAACATCATGCACTGATTTAATGTTTGCAAGAAGAAGAAGCTTTATAGCAGGTAAAAGAACCAACATACTGCATTGAATTGAATGTTAACCTAAGTAACTGTAATTTTACAAATTCTCCAATTTCATAACTTGCTTCTGAATACATTTTAGCCTCAGTTTTTAAATTAAATGCCTATTCATCAAAGCTTATGGAGAAACATATCTATGCAAATTTACACCCTAGAATACCAGAGTAAACTGGAGATACTATTCAAAGATAAATAAGTTCTATTCTTTTTTTTAAGTCCTTTAGGAGTTTTTAATTCAGAATCATGTCCCACTCTTTTTATTATATGGAATTATAGAGGTAGGAGGTTTTTTTAAAATTTTTTTAATTCAACCCACAATGAACACTCCATTTATTTTTCACAACAACTTCAACATGACACATGTATGACTAAATCTTCCCTTTCCCCCAAATGTGCTTCTCTTTCTGTTCCTTATATTAGGGAACTGTGCATGTTGCTCCCAAGTGTCCAAGTCAGAGACCTGAGCCATTCCTGGATTTCCTCCTATGCTGTTATCCTGTATCCAATCCATATTCAATTTCTAGTAATGTTATATAATATACAGAATCTTTTCATTTAGCTTCCATCTCCATACACAAATATTTATGGAACCATAGAGGAAAATTCAGTAGCCTTGAGGAAAGGGAAATCTTAAGCACTCTTTTTTTTTGGGGGGGGGGTAACAGGGATTGAACTCAGGTGCATTCAACTACTGAGTCACTTCCCAAGCCCTATTTTGTATTTTTTTTATTGGTTGTTCACAACATTACAAAGCTCTATACATATCATATTTCATACATTATATTGAAGTGGGTTATGAACTCCAAATTTTACCCCAAATGCAGATTGCAGAATCACGTCGGTTACACATCCACAATTTTACATAATGCCCTATTAGTAATTGTTGTATTCTGCTACCTTTCCTATTCCCTACTATCCCCCCTCCCCTTCCCTCCCAAATTCTCTCTCTACCCCATCTACTGTAATTCATTTCTCTCCTTGTTTATTTTCACATTCCCGTCACAACCTCTTATATGTAATTTTGTATAGCAATGAGGGTCTCCCTTCATTTCCATGCAATTTCCCTTTTCTCTCCCTTTCCCTCCCATTTCATGTCTCTGTTTAATGTTAATCTTTTCTTCCTGCTCTTCCTCCCTGCTCTGATCATAGTTGTTCTCATTATATAAAAGAAGATATTTGGTATTTGTTTTTTAGGGATTGGCTAGCTTCAATAAGCATAATCTGCTCTAGTGCCATCCATTTCCCTGCAAATTCCATGATTTTGTCATTTTTAAGTGCTGCGTCATATTCCATGGTGTATAAATGCCACATTTTTTTTTTATCCATTCATCTATTGAAGGGCATCTGGTTTGGTTCCACAGTCTAGCTATTGTGAATTGTGCTGCTATGAACATAGACGTGGCAGTATCCCTGTAGCATGCTCTTTTAAGGTCTTCAGGGAATAGTCCCAGAAGGGCAATATCAGGGTCAAATGGTGGTTCCATTCCCTGCTTTCCCAGGAATCTCCATACTGCTTTCCAAATTGGCTGCAACAATTTGCAGTTCCACCAGCAATGTACAAGTGTACCCTTTTCTCCACATCCTCGCCAGCACTTGTTGTTATTTGACTTCATAGTGGCTGCCAATCTTACTGGAGTGAGATGGTATCTTAGGGTGGTTTTGATTTGCATTTCTCTGACTGCTAGAGATGGTGAGCATTTTTTCATGTACTTGTTGATTGATTGTAAATCCTCTTCTGAGAAGTGTCTGTTCAGGTCCTTGGCCCATTTGTTGATTGGGTTATTTGTTATCTTATTGTCTAATTTTTTGAGTTCTTTGTATACTCTGGATATTAGAGCTCTATCTGAAGTGTGAGGAGTAAAAATTTGTTCCCAGGATGTAGGCTCCCTATTTACCTCTCTTATTGTTTCTCTTGCTGAAAAAAAACTTTTTAGTTTAAGTAAGTCTCATTTGTTGGTTCTTATTATTAACTCTTGTGCTATGGGTGTCCTATTAAGGAATTTGGAGCCCAACCCCACAATATGTAGATCGTAGCCAACTTTTTCTTCTATCATACACAGAGTCTCTGATTTGATATCAAGCTCCTTGATCCATTTTGAGTTAACTTTTGTGCATGGTGAGAGAAAGGGATTCAATTTCATTTTGTTGCATATGGATTTCCAGTTTTCCCAACACCATTTGTTGAAAATGCTATCCTTCCTCCATTGCATGCTTTTAGCCCCTTTATCAAATATAAGATAGTTGTAACTTTGTGGATTAGTCTCTGTGTCCTCTGTTCTATACCATTGGTCCACGCACCTGTTTTGGTACCAGTACCATGCTGTTTTTGTCCCTATTGCTGTGTGATATGGTTTGAAATCTGGTATCGCTATACCGCTTGATTCACCCTTCCTGCTTAGAATTGCTTTTGCTATTCTGGGTCTTTTATTTTTCCATATGAATTTCATGATTGCTTTCTCTATTTCTTCATGAAATGCCGTTGGGATTTTGATTGGCATTGCATTAAGCCTATAGAGAACTTTTGGTAATATCGCCATTTTGATAATGTTAGTTCTGCCTATCCATGAACATGGTATATTTTTCCATCTTCTAAGATCTTCTTCTACTTCTCTCTTTAGGGTTCTGTAGTTTTCATTTTATAAATCTTTCACCTCTTTTGTTAGGTTGATTCCCAAGTATTTTATTTTTTTTGAGGATATTGTGAATGGAGTGTTTTTCCTCATTTCTGTTTCAGAAGTTTTGTTGCTGATATACAGAAATGCCTTTGAGGCTGGTCCGAGTGCAGTGGTGTTTACAACTAATTGATCAGAAATGCCTTTGATTTATGCGTGTTGATTTTATATCCTGCCAGTTTGCTGAATTCATTTATTAGTTCTAGTAGTTTCTTTGTAGACCTTTTTGGGTCTGTTAAATATATTATCATGTCATCCGCAAATAGTGATAATTTAAGTTCTTCTTTTCTTATTTTTATGTCTTTAATTTCTTTCGTCTGTCTAATTGCTCTGGCCAGTGTTTCGAGAACTATGTTGAACAGAAATGGTGAGAGAGGGCATCCCTGTCTTGTTCTAGATCTTAGAGGGAATGCCTTCAATTTTTCTCCATTCAGAATGATGCTAGCCTGACGCTTAGCATAGATTGCTTTTACAATGTTGAGGTATGTTCCTGTTATCCCTAGCTTTTCTAATGTTTTGAACATAAAGGGATGCTGTACTTTGTCGAATGCTCTTTCTGCATCTATCAAGATGATCATATGGTTCTTATTTTTAAGTCTATTGATGTGGTGAATAACATTTATTGATTTCCGTATATTGAACCAGCCTTGCATCCCAGGGATGAATCCTACTTGATCATGGTGCACAATTTTTTTGATATGTTTTTGAATCCGATTCGCCAGAATTTTATTGAGGATTTTTGCATCTAGGTTCATTAGAGATATTGGTCTGTAGTTTTCTTTCTTTGAGGTATCTTTGTCTGGTTTCAGAATCAGGGTGATGTTGGCCTCATAGAATAAATTTGGAAGAGCTCCCTCTTTTTCTATTTCCTGGTATAACTTGAAAAGTATTGGTATTAATTCTTCTTTAAAGGTTTTGTAAAACTCCGCTGTATATCCTTCCGGTCCTGGGCTTTTCTTGGTTGGTAGTCTTTTGATTGCTTCTTCAATTTCATTCATTGATATTGGTCTGTTCAAATTGTGTGTATCCTCCTGAAATCAGTCTGGGCAAATCATATGACTTAAGAAATTTATCGATGTCTTCACTATCTTCTATTTTATTGGAATATAGGTTTTCAAAATAATTTCTAATTGTCTTCTGTATTTCTGTAGCATCTGTTGTGATACTGCCTTTTTCATCCCGTATGTTAGTAATTTGAGTTCTCTCTCTTCTTCTCTTTGTTAGCATGGCTAAATGTCTGTTGATCTTATTTATTTTTTCGAAGAACCAAATTTTAGTTTTGTTAATTTTTTCAATAGTTTCTTTTGTTTCAATTTCATTGATTTCTGCTCTGATTTTAATTATTTCTTGCCTTCTGCTACATTTGCTGTTGTTTTGCTCTTCCTTTTCTAGGGCTTTGAGATGAAGTGTGAGCTCATTTATTTGTTGTTTTTTTCTTTTTTTGAGGAATGACCTCTAGGCGATGAATTTCCCCCTTAAAACTGATTTCATTGTGTCCCATGAGTGCTGTTAGTAGCAGTCTCCTGTAGAGGTGGCGCTGTTGGTTGAACACTTACGCCCTCTGGTGATAGAATGCTGTTAGTAGCAGTCTCTTGTGGAAGCCGGTGGTGGCAGTTGGGCTCTGAGGGTTTTTCCCTGGAGCTGTTTTGTTTGGCGTTTGTAGTTCTAAAAATAAAGTTAGTTTCTTTTTGACAAGTGGCTCCTGATTTGTGCCAAGCCAGACTTCGGCATTTGGTGGCTCGCACGGGGAGCAACTGAGGGTAAGTAAACTGCTCGCCCCTGAGGGCAGGGCGAGAGGATGGGGAGCCATTCTAAGTCTCCTCTTTTGTTTTGCTTCGTTTTTGTTTTAACTTTCCTGTCCCTGGAGATGAGTAAGAGGGAAGAAAAACCACTCACATCTGAGGAAAAACTATTTGCGTTTGAGGAACAGATAGGGAGAAAGGACGGATGCATATGTCAGGAGGATAGAAAGGCTGTTATAATGATTTTGTGTGGTTCCCTTTTTATTGGATTCTGTCTCGGTTTTGTTTGGCGTCATCTTGTTGGGTTGTATTATAGTAGAAATACGGGATCAGCAATTAGTAAAAAACAAACCGAAAGAGTGTTAAGTAAATTGTTAGAGGAAGGAAGCTTCCCAGTAAAACCAAGAGCAGTCAGGGCATACGTTGATGTAATACAAGAATATAGCCCATGGCTTTTTAAGGAGGGGTTGTTAAATATATCACAATGGAACCATCATGGTGAAGATTTAAAAAGAATAGAAAAGAACAACCCAGGGACTCTGCCAGTTGGCACATTGTCATTGTGGACGTTGGTATCTAGTTTGCTTAGTCCAAAGCCTTCAGTTCAGACAGAGGTAGAGGAAGAAGAAGACATATTGATTCAAGTAGAAGAGGAAGTCTCTCAAGTTAGTCAGACAGAGGAAAAGATTCAAGTAAAAGCTCGAGCTAGTCAGAAAGAGGAAAAGATTCAAGTAAAAGAGAAGGTCTTTCGAGATAGTGAGACAGAGGAAGGAAGTTTAGAGCAGAAAAATCTATCAGGGGAAAAGTTAAAACAGGTGACTGCTAATAAGACCCTTTTGTTAGAGAGCGTAAGTGTCCAACCAACAGCACCGCCTCTACAGGAGACTGCTACTAACAGCATTCTATCACCAGAGGGCGTAAGTGTTCAACCAACAGCGCCACCTCTACAGGAGACTGCTACTAACAGCACTCTATCACTAGAGGGCATAAGTGTCCAATCAACAGCACCACCTCCATATGCTAAGAGACTCCCAACCCCCGCAGTTGATAGTTTGGATCCTGAGACAGGATCTCAAGTATGCCCTGTATTTGAGGTAGGAGGGCAGCGAACTTACCAGGGTTTAAATTTCAAATCAGTGAAGGAGCTAAAAGAGGCTGTAGCAACCTATGGTCCTCAAGCACCCTTCACTGTAAGCTTGGTCGAATCCATTACCAACTTAAGCATGACGCCAGCAGATTGGGCTAGTTTGTGTAAAGCTGTGCTAAATGGAGGACAATACCTGTTATGGAAGGTTGCCAATGAGGAATTTTGCAAGGAGACGGCTAGTCGAAATGCAGCAGCTGGTTATCCTCAGAGAAATCTAGATATGTTGTTAGGGAAGGGACCTTATGAGGATCGGCAGCAACAACTTGCATATGATCCTGGTGTATATTTACAAATTGCTGTAGATGCAGTTAGGGCATGGAAGTCTTTACAAGAACATGGAGGTTTACAAGGTCAATTATCTAAAATAATACAAGGAGCTAATGAACCTTATGCTGAATTTGTAGATAGGCTTATTCAAACAGCTACCAGAGTTTTTGGGAATACAGAACAAGCAATGCCATTTATAAAACAACTGGCTTATGACCAAGCGAATCGTTGGTGTAGAGATATCATTAGACCATGGAAACATGAAGATTTAAACACATATATTAAATTATGTAGAGACATTAATGAACAAGGGCAAATTGTGGCAGCTGCAGTAAAACAAGCTTTAGATGCCAGAGACATTAATGAACAAGGGCAAATTGTGGCAGCTGCAGTAAAACAGGCTTTAGATGCCAGAGACATTAATGAACAAGGGCAAATTGTGGCAGCTGCAGTAAAACAGGTTTTAGATGCCAGAGACATTAATGAACAAGGGCAAATTGTGGCAGCTGCAGTAAAACAGGCTTTAGATGCCAGGCCAAGAACATGCTACAATTGTCAACAAACAGGACATTTTAAAAGGAATTGCCCCATAGGAGGAGGGTTTAACAAAACTAGGTATCAAACAAGTAGAATACCGGGTATTTGCCCACGATGCCGTAGAGGGAGACATTGGGCTAATGAATGCCGTTCTCAAACCACCATAGAGGGTACTCCATTATATTGGGCTAATGAATACCGTCCTCAAACCACCATAGAGGGTACTCCATTATCAAAAAACGAACAAGGACAGGGTGTTTATCCACAATATCGTGGACAAAGGCATCGGGCTCCGTTGCCAAAAAATGGACAGGGGGCCCCAATGCTCCGGGGCCCCAAACCACAAATATACGGAGCACTGGAGGAACCCAGCAACCCCATCAAGGTAGTGCCCAGCACATCAGATCCCTCATCAGACAAACCAGAGGGAGCGCAGGGTTGGACATCTGCGCCTCCACCAAATCAGTACTAACTCCAGAGATGGGAGTTCAAATCATTCCCACAGGGGTAAAAGGACCTCTTCCCAAAGGAACAGTAGGCTTATTATTGGGACGCAGCTCTTCTACTCTAAAAGGACTTTTGATAAGTCCTGGGGTAATTGATTCCAATTATGAAGGTGAAATAAAAATTATAGCCAGTTCTCCAAAGGGTATATCAGTAATTTCACCAGGAGATAGAATAGCACAGTTACTAATAATACCAAGCCTACATGATAAATTTTCCAGTCATGTTGTAGAAAGAGGTTCCAAGGGATTAGGCTCCACAGGTGTAGATTGGGCTATGCTTTCTTTAAATTTAGATTCTCGACCCATGCTAAAACTAAATATTCAAGGACATGAATTTAATGGGCTACTGGATACAGGTGCAGATCTTAGCATCATCTCTCGTCAAGAATGGCCAAAACATTGGCCATTACAACAAGCCACTCAATCGCTTCGAGGCCTAGGAGTGGCGACTAATCCCGATAGAAGTGCAATGCTATTAGATTGGAAGGATCCTGAAGGATGTGAAGGAACTATACAGCCATATGTATTGGATTATCTTCCCGTAAATTTATGGGGACGAGATGTCTTAGATCAATTAGGTTTGACATTAACAAATAATATCAATCAAAATGCACCCACTATTATGGCTAGACAAGGTTTTAGGAAAGGAAAAAGATTAGAAAGACAAGAACAATGTATAGCAGCACCAATACAAATAGATCAAGGAACAGACAGACATGGGTTGGATTTTCACAAAGGGCCACTGAGACAATAAAAATTACATGGAAATCAGAAAGACCAGTATGGGTTCCTCAGTGGCCCTTGACTAAAGAAAAGACACAAGTAGCCCATGATCTGGTCAAACAACAATTAGCGGAAGGACATATACAACCTTCTGTATCTCCCCATAATACTCCCATTTTTGTCATCAAAAAGAAATCTGGTAAATGGAGATTACTGCAAGATTTAAGAGCCATTAACAATGAAATGGTCATTATGGGACCTGCTCAATCGGGGATTCCTCAATTGTCTGCTTTGCCAAAAACTTGGTATGTTTTAGTTATAGATATTAAAGATTGTTTTTTTTCAATTCCAATTCATCCTGAGGATAGTCCACGTTTTGCATTTACTATCCCTGCACTAAATCATGAAGGTCCTGATCAGAGATATGAATGGAAAGTACTCCCTCAAGGGATGGCTAACAGCCCAACTATGTGTCAAATTTATGTTAACAAAGTAATCCAGCCACTTAGAAATCAAAATCCTGAACTACAAATATTTCACTATATGGATGATGTGTTATTGGCACACAAAGCTAAAAACACATTGCTAGAATGTTATGCCACACTTACAAACTTATTAAAAAATTATAATCTAGAGATAGCAATAGATAAAGTGCAATTAAATTTTCCAATTAATTATTTAGGAGTTCTATTATCCTCAACCATGGTCCGTCCACCAAAAATTCAAATACGAGTAGATCAACTCAAATCACTTAATGACTTTCAAAAGTTATTAGGAGACATAAATTGGATAAGGCCTTATCTAGGTATTCCAACAGGAGAATTGGGACCTTTATTTGATATCCTAAAAGGTCCATCAGATCCAAATTCACCCCGAATGTTAACGCCTGAAGCAAGAAAGGCATTAAAAATCATTGAAACATATATGGAAAATATGCATTTGGATAGAATTGATATAAGTTTGCCTTTATTATTTATTGTATTACCAACAAAAAATATTCCTACAGGAGTATTTTGGCAAGAAGGTCCATTATTATGGATACATTTATCTTATTCTCCTAACACTATTCTTACTAGATATCCTGAGGCTGTAGGACAATTAATACTCAAAGGAATAAAAACAGCAAAGGCAGTGTTTGGAATTTCTCCCCATAAAATTATTACTCCATATACTATGAATCAAATTGATGAATTAGCTAATGAGTTAAATACTTGGGCAATAATAATGTGCAAATCTAATGTTTCATTTGATAACCACTTACCATCTAATCCTTTATTGTCTTTTTGGTCATTGCATCCTGTAATTTTTCCAAAAATGACAAGAAAAACACCTATCATGAATGCTCCAAATATATTCACTGATGGGTCAAATAATGGTACAGCAGCAATAGTTACACCTGATCAAACTTTTACATTTTTAGTACCCAAACAATCAGCTCAAAAGGTAGAGCTTAATGCAGTATTACAAACTTTTGTGATGTTTAAAGATTCTGTATTTAATTTATTTTCTGATAGCCAGTATATAGTTAATGCTATAGTATCCCTTGAAGATGCTGGTAGAATTTCCCCTTCTTCTACTGTTTTCTCTTTGTTTTCCACTATACAAAGTTTAATCTGGGACAGAAAAGATCCATTCTTTATAGGACATATCAGGGCACATACAGGATTGCCTGGAGCCCTTAGTTTGGGCAATGATTTAGCAGATAAAACTACACGTGACATACATATTTTCTCTATACTAGAAGAAGCTATAAATTTTCATGAAAGATTCCATGTCAATGCTAATACTTTACAAAAGCGTTCCGATACATTGTCTGTATTTTCATTTATCTCTAAAATTTTTTTATTTCCTTTTTTATGTCTTCTGTAACCCATTGATCATTCAGTAACATATTGTTCATTTTCCATGTGATGTAGGATTTTTCCTTCCTTCCTTTATCATTGATTTCCAGTTTCATTCCATTATGATCAGATAATATGCATGGTATTATCTCCACCCCTTTATATTTACTGAGGGTTGCCCTATGGCATAATATATGGTCTATTTTTGAGAAGGATCCATGTGCTGCTGAGAAAAAAGTATATCCATTTGATGATGGTTGATATATTCTATATATGTCAGTGAAGTCTAGGTTATTGATTGTGATATTGAGTTCTATAGTTTCTTTATAAAATTTTTGTTTGGAGGATCTGTCCAATGGTGAGAGAGGTGTGTTGAAGTCACCCATAATTATTGTGTTGTGGTCTATTTGATTCTTGAACTTGAGGAGAATTTGTTTTATGAATGTCTCAGCACCATTATTTGGTGCATAAATACTGATAATTGTTATGTCTTGTTGGTGAATGGTTCCTTTTAACAGTATATAATGTCCTTCCTTATCCCTTTTGATTAACTTAGTCTTGAAGGCGATTTTATTTGATATGAGGATGGCCACCCCTGCTTGCTTATGAGGACCGTGTGCGTGGTATATTTTTTCCCATCCTTTCACCTTCAGCCTGTGTATGTCTTTTCCAATCAGATGTGTCTCCTGGAGGCAGCATATTGTTGGATTTGATTTTTTAATCCATGATACCAGCCTATGTCGCTTTATTGGAGAGATTAAGCCATTAACATTTAGAGTTACTATTTATATATAGTTTGTACTTCCAGCCATGTTTGATTATTTATCCTTTTTTTTAAAAAAAATTTGTTTGTTTCTCCATGATTATCTTTCCTCTCACCCTCTGTCTTTACCGAGGCACTTCCCACTGATGGTTTTGGTTATTGTTTTTCATTTCTTCCTCGTGTAGTGTTTTGCTCAAAATGCTTTGCAATGCTGGTTTTCTGGCTACTAATTATTTTAACTTTTGTTTATCATGAAAGATTTTAATTTCGTTGTCATACCTGAAGCTTAATTTTGCTGGATACAGAATTCTTGCTTGGCATCCAATGTCTTTCAGTGTTTGAAATACATTGTTCCAAGACCTTCTTGCTTTCAGCATCTGTGATGAAAAATCCGTTGTTAACCTTATTGGTTTACCCCTGAATGGAATCTGCCTCTTTTCTCTTGTAGCTTTTAATATTTTCTCTTTGTTCTGTATATTGGATATCTTCATAACAATGTGTCTTGGCGTTGGTCTATTGTGATTTTGTGTGCTCAGTGTCCTGTATGCATCTTCAATTTGTATATCTGTTTCCTTTTTTATTTCTGGAAAGTTTTCTGTAATTATTTCATTCAGCAGTTTACTCATTCCCTTGGTTTGAATTTCTGTACCTTCTTCTATCCCAATGACTCATAAGTTTGTTTTTTTTAATGTTATCCCATAACTCTTGGATGTTTTTCTTGTGATTTTTTACCAGCCTTTCTGAGTTGGCTAGGCTCTTTTCAAGATGATATATTTTGTCTTCATTATCTGACATTCTGGCTTCTACTTGCTCCACTCTGTTAGTGATACTCTCAATTCAGTTTTTAATTTGGTTTATCGTTTCCTTTATTTCTAGAATTATTGTTTGATTATTTTTTATAATCTCTATCTCCTGCTTAACTTCTTCTTTTATCTTTTTATGTAATTCATTCTCATTGTGTTCTTTCGCTGCTTGAATTTGCTGTCTCATATCCTCTTTAAGGTTCCATTCCATCTGTCTAAGGTGTTCGTTGAGTTCTTTATATGACCATTTTTCTGATGACTCTATGTCCTCCTGAATATTTAGGCTGTCTTGCATTGTTGTACTCCTTTTCTTTCTTGCTTTTTCAAGATGCTCATGTTACTTCTTGTTCTGTTTGACTGCTGAGTTTCTGTTTACTCCTATAAATTTATTTGATGCTTGGGAGGAAAGGTATTAGAAGGGAAGGAAAAACTCACTAAAGAGAATGAGAGTAAGAAGGTAGAATTCAAAGAAGGGGGAATAAGAAAATTGAAAAAAATGAAAAGACAAAAGAAGAAAAAAATAGGAAATAAAAAAATTAAATAATAATAATAAAAAAAATTAAAATTAGAAAAAAAATTGGAAAAAATTTAAAAAAATTTAAAAACAACAAGAAAGAAAAATGAAAATGAAAGAAAAAACCCAAATTAAAAAAAAAGAAAGAAAGAAAAAACTAATAAATGCAGTCTTAGAGTTTGATTAACTTCTCTTCCAGTAGGTGGCGCTGTGCCCTCCAGGCCAAGTTTCTCATGTCAATACGCGGGAACCAATCACTGTGCAGCAGCTCCTCCTCCCAGACTGGGCGAGTTTCCAATCCTGAGTGCCTAGGGCATCCTCTTGTGTCTAGTCACTTTCCACTTTTCCTCTAGCCAGGCCCCTCTCACCGGTACCGCTCACCACAATACTGGCTACACGCCAGGTCTGATGCTCCCGGGAGCCCTGTTTTCATGAAGGACTGGGCACACTCTCCCTCTCTGCCATTCCCTCAGACCCTAAGTTTGTGGAGCTTGGGGCTGAGAATCCTCAGCGAATTTTACTTGTCCTCCGGTAGCCACGCCCCCGGTAGCTGGTGCAAGAGACCTCAGGTGTCAGCACTGGTGGGAGCAGTAGCTGGGAGTTCCACGCTGCGGGTCCCGTGCCTCTTCTGATTCCCTGGGTCTGGCTCTCGCGCTCATGGGAGAGCTGGGAGGGGCCCTTATGGGAGAGCTGGGAGGGGCCCTTAAGGTTTCCCTGATGTGTGGAGAGGGAAGGCTAGGGGATTACACACCTTTAGACACAGGTTTCAATGAAGTTATCTCCTCCGCCGCAGTCTGGTGAGGTCAGTTCTCTGCCATGGTGGTATCTCTTACAAATGGCGACAGTTCATTTCCCTTTGCCGGGTGACCAATGCAACAGGTGGGTCCTTACTGTCTCTCCCAAGCCCCGTTTCAAACCTGTGGCCACTACTTATGAAGGCTCGGTAGGCATTTATCTCCGTAGGATCAGAAGGGCAGACCAGTTGTTTCAGCTGGATGGATTAGTGCTGAGTCACAGCTGTTTGTCTGCGAGAAGCAGGCGAACGGGAGCTTGAATTCAGCTGATCTGGGATCAGTGTGTGTTCTGAGAGGTCCAGACCGATCGCCCCAGATCCACGTCAGCTCAGCATTGCCTAGTGATCCTGACCAAACAGAATTTAGATTGTTTAGGACTCCCTATGCCTGCACAGCTGGAGAGGTCAGAGACTTGATCTCTCCGCGCCAGCCGCCATGTTGGAATCCCCAAGTTCTATTCTTTTCATCATCTGTGTGGTCAGGTTGCAAAGGACATACTTTTCTCTTTGCTCTTCCTAATCCACTTCTTCCTGCCTCTTCAAGAATCAGATTCTCTTTTTCAGAATCTTTAGGGGACAATCTGAAGAATTCTCCAATTCCTTTTTGCCACTTGGAAGTTGGACGTACAGAAACTGGATTTCCTCCTGCATACTTACTTTCAGCTTACCTTGATGAAAGCCATGTAGAATTAGTAGCAGAGGTGGAGGAACCAAGGAATTTTTGGGGGGCTGAAGAAGCCACCACTTTTCTGTAGGTGCCTGGGACACTGTCTGCTTTAGTTCCTACCATGATCAAATGGGAAGAGATGAGAAAAACGCAGATTCCCAGCCAAAGAGGGTTTCAGAGGACAAGGACCTTAACTTGCACTTTTAAGAAACGTTTGTTTAGTTCATTTGTCCATTTATTGAAAAATTTTCTATTTATTTAGTTAATAAGAACACTTGTTAAATTTATATATAATGCACACATATATATGCATATATACTTGTATAAATATGTATATATATTTGGTACCAAATTTTTGAGTAATTTTGATATTCTTGGTATCAATACTTTGTCAGAAGATTAGCTGCAGATATTTTTTTCTCATTCATTAGGCTATCTTCATACCGTTCTTTCCTTTTTTTGTAGATGCCTTTCAATTTGATGCCATACTATTGATTCTTGGTATTATTATTAATTATTATTATTAATATTATTATTATTTATTTGGTCCTAGGGATTGAACCCAGGGGCATTTCACCACTGAGCCACATCCATAGTGCTATTTATTCATTTATTTTGAGTGAGAGAGAGAGAGAGAGAGAGAGAGAGAGAGAGAGAGAGAGAGAAGAGAGAGAATTTTAATATTTATTTTTTAGTTTTTGGCGGACACAACATCTTTGTTTGTATGTGGTGCTGATGATTGAACCCAGGCGTACACATGACAGGCGAACGTGCTACCACTTGAGGCACATCCCAGCCCCTATTTATTTTTTACTTTAAGACAGGGTTTCACTAAGTTGTTTAGGGCCTTGCTAAGTTTCAGAGAATGGTCTCAAACTTGTGATCCTCCTGCTTCAGCCTCCTGAGTAACTGGGATTACTCACTACTCTATCCCTCTACACAGGGATAGAAAATGTTGCAGTGAATTGATTGTTTGACAGTAAAGGCACATTAGAAACAGTAAATTAACTACCTTTAGGACCACTGATAGATAACTTTGAATCAATGGATTTATACTTTTTAACCAGCCCATTAAATTTTCTTTAAGCCATTAAAGAAACATTGCCATAGCCATTTTTTTAATTAAAGAAAGCCAATCCAAAGAATTTCTAATTAATGGCTAATGCCTAATAAGCATATCATTTTACTATGTTTGCAGGAATCTTATATGTGGAAGATTAATTTGTACTTACCCTTTTCACACTCCTTACTACCATCGAGACAATGCTTCCGTGATTTATGCTTTTGTATGATAGAATGTATGTATATCTGTGGACACTGGTGATACAGCAAAAGACCCATTTGAAGTCAGAAGTGGTGCTCATTGTGATACTGAGAGGGTAAATGATTTAACATAATTTTTAAAACTATCTAGTCTTATTTATTACTTTAATCAATATTTTATTGAGTTTTAAGTGTTCATTTGCTAATTAGTGCTAAGTAAACTAAATATTTGGAGAAGAAAATCAAAAAGGAGTTGTTATATATACCTTCACTGCCAAAGACTAGAGAGAAGTCTCAATACATTAAATGTTTAAAACAAATTTTTGGCTTTGGAAGAGGTTTTGTGAAGGTATTTCTTTGTAGGGAATTGTACTGTGATTTAATGTTTAAAGGGTAATAATTTTCACAAGTATTATCTCATTTTTACTCTGGAAGCAAACTTAAGTGCTACTTATGTTTTCTAAAATAACTTTGCTCTTTTTTTCTTGTTTTTTAAGAAAAAAAGTATTTTGTTTAGGTAAGAAAACTATAACTTAGTGAAGTTGAGATTTCTACAAGTAATTGAGTTAAGAATATATCTTTATTCCTCTGGTTATCATATTCTAAAATAATTAACTATGGATTTTTATTACATTCCATGAGAGTAATATATTTTAGTTAAAATATCTATTATGTTATTAAATATTTAGATTTTCTAATAATAGTTCATAGTTTATGAAAACTATACACATGCCATAGTTATATTAAGTTTATTTTCTTTCCATGAAAAATTTTGATACATGTAATAAGTACAAGGGTTTTTTTTTTTTTTTTTAATTTGTGTACTCACGAAGAGTTTTGTTAGATTTCATGAAATTTTAATGAGATATGTTTTTCTCTGATTATGGTAACTTTGTTATGACCAATTTTGTTTAAATACAATCCCCTACTTTTTTTGCCCTGAATCATTTTTTAAATATATATGTATATTTTTAGTTGTAATTGGACACAATACCTTTATTTTATTTATTTATTTATTTTTATGTGGTGCTGAGGATCCAACCCAGTGCCTCACATGGGCTAGCCCAGTGCCTCACATGGGCTAGGCAAGTGCTCTACAACTCCAGCTCTGCCTTGAATCATTTTAAAAAATTATCTATTTAAAATAATCCATTTTCTATTTTAGTGAAGGTTAGATTCACAGCAAAATTTAGTGGAGGCAGAGAGTGTTCCCATATTCATTTTGTACCCTTTCCTCTCTACCCACTACCACACTAGAGCAATATATTTTTTACACTTGATAAGCTTCTATTGTCTCATCATTATCATCCCCAAATCCATAGACTGCATTGAAGTTACCTGGAAAATCCTCAAATACTTCAAATACTTGGTGATTAATCAGTGCAGTTCCAAGTATTACGTAGATCAAAGAAGAAATCTCAAGAGAAATTTAAAAATACTTAAAATACTTAATACTAAATGAAAATATAAATACAACTTATCAAAATTTGAGGAATGCTGCAAAAGTAGTGTTTAGGGGGAAATTTATAGCAAAATTCTGATTTTGTTATTTTTTTAAGTGTATCAAATATTTATTTATCTGGGCAACAAAGGACTATGATACATTGACAGGCATGGAAAGTACTGCCAGCACAACTCAATACAATACAATTAGAACTGCTTCCAATATGGCCAGTGAAAATACAGAATACCAGGTGGTCCCAAATGTTTGGAGTTCTCTGAACAAAAAAAGTAAGAGAAAGAGGAAAAATCCCTAACCCTTGGTGTAAAGACAATACTCATTCATTGCTCAAATGATGCTTTTAAGGGAGGACAGTGGAATAAAATAAACTTTTTTTTCCTCCCCACAAGACATAGAAGGGTTATCAAACCACTCAAGTTAAAATTTTTGTTTCCAGGGTCCAATATCACTTTTTTTTCTTTCAGTTCAATGAAAAGCTAAATGTAATACTAATTATAAAATTTTATTTTACTTTTTTTTATTTGTTCAGCTGTTTCATTGTCATCTTTAACATGCTACAATAGGGCTAAACTCATGAATCCCCCAAACCTTGTATTTCTAAATAAGTACCATGAACCACATGAGGAACTAATAGGGAAGATTCAAAACCCACTAAACAAGAGATAAAGGAGATCACCAGATAAATAAGAAAAAAAAGGGCGAAAAAACAGACTTACCATATTTACAAATCCCATTAAATTACACATAAATAAATATATACAGAGACATGAACACTGATTCCCTTATATAAGTGTGAATCGTGTTGCTGGAGAAAGTTCAAGTTGGTCGCTTTACCTTGAAGAGGGAAAACTTCTACAACTGAAGACATGACATGGAACTTCGTGTATTTGTGTTCAAGTTTATTCACAATAATGATAAAAATGTCATTATCATCTTTGCCTTTTTTTTTTTAAATATGGCTACAATCTGAACTGAAGAGTGTAAGGGAAGGCGGTGATTCAGTCCCATGAAGCTCAATATAATTTTTTTAAACTTTTTTATGTTCTTTTTTTTTAGAAAAGAAAAGGTTTTTAAATTTTTTTTTTAAGTTGTTGTTGATTTACTGTTGTTGTTAAAAAAAAAAAAGTTCATAACTCGACAGAAGTTTTCTTTGCGGGCTCCACGGCCTGTTCTGTTCTCTTAGGCTCCACCTGAGGGCCGGGGCGTGGTCCGATGGGGAAGTCGAGGCACCCGGCTGAGTCGACCAGGCTGCCCACTGGCAGTGGAGCGAGCAGTCCCCAGGACCCGGGGCACCGGATGGCGGCGGCGGCGGCGGCGGTGGCGGCAGCAGCAGCAGCAGCAGCAGCAGCAGCAGCAGCAGCGAGGGTCGCTGGTCGGGAGCTGTCACCTGCCGGTGGGGAGGGGCCGAGTGGGTGGGCGCGCGGGGGCTGGTGAGGCAGGCGAAGGACGGGCGGGGCCGAGGCGGGAGGAGAGCCTCACTTTCTGTGCTTCTCCTCTTTGTCACTGCTTTTGGCGCTGTTGTCCGTGTGGCTGTTGGGGTTGTTGCAGGCTTTGAGGGCCTCGGTGAGATAGTTCTGCAGCGCGGTGACAGCGGCGCACACCGCCGGGCTGCGAAGCCCTGGGAGATGAGGTTGAAGTGGGTCCAGCAGCTCTGGATGCCGGGCTCCAGGATGGGGTTGGGCCGCGAGTTCCCCAGGGGAGATGGGTCCTGAGCCAGCAGGTCGGTGAACTCTTTGCATATCTGTTTTGTAGCCAGGAGCATGGTTTTTCTTGTCACTTGCTCCTTGGGATCCGAATGTTGGAGGTTGAGGAATTCAGCTACTGCTTTGGCAGGAAATTCGGTTTCGCACACATACCCCAAGTCCCTGGCTAGGTGGACGGCTTCTCCCTCCATAGTGATGTGAGCAGGGTAAAGTTGGCAGCTTTGCGTCTCCCTGATGGAAGATTTAATCCTATTTTGTCCAGTTTTTCTCTTAAAGATCTTCCTCCATTTTTAGACTTCGCCCTCCTGAGCACTCCGCCCAGCAGCGACGCCTTTAAGACTTTCGGCGGTGAGAGGCACCGCTGCACTTCCCCCACTGTGACCTTGTACTTCCAGGTCTGTGACCTTGTACTTCCAGGTCTGTGACCTTGTACTTCTAGGTGGAGCTGAGGAGTGAGAGTTGACCCGGAACTGAACAGAAAACTTCGTTGGGGTTCACCACGCCACCAAAGAGGTTGTCCTTGCTAATGGGGATGGCGGAGACGGCCTTGCTGTTGGACTTGGACAGGGACCCAGTGCCTTTCTTAATTACAGTTTGATCTGGGATGTTAATACCCGGGTCTTCTACATGCGGGACGTCCTCCATGGCGTGAGGTAAGCAGTGGATCGGGAGGTCTCCGAGTCCCGAGCCCAGTCAGTGCGGGTCGAGTAGGCGGTCCTTGTGCCGCAGGTAGTCCCTGCGAAGATCCAGGCGGACAGCTGGTGGGGCAGTCCCCGGTAAGTGTGCAGGAGCCCAGACTCCTGGCTCTGCCTCTGGCCGGTCACCCCGTGTGCTGTGGCTGCGGCTGGGCGTGCAGGGGGTTCAGGCTGTAGGGGTCCTTGACATGGGAGTAAGGATCTTGCGACTGGGGGTAGATAGACTGGTAGGGTAGAGAGAGTAAGGGGGCTGGAAGTCGGCATTGGGGGTGTAGGACAGCGGCGGGGCGCTCAAGTAGGGAGATTGACCTACAGTGTCCAGCTGGGGCAACCGCGCCATCCCTTTGCTGGTGCCCTCGTGACGGTCCTGCCAGTCCCCCATTTTGGCAAGTATGGACATCTCTGCTAGGCGCTCCTGGCGATGGGTCCCTACCAGGCTTGGGCTGGTGGGCTCCCCCAGGCCCTCTCCCTGGAATTGCTTAAGCAAATCCTCCTGTTTACCTGCTCACCAACCTCTCACCTGGTCATAAAGACCTCAGATTTGGTTATGTAATTAATTTTAATGCTATGATGGCTGGGCCCCTCCCTCAGAATTGGAAATCTCTTTGTATGTGTTTTTTTTAGATTCGTGTAAACCGTGTATGCGTGGAATCAAGAATGATTAAGGAAAGTGCAAAGACTTGTGCACAATGGTGCTCTGGACATGGAGTAAGTAATAAGTAAGCTCATGTTTCCTTGAATCACGTCTCTCTTGGAAGCTTTTCAATGTCACTCATTAATTTATGTTTATCAGGTTCTGACTATGTGCCAGGCCCTTGTGTATCTAGATTCAATTTGGAGCTAAATTGAGTAAACCCAGCAGCTATAATTAGTGTTAAAAAACACTTTGATTTGAATTGAATTGCTGATGACCTAAAAAAGTATATTATTATAGTTGTGTACTTTTCAAGAGATGTTAAATATATCAGTAAATACATAAACTTGCTCACAAAAGGAAGATAATTCCTGTGTCTTATGAATATAAGTGGTCATGGGAAATTTGATTTTATCTCCTTTTAAAAATATGCTTGCTTTTGTAGAGCTTTAATTTCATAGCAAAATTTAGTAGAAAGTGCAGAGATTTTTGCATAGACTCTCTTGACTCCATTTGTATACAACCTATCACAATTTCAACATCACAAACCACTGTGTAACATTTGTACAATTGATTTTGTACACTGATACATAATTATTACCAAGAGTTCATAGCTTACATTAGAGTTGACTCTCAGTGTTGTTATCTTTGAGTTTTTGATTAATATATAATTACATGTGTCCACTCCTATGATCAGAGTACATTTACTCCCCTAAAAAGCTTCTGAGCTCCATATATTCAATCTTCTCTTTCCTCTAACCCCAGGCAACCACCAATCTTTTTACTCTCTCTGTTATTTTATTTTTTTTGAGTATCAAGTTATTGGAATCATAAATTATGTAGGCTTTTCAGATTGCTTCTTTCACTTAATGATATGCATTTGATATGTATTCTCCACGTTTTTTCTTTTCTGGAGGTCTTTTGTTTTTTTAGTAACTAAAAAAATGAATTAATTTTAAGATTAGTTTCAGGTTCACATCAAAATTGGATTAAGATACAGGTAGTTCCCATATAGTTCCTCCTTCAAGCATGCCTAGCTCTCTTCATTTTCAGCATGCCTCATCAGAGTTGTACAATTCATATAATGGATGAACCTACATGGATACATCATCATCACCCAAAGTCCATAGTGTATATTAGGGTTCACTTTTTATTTTGTATGTCATGGATTTTGACAAGTGCATAATGACACTTGTCTCTACCATTATATCATACAGAGTATTTTTACTACCTTAGAAGTCCTCTGACTTTTCTCTTAATCCTTCCCTCCCACTTAGCTCCTGGAACCCATGGAATTTTTTTTTCCATAGCTTTTCCATAATATCATATTCCTGGAGTCATACATTATGTAGTCTTTTTAGTAATATGCATTTAAGATTCCTCTATGTATTTTCATGCCTTGAGAGCTCATTTTTTTTAATGTGAAATAATGTTACATTGTCTTGATATACTGCAATTATTTATTCATTTACCTGCTGAAAAACATACTGGTTGCTTCTGAGTTTTAGCAATTATGAATAAAGCTGTTATAACCATTCTTGTTCGGGTTTTTACATGAAGAATATACGTTTTCAACTCCTTTGTGTAAAGGATTGCAATCAGAGAATCCTATGGTGGGAAGATGCCTAATATTGGCAGAAACTGTCAAAATGTCTTCCAATACAAATGCATAATTTCATGTTACCCCACAACCTAGCCAGTATTTTATGTCAATGTTTTAAAATTGGTCATTCTAGTGGTGTGCAGTGATACTATTACTATTTGAATTTACATTTCACTGATGGCATGTGGTGTAGATCATCTTTTCATATAATTATTTTCCATCTGAATATCTTTTTTGTGAGGTATCTGGTACAGTCTTTTGCCCATTTTAAAATCAGACTGTTTAGTTTCTTTTTATAGAGTGTTAAATGTCTTTTGTTTATTTTGAATACTAGTCTTGTATCTGAATATGTCCTTGAACATGTTTTATGCCCATTAGTGGCTTATCTTCTTGTTTCACTAACAGCATTTATCAAAGAGGATAAAAATTATTTTTTATTAATATTAATTCTTAGATATTTCTTTCATATATTTCCTAAGATATGGAACTAGACAAAGATGTTCAGTTTTACTATTCTTATTCATTACTGTACTGAAAGTCTTATCCAGAGAAATTAATCATGAGAAAAATACATGATACATTAAAAATACTTAAAAGTTAGGAAGGGAGAAAGTCAAATTATCCTTGTTTTCAAATGATATGATTCTCCATATAGAAAAACTAAATATTTTACCAAAATACTACCAGCATTGATAAATGAATTTTGTAAAGTTTCAGGATACAGTATTAATATAAAAAATCAGTAGTATTTTTATATACCAATAATAAACTTGCTGATAAAGAAATTATGAAAAATTCCATTTACAATGGCTACAAAAAATAAATACCTGGGGATAAATTTAATTAAGTAAGTGAAAGACCTCTACACTGAAATTTATGAAATACCCATGAAGAAAATTGAAGAAGACACACACAAATGAACACAATGAAAAGACCTTCCATGGAAGAATTAATATTGTTAAAATGTCCATATTATTCAAAGTAATTCATACAAAATACCAATAACAAATCATAAAATTCATATGGAAGCCCAAAAGATCCCAAATAGCAAAGGCAATCTTGAACAAAAGGAGCAAAGCTGCAGGGCATTCTGATGTCTGTATTCCAGATATACTACAGCGCTTTAGTAATCCAAAACCAAAGGGTACTGGGATAAAAATATTCACATAGACCATTGCAACTAAATAGAATTCCATGAGGCAACCCTATGCAGTTATAGTCAACAGAATCTTGACAAAGGTGTCAAGAAATACACTGAAGAAAAGACAACCTCTTCAATCAATGGTGGTGGGGGAACTGGATATACAGGAAGCAGAAGTTTGAAACTTGGTCCCTGTCTCTCAGCCCATATGAAAGTAAACTCAAAATGGATCATAGACCTAAATGTAAGACTGGTACATTTTGTTGTTGTTTTTGCCTCCATTCTCTTCTCCATAATTGCTGTACTAATTTACATTCTTATCAACAACATACAAGAGTTCCTTTTTTCTACAGTGTTGCCAATATATGTGTGTGTGTGTGTGTGTGTGTGTGTGTTTGTCTGTGTCTTTTCAATAATAACCATTCTGCTTGGGGTGAGATATTATGGTTCCAATTTGCATTGCTAAGATAACTAATGATATTGAGCATTTTATTATATATTAGTTAGTTATTTGTATTCCTTCTCTTGAGAAGTATATATTAAGATCATGCAACCATTTAAGAGTTAAGTTGTTTTATATTTTGTAGATGAATTTTTTTAGTTTCCTATATATTCTGAATATCAATCCTTTGTCAGATGAGTAGTTAACAAATGTTTTCTCCATTTTTTTCATTCCATTTATTACTATCTTTGTTTTGAAAATGCTACTTAGTTTTAAATAATCTCACTGGATGGTATTTGGCTTTCTGTGCCTGTGCTTTGGGATCTTGTGAAAAAATCCTTACCTACATGGCTGTTATTAAATGTTTACCCTATGTTTTCTTCTAGTAATTTCATGATTTTAGGTCTTACATTTAGGTCTGTTTATAACCTATGCAATTTTTGGCATGGTGGGCTCACCATGGCTGAGGCTTACATTCTAGACCACCTGGGGACACCACTCTGCCTCCCTGGGACAAGAATTTAGCTTTAGAATCAACCTAAATGCCCATGATTAGATGAATAAAGAAAGTGTGGTATATACAAACAATGGAGTATTATTTAGCCATACAAAGAATGAAATTCTGTACTTTGCAGCAAAATGGATGGAACTTTAGGACATGCTGAGAGAAATAAGGTAGGCACTAAAAGACATATAACCCATGTTCTGTCTCATGTAGATCTTTCAAAAAGTTGATCTGAATGTAGAATGTGGATTAATAGTGACTGAGCGGAGTAGGGGAAAGGGAGAAGGGACCAGGGGAAGGGAGTGGGGTAGGGAGAATCGGATAATGGGAACAAAATCAAAATTGCATAGGTTATGAATTTTAGTGTTCCAAAGCACTGTAGGGTGAATATAATCCACAATCACCTATTATATATTTTATGAAGAACTAGAAGAGAGGAACTTGAAGTCTCCAAGCATAAAGAAGTGATAAGGATATGGAAATTCTACTTTTCTTTATTCAATCTGTAAATACTATAAGCATTATTGAAATATCACTTCTACTCTATGAATATATATAATTGTTACATGTTAATAGAAAAAAAATTATAAAAGGGCTTCCATTGACAAATTATGAGGCAATTTGAGCATTGTTATAAATAATGATATTAATAGATTTTTGCTCATTGAATAAAGTAAAATAAATATGATTCTGTTTTAATAAATAAGTAAAAATTTAATAAGTAGTTGTATTATGTGGTATTTACAGTAATATCATTTACTATTATTGATTATTGTTAATGACAATAACTGCATAAATAGATGGGGAGGAATGAAAAATTTTCCTTACAGATAAGCAATATAGAAAGAATGAGGGGGTTAAAGAATTATTAGTGGATTCTAAAACTAGTGGGTGGAAATTTTTTAAGGAGTGATATATTTCCATAATCTTAAATTATTTCCTTATGTGTTAGTCAGCTTTTCATTACTGTGACCCAAGTACTGACAACAACAACTTAGAGAAGGAAAAGTTGGGCTTCATAACTTCAAAGATTCAGTCCAAGATCAGCTAACTCCATTCTTCTGGACCTGACCTAAGGCAGAACATCTTGATGGAAAAGTGGTGGAGGAGAAAAGCTGCTCAACTTATGACAGCCAGAAAGCAGAGAGGGAGAAAAGGGGCGGGGTGACAGGAATGAATGTGTGTGCATGAGAGTGTCAGAGAAAGAGAAAGTTCATGCATGAAGGTATAACCCCAAGGTCAAAATAACCTCATAATTTGAAGAAACTCTTGTGTGGAAATTGTAGGCAGCCGTGCCCCATCAGCCTATAGTTACCACACAATTGTTTAGTCAAATGGATTAATCTCCTGATGACATTTTATTATTATTGCCCCAAAGCCTCACCTCTGAATCTTCCAAAACATGAGCTTTTTAAGGTTAACTAAGTGACATGAGTGAGGGAGGAATACTGGAACAAACTGACATTAGAGGAACATCAGTTTTGTAAATAGTTTCAGGGGAAAAGATTCATGTTCTTAGTTGTAATATTTAGATTCAATGTAAGACACCCCAAATTGAGAGATGTTTTATATTATTTTGAGAGGTAGCATAGTATAATGCTCAGGACTTTCTTAGTTTAAATGCTGGCTCTCTCCATTAGTAGCAGTTTGACTTTTGGAAAGCTAAATATGTATGTCTCAGTTTCTTCATTTGTAAAGTGGGAATGATAATAGTTCTTTTATGCTTTTAGATCTGAAATGTGTCCCCAGAAACTCATGTATTAGGAAATGTAGCAAAGTTCAGAGGTGAAAGATGGAATCATGAGGGCTCTGACTTCCTAAGTGCACTAATTCTTTTGAGAATTAATAATTGGATTGCACTTAGTGGAAGGTAGTGAAAATGATAAGCAGGTGGAGCATATAAAGTGCTCAGAATAGAGACTCACAGCTAATAAGCACAATAAATGTGCTTGCTGTCATCATTAATTAATTAATTACATTCATTAATTAATTACATTAATTAAATACATTTAATTACATTTCTCAGTTACAGAAAAAAAATCACTTACTACACTTGTACTATATCTAAGCATCTAGATGCTCAGATTACAAAATGCTTTTAATTAAAAATCAAACAAATGCAGATAAAACAAAATCCTGTCCTGTTTAAAGGTAGTTTTAGGCCAGAAAATATTTAGCTTCCAGTCTGGTGAACAGTAAAGTACCTTATGTAGAGGCAAATACCTCAAACTATCAACATAAATCACTGAATGTGGAAATGGGAATTGAGGCATACAATCAGGTTGTAGCTGATTTTAGCTTTCGCAAGTATATCACTGTAAAGGTGGCATTTCAATTAGAATTTAAGTAGTATGTGTTTTTGAAATTGCACACTAAATTTGCAGAGAAATATTTGAAGGTAGTGTATGTTCTTAGTCACTTTATAGTTCTTTTTTTTTTTATTCTCCTTCTCCTCCTGCTCTTCCTCCTCCTGCTCTTCTTCCTCTTCTTCCCATTTTCTCCTCCTCTTCTTTTTCTTTGGTGTGTATGTTTGAGTCTTTAAGAGATCAAACATTTATTTTGTACAATTATCTCTCTAAATAAATCACTATAGAAATCAAATTATGTTAGGTTAAGATGCAAAACTAAACATGATGATCTATCTCATAATTTCACTTTCAATGCAAAAATATATTTTTTAAAAAAATCCACATTTTAAATAATGATCCTAGGTGTGCAATTACCAAGGTGTGTGCAACTGTTCTGATGGTTACTGCCTCCAGATTGCCAAACAAGTGCCAGAAGTGCTTTTATGACTGTAAAATCGGGCAAGTACTAGTCTCTTTAGATAAAATTTTCAAATTTTTTATCCTCACTAAACTAACATTAGATTTTTATCACTTGAAGTGATACTAACATTTTTAAGGTAATCTGAGTTTTCTCAAAGAATGTGATCCAAATATGCCTTCTTATTCTTTCTCTTTTTTATAGTATTAAAATATTATAATTGAATCTGAATATCTTTGAAACTTTTTCCTTACTGATACCATTGACTTTCTCTTTTAGAATATTTTTCAGCTGGCCTCTATACGATTGAGATTTCAACTGTAAACAAATAGTATTTACTATATCTGTTACTATTACTATGTTTATGTTATAGAAGAAATGAAATAGAAGACAAAATTTTATTCCAAAGGAGTTTGTAGTTTAAATGAGAACAATCTGTATATAGCAGCTTAAGAGTTTACAGAAGGGATACCAGCACAAATTTCAGATTATTCTTTATTTTAGTGCCTGTCATTCATGCGTCCACTGAGTTAGCAAATACTTATGGAACTCTTCATATATACCAGATGTTGATCTGGGCACTGGGGATGTATAGCGAGCAAAGCAAATCCCTCACGTGCTGCTGAGACACTTAAGTTTAGGACTATGCTCAGTGCTTACAAGTGTCAGAATTAGGGTTATGAATTGAAGTTTCTTAATTTTTATGCTTGCATCCTTTATTAGCACCACAATGACTTTACATATAAAATTAGAGCCCTAAGATCAAAAGCCAACAATCTACTAAATAAAAACTGAATATATACAAATACAGTGAGATCTTTTAATAATCCTGTCCTTAGAAAATATTAAAATGATGCAAATTTGGATAACTTTGTGATTACACCATCTCAAATTACTTATTATTGCATCCTTTGACCCACAATTAGATTTTGTTGTAGCTTCTGTACCATGTTGAAAACTATGGAACCTTTTGGGAGTTTAGCTTTCATTTTTAGAAAAAAAGATTTTATACATATATAAAAAAAGATTTTATATATTATATATACACACAAACACATACATATATGTATTATGTATATATATGTAAGATACTATGTATGTATATGTGTATCTTTAAATATTATGATTCTATATTTTTTTTCTTGCTCCTATAGTAACAAAAATTCAGAATATTTTAATAAATTTGTTGCAACCTGAAAGTAAAATTGGATAGCCTAATTTTTAATGTACTTTTGTTTTTAGGTTCAGTCCCGGAGAAAGATTCTGGGAATACTATGAAGAACTGGCTTCTAGGTTTCTACATTGGTTCACCTTTTCTCATTATAATAAGCATAATCGTTGCGGTGTGGAAGAGAGTGAAAAAAAGTGGCTTTCCAAAGAAGAGGAATTCCTAAGTAGCTAGTAAGTTGAATTTCTGTTCTCAAGCTAACCTTTAGTAGCATTTGAATCTAATAATATGTAAGGTAATATGAGCAGCAACAACAATTTGTGTTTTACCAGGATTTTGAGTCAATATCTCATTTCATTGTGTGAGGTGTTTGTGAATTTTTCTTTTTAAAGATGCAGAGATTTGGGAGTATAGTTAAATAACTTGCCAAAGTCATCGCTCTGCCCTTAGCTCCCACCCAGTTAATCCTATCAGATTAATCCACTGATTGAGTTAAGACTCTCATAACCCAATCAATCCAGGTTTTCTACAGGAGCATCACTAGTGTTTATTAAAAATGTACATTTCTTATGATAGGACAAGCATAGAGTAATAGATATAGGTATTCCCACTTTTTAAAGGAAGGTTATAAAATATCTTCCCTGAGACTGCCTTGCCACCCTTTCAGGGGCCCAGGCCAGGCCCAGGATAGGCCCCACCGACTAGGAGATCCACACTGAAGCTGAGATCCAGGCCTTCTCTACAGTCCTTTCCACACAGTAGCCTCCACCTTGTGACAATAGACAATGCCTAGAAGCAGGAACATCTCCAAGCGAGTATCCCAAAGCCAGTGCAGAGCCTGCACTTTCAATCCCATCTCTGAAAGAGGTTGCATCAATTTTGGGGGAACCCCACTACTGTCCCAAGTTACCTCTGCTATTTCTGCAACCACCTTACTTGAAGTAGCATTCATTCAGGGACACTGGCAGAGTCTGGAAGCCCAACGCCAAGGTGAGGTACTGGTAATCTGCCCAGATACTACAACATTATAGGGTAGAGAGCTGGGATTGTGGCTTAGCGGTAGAGCACTCACCCAGCACATGTGAGGTCCTGGTTTTAATCCTCAGCACCAAATAAAAATAAATTAATTAATTAAATAAAGATATTGTGTCCAACTACAAGTAAAAAATAAATATTAAAAAAGATTGCAGGGTATAAAGTGTAATACCTCAGATCTTCACTGCAAGCAAGGAACACACATAGATGATATGAAAAAACAAGGGAAGAAAGTGCCCCAAATAAATCAGAATACTACAATAATAGAATCCATGGACAGCACAGTTGATGAAATGTCAGAGAAAGAGTTCAGAATATACATAATTGAAATAATATGTGAATTAAAGCAGGAAATGAATGAGCAAATATTGATCACTCTAACAAAGAGATAACAGGGCAAATACAGGCAAACATTGATCACACCAACAAAGAGATAAGGGAGCAAATGCAGGTAGCAAAAGATTAGTTCGAGAAAGAGAGATTCTGGAAAAAAAACACACACACACACAAATAAAATAAAATAAAATAAAAAATCCTTGAAATAAAGGAAACAATAGACCAAATAGAAAACTAAATAGAAAGCATCATCAACAGAATAGATCACTTGGAAGACAAAATGTCAGATAATGAAGACAAAGTATACAATCTGGAAAATAAAGTTGACCACACAGTGAATATAGTAAGAAACCATGAACAGAACATCCAACAATTATGGATAGCATCAACAGACCAAATCTAAGAGCTGTTGGGATAGAGAAAGGCACAAAGATTCAAACCAAAGGGATACACAATCTCTTCAATGAGATAAGATCAGAAAATTTCCCAACATGAAGAATGAATTGAAAAATCAAATACAGGTGGCTTACAATACACCAAATTGCAAAATTTCAACAGATCTATACCAAGACACATTATATTGAAAATGTCTAGCATACAGATTAAGGATAGAATTTGAAGGCCACAAAAGAGAGGCATTATATCACATATAGGAGGAGACCAATTCGTATCTCAACAGATTTTTCAACCCAGACCCTCATAGCCAAGGAGATCATGGAACAACATATACCAAGCTCTGAAAGATAATGGATGCCAACCAAGAATCTTACATTCAGCAAAATTAAGCTTTTAGATTTAATGATGAAATAAAACACTTTCATGATAAACAAAAGTTAAAAGAATTTACAGTGAGAAAGCCTACACTACAGAGGACCCTCAAAAAAACATTCAAGGAGGAGAAAATTAAAAACAACAATAAAAATCAGCAAAGGGAGGAACTACACTAAAGGAAAGGCCGATCAAAGGAGTAACCAAGTAAAAACCAAAATGTCCAGGAATACAAATCATATTTCAGTAATAACCTGGAATGTAAATGGCCTAAATTCATCAATTAAAAGACAGACTGACAGATTGGATTTACCAAAAAGACCCAATAATACGTTGCCTTCAATGCTCATCTTACAGGAAAAGACATTCACAGACTGAAGGTGAAAGGATGGGAAAAAACGTACCACTCATGTGGAACACATAAACAAGCAGGGGTTTTCATCCTCATATCAGATAAAGTGGTCCTCAAAGCAAAGCTAATAAAAATGGATAAAGAAGGACATGTCATACTGCTTAAGGGACACATACATCAAAAAGTCATATCATAAATATCTATGACACAAACAATGGGAAATCTATGTCAAACAAACCCTTCTCAAATACATGAACCAAATAGACCACAACACAATAATACTGAGTGACTTTAATACATCTCTGTCATCACTGGATAGATTTTCCAAGCAAAAACTACAAAAAGAAAATATAAAACTCAATAATACTACAAATAATTTGGAATTAACAGACATATATAGAATAATCCATCCATCTATGAGCAAATACACTTCCTTCTCAGCAGCAAATGCATCCTTCTCTAAAATAGACCATATGTTATGCCACAAAGTAAGTCTTAGCAAACAAAAAAAAATAGAGATAATATCCTGCATTATATCAGACTATAATGGAATAAAATTGGAAATCAATGATAAAATTTAAAAGAAAAGCTGCTCCAACACCTGGAGACTAAAAAATACCCTATTGAATGACTCATGGATAACAGAGGACATCAGGGAGGAGATAAAAAAAATCTTGGAGTTAAAGAGAACTCCAATACAACTGATCAAAATCTCTGGGACACAATGAAGACAGTGCTAAGAGGCAAGTTCATTGCATGGAGTTCATTTATTAAAATAAGAAAAAGTCAACAAATAAACAACCTGACATTATACCTCAAAGCCTGGAAAAAGAAGAGCAAACCAATACCAAAAGTAGTATAAGATAAGAAGCAAATAAAATCAGGGTGGAATAGAGAATGTATTGGTACAACATATTTTTCAAAGAAATGTCATGTTTTTGGAAAGAACACTACAGACAGTTCATTTAATACTCAGTTGACACTCAGGGCCAGGAGACTTCATAGATCTATTAAGTGAAGAGTTTTCAAAATTATAGGACCTTATATATCTGTTTGTATTTCTATCTTCCTTCTCAAGGTTTGGCATCCAGAAGGCATTCAATTCATACTTTTGAATGAATAAATGAATGAATGTATAAATGTATTAAATGAAGGCACAGATAATATAAAAATAATTTTCCAAACTCAACTAATTATGTTAGAATCCATATTGCACATTAGCTGAAACAGAAACCATTCTTAATTGTTCAGGCTTTTATCTTCCCTTTAAAGCAGAACAAAGCATGTCTTCATTTTAATAATTAATTTCACCAATATAATAACTCATCTGCTTCAGTGAGTTTGATGACACAGGAACAGTCCAGCTTTGACTTTGTGAAGAAGTATACAACTTTTCACTGAAAAGGAACTTCAAATATATTGACTATGGCCCTGAAAGGAAAGAAAACTTTTCCATTAGAAAACATTATGTTTAAATATTAAGTAACTTGGTACTTTGCTTAGATTGTTAAATCTATACCCATGTTTTGAGAACATATGGCAGCCTCCTAATACTGAATTCCTCAGGGGAGCTAAAGATGGAGGATGGTCCTGAATTAAGCACTCTCTAGAGACTCAGCCCTAATTAATTAAAACGATCAGTAAGCATATTGTGAGTGCTTCCAAAACCATCTTCTGGTGATATCTCAGCATGCTTGGGGACCTTAGACATGGATGGACTTCTGCAGTTAAGGACAGACACCTCTCCTGATTCTGTATTTACATAGTGCGATAATAAGTTGGTGCAATTAATTTGAACTCTGGACAAACCAGTGTGGGCCATAACTGTTGCAACAAGGACCTCTGGCATTTGATTCACATGCACACCATTAATGCCTGGATCCTGATAAGTTTGAAAGGCCAGCATCAGGCCTCTCTTGAATAGGCAGCACAGCTTCAAAACTTTCACAATCCTTTGGTCATTGTATTTGCATTGCACTATTAATTCTGGAATTATTTTCTCATTTGGATAAAGAGCACTTTCTATGTCTGTGGCAGAAAAAGCAGTAAGCAGATGACTGATGTCAGTCCTTCAAATCTGCAATGAGATCTGGGCAATGGTGTGCTGTGGAACATCTTCTAACTAAAAAAACAGGATATCATCATGTGAACCACATTACCATCTTTAAACATGACCATTGCTTTCAGTTTCCATTTCTTACAAGTGGGAAACACATTGTCAATGACAGGCTGACTCGAGATAGCATTTGCTTCTGTATCAAGTACAGTCTTTGGATCTGGCAAACTCTCATATCAGGTTTGATCCAAAGGAGGAAGAATGTTTTTGTTTATCATGTTTTTGTTTATGCTGAAGCTGAGCCAGCAAGAGTAGTGATTAAATTAAAAACATTTCTAAGCAAAGAGAAGGAGCATTTCTCTTGTGAAGAAATGGATTATAGATTCATCTCTGATTGGAAAGGAGAGGGTTGACAGTGAACTGTAAAGTTTAATCAGTTCAGATCTTGACTTCTAAAAATGACAGATTCATGAAAAGGCTTTTAAATTTTCTTTCCTTGTTTTTTCCCCCTTTCTGTTAGCTTATTCTGAGACCTCATCCCTGGATCTTAAGGACACAAAGACACAATTATAGAAAGCAGGGAAGTCTCCTGTCTGAGTGCATTTAACTTATGATTCAATTGGTCTCTACACCATACCCTCTCTTCATAGCCTTGTGCAGCTAGAAGCTATGTGAACTCAGGCTGGATAGTCAAAAGCCTTTAAGTATTCATCTAGAAGCCAGATTCTGTTTTTAGAAGAACCATGCTTACACCTTTAATTTCATTTCTATTTCACATTACTCTCACAATGTTAATTGACTTGTTAATGTAGGAGCCCTTGTGCAGTCCCAATAATGTCTTTCATCCTTCAGGTCTCAGCATTAAGTAATCAGTATCTCTTCTGTAACTGTTGATTGAACTGATTTGTTTACTTTTCCATAGCCTTTTTTTTTTACAAATAGAAGGTTAAATGTCATAGAATAAGGTGGCAAAAAACCCTGCAAGATGGCCCCAGTACCCCTGCCTCCTCCACAGTGCATAGTCCTCTCTCACACTGCACCAGGGCTACCCCACCTGACTATTGGAATTCAGCAGTGGTGATGATACTTCTAACATTAGATGAGAAGATGTGATGGTCTGACTTGGACTTGCCCTTCTCTCCTCCTTGTCCTTTCCCTCTCATTATGTGAACTGTGGAAACCCAGCTGCCATGTGCTGAATAGTCATCGTGATGTCTCACATGTCAAGGAGCTGAAGCCTCCTGCTGTCAGCCAAGTGAGTCAGCTTGAAAATCAACTCTACTATGTTTTAAGTATCTGCAGCCTTAGGAGAGACTGTGACATAAGGATTCAGTTAACCTGCTTCTGGGTTCTTACTCTTAGACACTCTGTGAAATAACAAATGGGTTAAATTTGGGGGCACTATGATGGACAAAAATCCACAGCTAATAAAAGAAAGATTAATGTTTGATTATCTACTCTAACTCTCAACACAGCTTGCTTTTGTATTATATATACATATAAATGGATTGAAAAATATTTGCTGAGTAAACAAATAAACCCAGAGAGATTTATACTTTGTTAAGGCTGTTTCTCTAAGGAATTCTTTAAATTTGTTCGGGTTTATGCAGCAACTAAATGACTGCAGGTTAAGAAAATCCATTTGTAAATAAAATGGAAAAAGTTCTTTGCTTCAAGACTTCTTTAAAAATATGTGTGTTATTAAAGATAACTGAGACTACTTTGTGGGATGAAGGAAATACATTATATTGAGCAGTTGACATAAAGACAGATATTTATACAATCAAGTAGGAATAATAAGCTATGATTATGTACCATCTTGCAAATTCTTCTCAGGATGTGGTTAATTCAGGTATGAAGAAAGTAAAGTCTTTCCTGATCTGGAAAGATCCAGTTTAAGTCAGATTTTGCATCAGTGTGACCAAAATACCTGACAAGAACAATTTAGAGGAGAAAAAGTTTGTTTGAGGCTTACAGTTTCAGAGGTCTCAGTCCAAAGATGGCTGACTCTGTTGCTCTGGGACCGTGGTGAGGCAGATCCTCAGGGGAGAAGGGCCCAGAAGAGAAAAATTGCTCAACTCATCCCAGGTCAGAAAGCAGAAAGAGAGAGAGGGGATGGAGCCCGGGGAATATAGGGAATATGCACCTTTTCAGGGCATGTCTGTGTAACCCCTTCTCTAGCGACACCCACTCTGCCTACAGTTACCACCCAGTCAGTCTATTTAAACTAGGGTATGTTGGTTAGGTTACCATTCTCATAATTCAGTCATTTCACTTCTGAATATTCCTGCATTAACAGGAGCTTTGATGGGCACCACACATCCAAACCCCAACTCCTCCCTTCTGTCCTAGTGGTCTGGAAGCTGGTTATTTATATTTTACGATTTTGCATTATCTACTGATCCTCTCATCTATCCATGTTTCTACATCATTCAGACTGGATGGAATGGGTGCTTCCCTGTTCATATAAGTGACAAAAAGTTTTCTTATACTTTCAAATATTCAAGTTTTTTAAAAAATAACACCACTGAAAGTTTCTAAGTTTTCTTTTGTTCATAGCTTATTGTCTGACCAATGCTATTTACCTATTTCCTGTGAGTGGTTTCACCTTATTCCCTTCCTTCTCCTTTCCCTCCTCTCTTCCTCCTTTCTTCCTTCTCCTTTCCCACCTCCATTCTCCCCTTACCCAACAGTCCAAGTATTAAGTGTGTGAAAAGTTGTTTGCTGGTTACTTATGACATCACCACTACAGAAAGCTCACAGATGTAAAAGATTTTTATGGGGCCTTTGTAGTAGCCAATACTTCTGAGTTTAGTTAAAGAAGGAGAAGGTGAAGACAGATATTTAATGATAGCTAAAGAACACCACAAAAATGTGGTAAAAATTTATAATCTTTTAATTCTTCAGTTGGGAAAATACTTGAGATGTCCACATTGGTCATATCATCTACCTGTGATTAACCATATTTCTAATCATGCACTTAATTAATATCTTCTACTTGGAATAATTCTCCTGTCTTAACACTCAATGAATCATCTCAGTTAATTAATTGAATCTTTATTGTATACAATTTTGCCTATTTTCTTTTTACAACACAATGCCTTTATTTTTATGTGGTGCTGAGGATTGAACCCTGGTCCCACCCATGCTAGGCAAGTGCTCTACCACTGAGCCACAATCCCAGCCCCAAATTTTAGCTATTAATTTATAAAATATTCTTTCTCTTTGGGAATTTCACTCCATATATAAACACATAAAGACTATGTCCATTTTCCCTAGGTGTCTGTTTTCTAAATCGATTAATATCCCCAACACCCGCCAATCAATTTTATACTTCATTCAAAGCCTTATCTCCATTAAACTTTCTCAAATTACATTGTTTTCTCAATTATTTATTAATTGTAGGTCAACTAAAATACGGTTCACACTATGTTTCTATTTGTTTCTCAAATGTATGCTATCTTTCTCCATCTAATTTGTAAATTTCTTTTGAGAAGAAATTACTATAGTTTACTATATCTTCAGTCTCTTTGATGCCCTGTATGGAAATTGACTCAATATTAGTTATAATATTTTAATGCATACAGTCACCAATTGAATATATTTAATATATTCTTCAGTTAAGAAAACAGAGCCAGGGAAAAGGAGAAGTCCTATTCTCACAGGAGCCATAGCTATTGGCAGGTGTACAATATCAGGTATATCTAACATAGATAAATTCTATTGCATTTTGAGCATCAAACCTCAACTTTTCAGGCTCAACTTGCCATACTTTCCATAAGACACAGGAACTCAGCTTATCTTCTCTTCATTCTTTAGAGGCTAATATTCTGCTTATCAAGAGTCTTCTCCCAACAAAGTTTACTTAGAAAAAATTGTCTACTTCTTTGCTATGTTCTACATATATCATAGGCTGGTCTTTTCCACAGAAAAATTGTATTTCTAATCTTTAAAGCAAAAAAAAAAAAGATAATAATAAACGTATTATCCTATATCAAGAATTTCTTTTTTAAACTTTACAAGTATCTTTAGCCCTGCGTACATGATCTATTCTTCCTGATTTCTCAGCTTTGATGGCATTTGGAAGCCAGGCACATTTATGTACTTTTAAGGGAGAAACTCATATATCTTTCCCTCCATAACCTCCATACAAAACATGCAGGAGGTGTCATCCTCTAGGTATAAACCATCTTCCTACACAGATGCTGCTTTTCTTAGTGGATAGATCTGCAAGTAGATATTCTATCTCTCCCAAAGTGTCTGCAATGAGTAGTCTGTACATTTGAGAATGTAGTAATGGACAGATTTGTACTTCTTTTTTTTTAATATTTATTATTTAGTAATCGGCGGGTACAGCATCCCTGTTTATATGTGGCGCTGAGGATCGAACCCGGGCCGCACGCATGCCAGGAGAGCGCGCCACCACTTGAGCTACATCCCCAGCCCCTGTACTTCTGTTAATGACCTGGCTAAGAGGAATGATTTCTTTGTTGTGGATGACCACCATATACTGATAACCCAGCCCCTGACCTGCCACTTTTGAAGCAAGGATTCATTCTTTCTCTGGATCATGTGGCACATTATTTCAATCTCTCCTTCTGTCAACATAATTAAACTCATGTTTTCTTTTCTTTGTAATGCACTTACCCTATTGACCTCAGTCTTGGACCAACTCATCCATCCACCTTCTCAGCTCATGGGTTATGAAACAAGAAGAAATAAATACTATTGTGCATATTAGAGTCCCTATATTTTATGAAATGAACTCATGGTTCTCCCCTCAGCTAGCCTTTTATTCAAACTTGGAATTTCTACCAAATATGCCTGAATAGATCCTTCCTCCATTTTATGGTGGTTCAAAACCTTTTAAAATTTTACTGTTTTTTTTTCTCTTTCATCAGTGCTACCTTTCTAGTAGCCCAGATGTTTTTGTAATGAATCAATGAGAAATTATAAAATTATATGTAAAGAATGTAGCATGGTACCTAGAATAAAGAGTTAATAAATATACAGCATCAGTATTAAATAATCAGAAAATAGGAAATGAAATTACACAGAATTTCACCACCTAGATATATTTAGTGTTTCATAGTTTCTAACAGAAGCAACACATTTTAGATGAAAATTATTTTATTTTAAACAAATATTAGCTTATCAATTATTTCTCTAAAGTTAAACAAAAAGTTTACTACAAACATTAAGAAGCAGAGTTACTAATATATCTTAACCTCATGTTTGTTAATGAAGTTAAGTTTTATACCTTTTGGTACAATTTAATAAAATATAAAAACAAGCCTCTCCCCCATTTTTTCCAAGTTTTTCTTGCAAAAAAATGGTAGTTGCGGAAAAAAGAATAGTCCAATAGAATCCACATACTATTGAAGTAGATTCAAGTATTGATACTTTATAATTTCTTTAGCTGTTTTGTTCTTGTTTGTTTGTTGAAAATTTTAACAAACTTTATAGAGAGAACATTTCTAAATATTTCAGGATGCATCTGCCCAAAATAAGAACACTGTCATACAAAATCATTATTTTTCATTATTACATCAAAAAAGAGTAATTCCTTATGCCATCTAATGTACAGACCTTATTCAGTTTTCCCTGATTTTTCCCAAATATATTTTCTAATTCTGTTATTTCTTTGTTTAAGAAAAGTTAGGTGAGGTCTGTATATTTGCATTTTGTTCCTGATATCTTTTTAATCGCTTTTGTTCTGTGACAGAGCTTACATTGCCCCCTAAGACACTGACTTCTTGAAGAGATCAGATCATATTATTCACAGAGTACATCACATTTTTTGGCCTATTCTTTTACTTCAGTGGCAATTAATTTGTTCATTTAGTTCTTGATTATGCTATATATTGGAGGTTAGATCTAAAAACTTAAGTTCAGCTTAACAATTTCCCCCTCCCCATTCTCCTCTTCTTCTTTCTCCTTTTTAAGTTATTTATTTGGCAAAATGCCTCACAGGGGATGCTATGTACTGTATAGTGCACTACATGTCAGAGCATATGGTATTTATTAAATTGTCCCACCATATAAAGTTTCTGTAGGTCCCTTTATATGTTGTTAGATTCTTGTTAAATTCAATTTGATAACTTTTTGTACCAGGGATTGAACTCAGAGATGCTTAGTCACTGAGCCACATCCCCAGCACTTTTTATTTTTTATTTAAAGACACAGTCTTGCTCAATTGCTTAGGTCCTCACTAAGTTGCTGAGGCTTGCTTTGAAATCACCATCCTCCTGCCTGAACCTCATGAGCCACTGGAATTATAGGCATACACCACTGAACCCAGCTCAGTTTCATATTTTTTGGAGGGTTTTTGCATTCCTAGTAATAAAGGATTTTAGTGTCTAGAGTTTATTTTTATTTATTTTCTTGCATATTTGATCTTTAATGTGATATCTTCTGGTATTAAGATAATATTAGAATAAGTTGGAAAGTATTCTCCATTTTCCTAGTTTTGTAAGAGTTTGTGAAACACTGGCATTGATTTTTCTTTGAAAATTTGGTAAAATTCATCAGTGAAGCCATTTGTATCTGAATTTTTCTTGTGCAGTGTTTTACATTTTGTTTTTTTCCCCAAATTTATGATTTAATCCTTTAGTATAAGTTGGTCTAGTAAAATTTTCCACTTATTTTTGAGTTTTCAGTTTTTAGGTACTTTATGTCTTTCTAGAAATTTGTCCATATCATTTATATTATTAATCTTATTGGCATAGAATAATTTATATCATTTTCTTTTACTTTTTGTAAGGTTATTAGTGATAGTCTGTTTTTGCCTTGATTTTAATAACTTGACTATTCTCTACTATTCTCTCTTTTCTTGATTAGTTTAGCTAATCATGTCAATTATGAGAACTAACTGTTGGTTTTGTTAATTTACTTTCTGACATTTAAAAAAGCAGTTTTCACCTACTTCTTTTCTTCCCTGTGTATGAATCATACTGTTCTAGTTTTATTCATTTCATGCAATTATTTTTGTTGGAAACTGGATGTTTTCAGTAATGTAGTATAGCTATTCTGAATATTAATATTCTTGGGGTGTTGGTATTTTGTCGTTTACTTATTTATTTACTATATAACTTGGCTGAACTAACTCTGAAGTCTATTTCCTTCACTGTGTGTTACTTCTCTGTCCCTATACAATTTGTTTCTTATTTTTACATTTTGCCTGATGACCTAGCCGTCACCTTTTGTCAGCATAAACCACTGTTGGTCAAAGGTATAATTAAACCCATGTCCAGATGGATTTTACCATTTTTCATTGAATATGTGCTAGTTTGGAGGCTTTTATCACAGTTCAAATTTATGTGTTCGACTCATGTTCTTCCAGGGACTAGTAGCTTGCCTCTTTCTTTTCTGTTTATTCATGAGCGTGAAGCTTTGTCCATGTACACAGTATTTCAGACTACAGGGAGGTGAGTGATTCTGTTTTTATATCTAGCTTCATAGCAGTTGCCCTTTGGTCAGAGTAGCTTATTGTTCAACCAGTAGACGGCCCCCCTCAATAGGTTGTGCTTAAGGCCCTAGTATCAGTAAGGCTTCTGCCAGTTTTTGTGGATCCGTGTGTAACCTGGAAAAGTTTCACAGTCTGCCCCACATCCTGCTCTAACAGTTTCTGAGTGGAGGCAGTCTAGCATATGTGTAGAGATTTTCCATTCTCCAGGATTGTCTAGGATCTCATGAGGGTACTGAGGCTTTTTCTTTTCTTCCTGCTCTCTGTCAAATTTCTGGTTTGCTTGTTGCTACCATTATTGGAAATTATGAGAACCTCTCAATTGCCCAGTCCCCAGACCCCCTATGTTTTGGTAATGTCCTTAGGAATGAGGGTCTCTAAAGGCTATTCAAATAGAACTGTGGTCTAATGTAATGAGTTATTAGTATTGCTCCCCCAAATTATAGTGTCTTTACTATGGCATCTGCACACAAAGTTCAAAATTCAGAAGGTCATGAGTTTGCAAGAGCTGCCTGAATGGAAACTATTGTGAACTCTATCACCCATAGACTGACCTTAGAACTGTACTCGACTTCTCTATGCTATGGGGCCAATGAAAGAGTCTGATTCCTTAGAATTGTAAAAAGAAAACCTGAAATAATACATTCAGCTAATCTAGCACAATATTTAGCTTGTTTAACGCTTTTAAAGCTTATTAAAATCACCAATATTACTTTTATAGTTAATGATTGAATAAATATGCTATTCTGTGTCAGCACTGGTTTCACTTCTATGAATAGTAGAGTAAATAAATGATAGAGAAATAGTTTTTGACTTACATTGTAGTGAAAAAAAGGGGACATAATGAAAGATAATAATAAATATTATTAAGGAAACAAGCTGGAAAGAATGTTTAGGTGTGGTCAATGAGCAGGGAAAAGCCCTTCCTTCCCTGAATCCATATGGATATTGGCAAGAGATGATAGCTCATGTCAAAAGACATAAAGGGCATAATGATCAGCCCCGTGGCATCAAGCTGTTGATGAGAATCATGGAATTGGAAGCAAGGACAAAGTCATGGTTTTACTAGCAGTACCAGAATGCAAGGGCTCCTCCATAATGCTCGCAGTGATACCATGGAGGACCAGTGAGCTTCTGGGTTATAAGCTATGATACTGCTTACTCTTGGAAGTTTTTTTTAAATTTTTTTGTTTTTAATTTCATTTTTAACCTTTTATAAAAATTGTTGTCTCTATTAAACGTAGTACTCCAGAAAAACATAGAACCAATAGAAAAGATAGAGAAAAAATATTCTGAGGAATAGGCTTATATGATTGCAACAATCAGAAGTCACAAGATCTACCACTCCAAAACTGAAGACTGAGGAAAGCTAGCAGCACTTTCCTCTGCTATCATTACTGAAAACTAGGTCCCTGTCTCTGTGCCAATCCAATAATGAGGATACAGTTTTGAGAAAAAGAAATCTGATTGTTTTGCTAGCAAAGGAAAAGTACTCCTGCCCATCCTGGAGAACAGGTTTTTTTTTTTTTTTTTTTTTTTTTTTTTTTTTTTTTTTTTAAAGAGGTGACTCAAAGGCTACATTCCACATGATCTGTCTAGAGTAGTAATTCACTTGTTAATTTGGAAAATAGTCATTTCTGAGATCTTCTGGTACCATTTGAAAAGTCTGAATTACTTTATTCTTGTTGTGGGTGTGCGCTCAAGGACAGATAACTCTGTTTAGGATGGGGATGAAAGGCAATCCTGTTTCCCTTGACATTAGAGACAGGGAGAAATTAGGAACGGGAAGGGAGAAAGAAGCATGTCCTTTTAAACAATTAGTTGCTGTGGCAGGGCAGCAAGGGCTAATTCAAAGCACAAAGTGGACCACTGCTACTGAATGAGCTTGAAGGTCTGAGAACCAGCAGAACTGATTGTATAAGTATAGTCCACATTTGAAAAATTGAGAAACAGGAAAGCTGATAGTGTAAGTCCCAGTTAAAGAATCTAAGAAGACTGATATGTCAGTTTGAAGACAGTCAAGGGGGGGGGGAGAGAGAGAGAGAGAGAGAGAGAGAGAGAGAGAGAGAGAGAGAGAGAGAGTGTGTAAAATATGCTTTTCTCTGATTTTTTGTTCTATTAAGCCCATAATAGGGAGGGCCAATTGCTTCACTCAGTCCACCAGTTCAAATACTAATTTCATCTGGAAAAATCCTCACGACATACTCAAAAGTAGTGTTTAACTAAATAGCTGGGCACACTACGACTCAACAAGTTGACACATAAATCAACCATCAGCACTTATCATAATGAAATGGTGAACCCAAATGGAGCAAATGAATTTTGTTCTAGATGCTTATAAAAGGAGAGATAAAGCTGCATTAAGAAGTCTATTTTGTTGCTTCTAGAAAGACCCAGAGTTCTGTTAAAATTCACAAGGTGTACTAAATCATGGCAAATCTTGATTTATCAGGTAACTGGTAATGTTGTTGGGACCATGCAACTGTGATTCAAGAAGCACCTTATTAGGAATAAAGGAAAATAAGGGGAAAAGATGGTGTCCCTGAAAACCATTAAAAAAAAGGCCTGAAGTTCTATGCTCATCATGGGCTCACACCTTCACTTAGTCACCTTATCACACCTACTCTCATTCTTAGCATTTTCAGAATGTCCCTGAGATTTCCATCTAGACCTCTTTACAGTGTCAACCTTCCAGCAATATTCAGTAATATAATCTCAATTTCCTATTATACCAATACCAGCCCCAAATCTTGTTTAGTTCAGAAAGGACTGTCGGGAATCCAGGAAAAGAAGAGTCCTAATAGGGAGTTACATCTCAAATGTTACATCTCCCTAGATGTAACATTTGAGCATGCTGACAGTCCTGGAGAAGGTACTATCAATGTTTGTCACACTGAGAAGAAGCACATGGAGACAGAAACTTGTTCTATCCAGCAGATCTGGTGACCATCATGTGGTTCAGACACTGGAAAGATAATCCATGATCCAGTGGATGAGTTGCCCCTTAATTTTGGAAGACTCCATAGAAAATCCTTGGAAGAGAATATACAATGAATCTAGCAAAAAGAAAACAAGGACCACATGGATCTGGGACAGATCATTAGGTCAAGGGTAGATTTCAGAATTATGAAACTAATCAAATCAAAACTTACCCTGGGCTTTTGGGACCCACATGACTGCAGAGTTTAAAAAAAAAAAGGCAAACAGAAGTCAAATATACTTCAAGACAGGGATCTGATAACAAGGAAGAAAACATTTATGCAAAAAAAGAGCTTACTCTAGACAAGTATCCTTAGGCAGGGATATCTGGGGTTGTTTCACTTAAATTATCCACATTCATCACAGTGTTGCTGACAAGATGTTCTGAATTAGGAATAAAGCTTAACCCAGATTTGGAAGTTGAATCAAAATGGGAGTAGGATTCATGGAACTAAAAATCAAACAAATAATACAGGATGGTAATGATCAAATCCTACCAAGCATAAGTGGTTAGTCAAGTGTATTTGCACTCCAAAGAAAGAGAGCACAATGTCATTAAAATATAAAGAAATAATAATGACAATAACCAATAACAGCAACTATAAAACATGATATTCTTGCCATGTACCAGATAATCATATTTAATACTTAAAACAATTCTGCAATAATTTGAACCCTTAAAATTATTCTTGATGAGAATCCTCAACTTCAAAAAAATTTAAAAAGTTACCCAATAAAATATATTTACCAAAAGCTGTACTGACCCTTGTTTCAAATACACTTCTATTTTTATGAAGAACAGAAAGATTTTTTTTCTCATTAGCCTTTATGACTATCTTATTACACATATTTATGCCTGCCCTACTAGTCACTCCTAAGGTGTATACTAATCATATTTGCAAAAGATCAAAATAGAATTTAATAAGATCTAGATCAGTTAATTTGGATACTTGACTAGGAAAAAGATTGGTGCAAAAATCAGAAGACTTGGGCTAACTTATGGGCATGTTGCTAATTCAAATGTGTCCTTGGATGAGTCTTCTTTTATATTCTGCACCTCTGTTTAATTCATTTTTAGAGGATGTAAATGCCTTCCACTTTCTTATCTCACTGGAATACTATAAGGACAAATGAAGTCATATGGCCTTGGAATAGCCACTGGCTTCTCTGGCCAGAGACTGTGGGAAAAATGTCAATTTAAATCATTTTATTTTTAATTTTTCTCCATAGGGAGGTATTGTGGGAATAAATGTGTGAGCTGATATTTTAAGCATATTTAAGAATGACTGCAGTAATATAAGTAAACAACTTAAGCATCTGGAAGGAAAAGTGCTGTGTACACTTGGGGGTGATAATGATGCTGATAGTGATGATGAAGAATTTTAGTAACAATAAATCTAAGTGAATTTCACTCAATGTACTAGAAGTAAATAAGCTCAAGGACATTAAGTTCTCCCAAAGGTTAGTTTCACTATCCAGTTTTGCAAATAGAGTGTTCATGACTTTCTTGATCTCACATTCTAGACAAAATGTAGATGTACCAATGCCATATCTTTCTTTTGACCCAGAAAAATATTCATGCCAATTGTAAGGATCAAAAGAAGCTTAAGTAGTTCTTATGAAAGCATGTTTAATTTCCAAAAACTGTATCTTTCCAGTGAACATATGTGCATTTTCTGTTCTTAGCAGAATATGAATAGTGTAGCTTCAATGCATAAAAATAATACAGTGGGTTTTATTTTATTTTATTTTTTTACAGTCATGGTTGATTGCATTCCACCTAAATAAGTACAATCCAGGCAGATGCTATCAACCCAAATCCTGCAGAGTAGTAAATTTTATTCATGAACATACACATAGCTGTCAGAACTAAAGTCTTTGAGTGTTTTACAATAGAGACACAAGCTAGAAATAAGGCTGACCAAGATCAGGAGTATAGAATGCTGATCTTATGGAAATCTCAGGAAAGGGCAATGGGTGCACTCACTCAAAACTTTGGACAGCAGAACAACAAGAATGAACCACATTTTCTGCCACCCTGTCTTGGAATCCATAGAAATGATTGGCTAATGCAGCTTATTTGTTCATATTGAGATTTGGTAACCTTATTTTGAAATTTTTTTTTTCATTTTTACTTCATCCTCTAAAGTACTGTATTTTTGTATATTTTGTATATTTTTTGATATATATCATAATAGCACAGTCACTGATATAAAAATATAAAAAATATAGAATAATATAAAAAATATTTTTAAAAATTTCAAAATAATTTTCTGGGATTTTAACTCACAGGACAAAAATCCATAGTGGTTTCATGAAGTTGTTATCAGTGATTTATTTTAAACTATGATAATTGAATATGGGAAGAACCATTCAATCATCTCTGTCTTTGATTTTTATTAGGTATGATAAAAAACTAATTCATGGGTAAAACTGATAACTCTTATATTGTTCTGTTTTGTTGATATTTTGTTGTGTTGCATTTTGTTTTATATTTTCTCCATGTAAAATTTGCAACAAATTGATGAAAAAGTTATAATGTTTAATTTAGTAAAAAAATGAGTAGCACAATTAATAAATCTTATCTTTGTGTAAACTTCAATAACTATGATAAATAAAACCACAAATGCACGGGTTAGGTTGCTTCTTGCAATCTCATCACATTCTTTTACCAGTTTCTCAGGACTCCTAGCCCTCCTTGTTTGAAACCTAACAGGAGAGTTCAAGAATCAAACATAAACATAGTAGAGATTAATTACTTTTTTACTTGTAGGTTAATATATATTGTTTAATTAGTGTTTTCAGCACCATAGGTGAGTATCTTATGCAATAGCATTTCCATATCCCATTTATAAGGGCCTTATATAAGTTTATTTAACAAAAGGCACAATCCTCTCTCTATTTGCAAGACCTGTTTGTAATTCTGTTTCTGTCAATGAGAGCGATTAGAATTCAATATGGAAACTTACTAGCTGAAGTGTCTCTGCAGTCAATCCTTTAAAAAACTGAAGATCCATTTTACCTGTTTAGGAAATACAGATTTTCTTAGGGCTGATTTCCATTCCCTTCACTCTTTCAATTAAGAATTATGGGGTCCTTAGGATCCACCGTGACACCCTGCTCTCTTTCCTCTCTTGATGCCACCCTAGTCAATCTGAATTTTCTGTTTTTGAACTCTGTTGGCTAAAGCAGGTAAGACCACTGAATTTGAGTGAGAAAGAATGGGGCAATGTAGTCAAGGGGAAGGGGATACTTCAGCAGCCTCCTAAAAGAATCTCTAAAGGAGGTCTGGCGCCGGCGAAGAAACCAAGAGAAGGCTGGAACCGGGATCGGGACCAGAGTTTCGCTCCTTGCTGAGCGGCACCCAGGGCCTAGTGGGCTATGGGGGAGCCTGCTTCCTTGGTCACTGAAGACCAAGCCGGTGGCCGGAGCTGGTGCTTGAGGCGGGTGGGGATGAATGCCGAGTGGCTGTTGCTGGAGGACGGACATGAGGTGACTATAGGCTGAGGATTTGGTGTCACATACCAACTGGTATCAAAAATTTGTCCTCTGATGATTTCTCGCAACCACTGTGTTTTGAAGCAGAATCCTGAGGGTCAGTGGACAATTATGGACAACAAGGGTGTTTGTTCTGAAAAGGCAGAAGGTTTTGCAGCAGCAGAGTCTGAATGGTTGAACAGAGAGCACCTGGAACCATTAAAGCTTTATTTCATCCATAAGGGAGACCACATCCAGCTTGGGGTGCCTCTGGAAAATAAGGAGAATGCAGAGTATGAATATGAAGTTACTGAGGAAGAATGGGAGAAAATTTATCCCTATCTGTCCCCAAAGAGTGACCGGATGAATGAAAAAAATAAGGACTTGAGAACTAAAAGGAAATTTAGTTTAGATGAATTGGAGGGTCTTGCAGCTGAAGGCCCCTCAAATTTGAAATCCAAAATAAGTAAAGTGTCATGTGAACCTGGTCAGCCACTGAAGTCAAACGGGAAAGGTGAACCCTCTGAATATTTCGATCCTAAGTTGACTTCTCTTGAAGCACATGAGAAGACCCCAGGGGCCAGTATTTGCCCTGGCCCTCCCACAGTCATAGAGCTTCATCAAAAGAAGCAGAAAGCCTCAAATCCTTCAGCATCTCAGAGCAGCTTAGAGCTGTTTAAGGTGACCATGTCCAGGATTCTGAAGCTAAAATCACAGATGCAGGAAAAACAAGTTGCTATTCTGAATGTGAAAAGGCAAACCCAAAAGGGGAGCTCAAAGAAAATCATGAAAATGGAGCAGGAACTGCAGGACTTACAATCCCAGCTGTATGCGGAGCAGGCTCAGCAGCAGGCAAGAGTAGAGCAACTAGAAAAGACTTTCCAGGAAGAGGAGCAGCATCTCCAGCATCAAACTCTAATGGAAGAGATAAATCGCAGTAAGAAGGATTTTGAAACAATCATTCAAGCTAAGAACAAAGAATTGGAGCAGACCAAGGAAGAAAAGGAGAAGGTGCAAACACAGAAGGAGGAAGTGCTTAGCCACATGAATGACGTGCTAGAGAATGAGCTCCAGGGTATTATTTGTTCAGAATACTTCATTGAGGCGGTCACCTTGAACTGTGCCCACAGTTTCTGCTCCTACTGTATCAATGAATGGATGAAGCGGAAGATAGAATGCCCCATTTGTCGGAAGGACATTGAGTCCAAAACCCACTCCCTGGTTCTGGACAATTGCATTAATAAGATGGTGGATAATCTGAGCTCAGAAGTGAAAGAATGACGAATTGTCCTCATTAGGGAACGAAAAGCAAAGAGATTGTCCTGAAGACCAGCGTGAAGGACATTTGAAAGACTCCAAGGCAATGGGAGCTTGGGATGTTCTTGAGGAATGTCTCTGGGTGTGATTCGAGCCACTCTGGAGGTCATCAGAGACGCCACGTGGGACAGAGACTGAGTTAGGAAGCCCTGCATCACCCACCTCCGTGATGGCCAGCTCTGCTGCCATCGTCGTCTGAAGCAATACCAGGACTCACAGCACCAAGTGCTTCAGGGTACTTAACAGACTGCTTCACTACATGTTGGATGGGTTATTTAAGTTCTGTTTTTTGTTTTTGTTTTTTTAATTTGTTGTTGTTGTTTTTGCTACCTCAGAAGCACTCAGTTGATGTTCGTTTTAGACAGTTGGGTGTACCTCATGCTGCCCCTAAAGACAGCCTGTTTTTGACAGTCTAGTTTCTCTCTTCTTTGTGAAAAAAGATGTAATTTCTTGGAAATAAAATGTAAAACCTAAAAAAAAAAAAAAAAGAATCTCTAAAGGATGAACCATTCTCTGAACACCATGGCATAACAACCTCTTCCCTCTACAGCCACTGTTCTTAAAGGAAACAACTAAATCATTTGATGCCTTTTATGTTTCCTCCCTTAGAAAGAAAGAAAAAAACAACTTTGAATGAACCTAGTCAGTAAAGAAAGGTCAAGTGGAACCATTATGGCACATTTTGTTCAGGGAGTCTTTTTTTTGCTCCTCCATACTGAGCAAGATAAAGGACCCAGTTGGGACAGCCACACAGTGGTTCCTTAATTGAGTCTTCCATCTTCACAGAACTAGATGCAAGAGTCATTTAAAAGGAATAAATTCAAAACCAAGTGCAGTTTCAGAACAAATTGTCCACACCATCTAAAAGTGAAGTTCTTTGAAATCCTGCTGCTGCTTCTGCCACACCAGATCCTTTCTAATTTCAGGCAAAGAGCTCCTGTGTTTAGAGTGAAGATCCCTGTACTGAAGTAACATTTGACTGTTCACAGTGAGGTACACTGTCTCTCACATGAAAGTATTGTTCAAAGTTGCATTTTCTCAACTCTGTTCAAGTGAGAGAACACCATGTGAGGGATCTGTAAATGTTAGATACATATTTCTGGGAATCCTATGGAGACACTGGGCTGAGTCTGATCCATCACAGAATGTCAATGCAGTAATGATAATTGAAAATATTATTATCATAGTACCAAGTGACAAAGAAAATGAGTTGAGAATTACTATTAGATTAGAAGTTGGATGAACATCAAGCTTTATATAGTTAACCAAAGATCACGAAGGTCTGAAGTTTGCAAAATGTCCACAATAAGAGACATGGTAAAAGAATAGTTGAAGGCAGAAGCTGAAGTTTAAAGACAGCATGAACTATATGCACAATGAGTTGTTTTATCCTAAAAGAAAGTCATTAAATTTGTTCCTGGAAATTTGAAATGACCAAGATGATGATCAATGAAATTTTTAAAAACAGCTTCATTAAGACATTATCCTATGGTTCAAATAACCTATGCAAATAGAAAACTGGAGAATTAAGATTTACATATCCAATTACTATACGAAAGTATAACAGCTACTTGGCAGGCATAGAAGATAATTGGCATGACAGTCATTTGACTTGTATTGTGATCCTGGATTTATCAGGATATAACTGATTGACACCAGGCAAATTTAAGCCATAGTTTACATCATTAAAATTAGAGAATTTATAAAATTATACCTTTTGTATAATAGATAAATGATGTTATTCTTTATTATAAAAGTATAGTAAAAGATTAAGGCAGCAAGAAAGATTTAACAAGTGAAGTTATACCCCTACTCTCTGCTGTGTCCCTCAGTCCAATTTTTCAGAGAAAAAAATCATTATTAATACTTTCCTGGAAACCTTAACCAAAACTTACAAACTTACATATGCAAATGCTTCAAAAGCAAGTGAAAATGTTATTACACACACTATTCTGTACATTCACTTATTTACCATATTCATATATTATATACAGATTTGTGTCTCCCAAAATTCATAAGTTGAAGACTTAACCCCCAGCACCTTAGAATATATTTGGAGATAATGTCTTTTAAGAGGTAATAAGTAGAAAATTAGGTCATATGAGTAGGCCTTGTTTGAACATGACTGGAGTCAATAAGAAAAAAAAAATGTGGTACAGGCATGCACAGAGGGAAGACCATGTAGGACGCTGAAAGAAGATGACCATTAGCAAGACAAAGAAGAGACTGCTTCTGAAGAAACCAACCCTGACAACACCTTAACCTTGAACTTTAGGCCTCTTGAGCTCTAAGAAAAGAAGTATTTCTGGTTTAAGCCAATCATTGTATGATAAACTGTTATGGAAGTCCCACCAAATTAATACAAGATATCATAGTTATTCCTATATATTGGGATATATATATATATATATATATAAAACAATTGTACAAAATTTGGTTTTATATGTATGATACAATTGAATTTACAGTAATCTATTCGTGTAAGTATAGGTTACAATCTTCCTCTAGCTTAATTACCAGAAATCAATCAAATTCTTTCCGGAATAAAAAACATTACCTTCAGCCTCAATAATTTTTCAGATTCAGTGATTTGTTTTGGATAAAATGTTCACAAGGATAACATACAAGGAAACAAGGAAATAAAATAAAGTGCCTGAAAACCGAGATAAATATACAGACAATAGATTTCTATTTCTGCTCCTAAAGAGGTAAATGCTACAGGATGATCCCTGTTTTCTTGACTTGAAATTGAAATACATTAAGAACTTTTCAGAGACTAGGTAAAAAGTGGATGTTTTGAAAAATAGTATACAAATAAAAAAAAATTCTAACAACCTATCTTTCTGCCTGAGGTCAATCTCTGATCTATGGTGAAGAAAAAGGAAATCAAACAGGGCTTAGTAATTTCATTGAATACATAAGACAGATACTGAATTATAGGAGACTAAAGGGGCTAGAATTTGCAGATCAGGGTGCCAGGGCATCTAAGCTGAGAATTATTTTCAGTAAATTGTAAAAAAAGACCATTTGAGCTTTTTCTTGAATGGCAATCTCTACTTTTATAGGAGAAAACTCTTATGAATCCAGGTAAATAACAACATGAGTGATGGAAAATTAATGAGAAATATAAGCAAAATATTTTTCAAAATTCATGCAGACCTGCACATTTTCTTGTTTGACACATGATATATTCAACAGAGAATTTTAAAGGATGATACAAAAATGATAATACTAAACTAGTTCTAGAGTGAGGATTACTTTAAAACTGTCCTAAAATAATCTAAAACAAATTTTATAAGATAAACTGTTGTGTCATTAGTTTCATTGCTTATTGGCTAAAGTCCAGTATGCTTTAATAATGCAACAAAACCCATTACTCAAAAGCGTATAATTCCAAATATTTAGCATTGAACAAGAAAAATAATAGGCACATGAAATAACAGATACATTTAATTCATGAGTAGGGAACTAGAAAGTAGTCTACCATGAATGTAGTTGGAGTTCTAGAAGTTCAGAGAGCAGAAACAAAATATTGAAAGATATAATGCAAAACATTTTTCAAACTTGATAGTATCTTTATGACTTTAAAAATCTCAATATAGCCCAAGAAGGATAAACAGAAAGAAAATCAAATCAAGACATACAATATTCAAATTTCTGAAACCCAGAGACAAAGGGGAATATCTCAAAATAGCCTGTGAAGATATATATGTTACCCATAGTAGAATAATAACTAAAGACTTGATAAAAATTATGCAAAATGGAAAAGGTCTTTAAGGTCCTAAAATAAAATATTCTCAATGTAGAATTCAATGCCTAGTGACAATATACTTCAAAAATCAAGGTGAAATTAAGAATTTTATACACAAATAAGAACTGAGATTATCCCTTAATGGACAACCTACAGTACAGCCCTTCTGTATTTAGTGTGGATGCATGAATTTAACCTAAGTTTCTCTATCCTGTGACTATTGACTTAATGTCAGAACATAGCTATTATGGAGAACCCATAATACTTTGTGGAAGTGACTGTCATTGCTATTGCAGAGCATTATCATCATTTCTGTCTCTATCAACTAGACAACTGGAGCATCATTTCCACCCAAGCCTAGAGGAGACTATCAGAAATGCCTATAGATATTACCAAATCTCCTAAGAAGTCAAAATCATCACTGAGAAAATCACCAATCTACATAAACTAATTAATGGACCACAAGTACTTATTATGAGGAAAAACAGAAAAGACAAGTTTTGCTTGAGTTTTCACATTTCATTAAAACATAGCTAATTGTTTAAAGGAAGAATATTAGAAATTAATTCTATAATTTTTATCATATTTATATGTAAAATTGGAATACTACAAGAGACAGGAAGAAATGAAAATACATTCTTGGAAGTTTCTTATAAATGGCAAAGAATTTCAAGATAGAGTGTGATGTATTAAGCATGCATTTTATAATATGTAAAGCAAACAATAACATATTGAAACAAGTATAAATAACATTACATATTTATATATGTAAATGATATGCTACAAATGAAAAACTATACAACAGAAGCAAGCCCACAAGTGATCCCTGTGTTGTGTTAGGCATGGATTCAAAAACAACTGTTGTACTTCATGCCAAATGCAATAAATTTGACTCCGAAAGTCAAAGGTTGAATTTTTCTCTCTTATGTGAAAACTAGAGGGAAAAGTATTTTTAATAATCATTCTATTTTTTATTCTTTTTAGATATATATGACTTTAGAGTATAATTTGATATACTGTATTTATATTGAGTGTGTTATTTATTCATATATGAACACAGAAAAGTTATGTCCCATTCAATCTACTATCTTTCCTATTTTTATTTCTGCTTTCTTTCCTTCATTTCCCTTTGTGTAATTCACTGAACTTCTATTCTTTCCCTCTCCCCTTGTGTGTGTCAGCATCCGCACATCAGGAAGAGCATTCAACCTTTGGTTTTGGGGGATGAGCTTATTTCACTTAGCTTATTTCACTTTAATCCTAGGTGCCCTAGGATTAAAAAAAATAAGAAAGGGAAATTTATACAACAGGATCTCATAAAAAATAGAAGAAAGAGCAAGAGAATAGAAATAGGGGACCACTGAGGGGAAGGGAAACAGAAAAAAATTGGGTAATGAAGTTAACCAAATTATGCTATGTGCATGCATGAATATAATACAATGCATTCCAATTTTACATATAATTATAATACACCAATTCAGAAATAAATAAATAATAAAGAAAGAAAGAAAGAAAGAAAGAAAGAAAGGGAAAACCAAAATAATGGAAGAAGGAGGTGAGGAGGAGAGAGGAAGAAAGGCAAGGGAATAGTACTGGGGATTGAAATGGAGAAAACTATGTTATATGCATTTATAAATATATCAAAATGAACTCCACCATAATGTATAATTATAAATGAAGTTTAAAAACTGTTGTACATATATTCAAAATAGTTCACATGATGACATTTTGACAACTGAAATCTCTTCTAAAATTGATATACTATTTGAAATTAAAAGATGCATATTGGAAAGTAAAACAAAACATAGATCACTGTGAACTGAACAGACTAAGGCATGAAAAGAAAGGTATGGTAATTATAGAACAGGCTTAAGAGACATATAGGACTTGCATACAATATGTAGGTAAGTGTGATGCCAGACTAGAGGAGAATGAGGAAGGTAAATGTGCAGCATAAAGAGAGCACTGAGAGTTTCTCAAATTAAATAGACTTTATGCCACAAATACAAGAAGTATTAAAAATAACAAAACATGGATTTGAAATCATATGTGAAATCCAGCTTAATATAAGATAATACAAAATTTATGGTTCAGAAATAAAAATAAATTTAATTATCAAACAAACCCATAGTCGATAAAGTACATGAGAAGAGGATATTTGATAGCAATGATATTCATAATAGTAGGAAAACAAAGTTAGATTGTTTAAAAATAGGTTGGGAATAACAGTTTACCAATAAGGAAAGATAAAGTTGAATATGTAACTTATTCTTTGTATAAAGTTTGTCCCATAAATATGGGTCATTGGTAATTCTCAAGGGAATAAGATCTTCATAATTAGGACACAAAATCAAGCAAGATAAAGGGTGAAATTAACACATTTGGTTACATGAAAATAAAAATTAACATATTAATTTTAGTTAATTAGGACATTAAACAAGAAAAGAAAATAACAAACTACCAGTTCACACTGAGATTATACTTCAGGTTTTGTTCTTATATTCTCAAGTAAGATATACTTTTATATTTGCTTTTACATAGGAGACTGTGATTAATATTTGTAGAAAAACATTCATGAAGAATAATTTTGATTTTTCTCAAAATTCATCAGCCCTACAAATGAGTGTTAAAGCTTTTAAAAATAGATATCTTAAACTTGCCATTAATAATCTGATCTCAAGGACCCCTAGGCTTATTCCAAGCCATTTTGATCTCAAAGGGTATATGGATGCTATAACCATATGCCAGGTCCACTCACTGAAAACTCAGTGCTTCACAGGGGTTAGGTGGGAAAGTGAGACAGGCTGTGCAGCTGCTTTTTATTGCACATAGTAGAAAAATATATAACAAAACATTTCAGTAAAGCTCACCCAACCTACCTATTGAATCACAGAATGAACAAACATAAATCAAAGCTGACAAAGTTGAGTCTCTCTCCTCAGAGGTTTGAAAATAATAATATATCATCCTCTAACAATACACTATCCATCCTCCCCCACATCCTCTCTCATCTTGTTGGCAAAAGGTCCCTCTGTTAAAAAACAAACCTTCATTATACCAGTTGAATATAATTCTCATGCCAGGGAAAGAGTATCAGATTCATATTAAAGAGAAGACTGTTTTATACAAGGACTGGCCAGAAAAATACTTAGAGATGAATTATGTTGAAGCCTGCTGTGCTCCTTTAATGAAAATTCTAGTAGGTAGCCAGATGTTTTATTGGGGAAGGAAATCAAGAGAAACACAGATTGTCCTGCCATTCAACTGAATACTGAAGCTGAAATTAGAATGACTCACAAATGAACATAATTGCCTGGAATATTTTTTTAAAGAAAAATAAAAATCCTACTCCCTACTTTTTTCTTGGTAAAATAAAAATCAGTTTTCTATTGTGAGAGTTTGGTATACCCCTGTGGCAGAAACAACTAATGTTGGTAGTTATTCTGATATTTGTTCTACTTCTCTTCCTTACTAACAAATTTTTAATCTTATTTAGAATGGCAATGTGTTAGCTCAATTCAAAGTGGTGGTGGCGAGGGGGGGGATCTTTTGAAATAAAAAGTAGTCCTGTGACCCAATCATGGCTTCTGAGTTGAGATGCAAGTAGGATGTATTTCTTAAGAAGCTCTTTGCAGGGAACTAACTCAGCTGGCATTAACATTCTCTCTCTCCCTCTCTTTCTGCCTCTCTCCCCACCTCTCTCTATCTCTCTCTTTTCTCCCTCTTTTTCTAGTGTGGAAACTTGAATTTAGCCAAGATAGCTCAAATTTGGGACAAATGATATGATACCAGAAGGGGATTAGTCATCTCATGATGATGTAGCAACAAGTAGAAAAAAGCTAAGGATAGCTGGCCGAGTGAAAAATAGAGGATTCTAATAAGGCTGGGTGTTAAAGGTGTCCAGAACTAGACAGTGATGCTGCCTGTTAAAACTGTGAACGTACTCGATGTCACAGAATCTAATAATGCAGAGTTGTTTCTACACAGCGATGAACTACTTATTTCTACAGTTCTTGTGTATTTAGAAAAATGTTAAACAATATTTTTTTAAAAATAGAACAAACGTATTGATCTTAGTCAATGCAATTGCTAACTTTGCTGTATAATTTATCCAATTTTTTTCCTTTCTACGGTATTACCATTGTATGGTACTATAATTATTATATTGTTTCAGCCAACTTACAGAAGACTGACTTGGGGTTGAAGGGCTCCACACTTCCCTGAGTTTTTAAACTTAAGTAAACTCCAAAAGTAGCATTCTAGCAGACTAATGTCATTGTACTTACTATGCAAGCTTTCATTCTGTCATATTATCTCTGATATCCTGTCCAATATTATGAGAGGTAGAGTTTGGAAATGACCAAATGATGGGATGTGAAAATTCTCTAAATGTAACAGCTCCTTTTCTTATACTAGTACCTATATAGAACCAGGAAACATAAAGACCTCTGAGACTAGTATTAGGTTGTTGAAATTTCGGTAATTTTCATTGCAATATTTATCCCAAAATATTTACACATTGAATCATTCTGAACTCAATTTGCTGAGTATTCATGATCTCTTGGATCAGCCCACTTATTGGAGCATAAGAAAGAATACCAACTTGTTTGGTGCTGTTTTGTTTAATTTATGGTCTTCTGCTCAGTAAGTCATTTGCAATACAAGTCACAGACATTAATTATTTAAAATTAATTTCAGTATAAAGTAATGAGCTCTAAGGAGGAAATAGAAGCTGGTACTGTGGGAACATACCATGGACTCCAGGTGGAGAAAAACTACTTGACTAAGTTGACTCTTGCTGGTGATGATGCACTCTGCTAAAGGATTTATGTTTTTCAATATCTATTCCTATATTTCTCTTCTTAAAATTACTTATGGCTTGATCTGGCCAAGTCAGAGAACTCAAATTCAAAGAATCTAATATTTTCTAGAACCCCAAATTCCTTGCTTTATAGCATCAAATGTTTTCACAAAGCCTCATTGATCTCAAATCTGAAAAAAAAAAATGGCAAGACTTCTTCATACATTTGTTTCAACCATAGAAGACTAAATCAATTCCTTCACTATTTGAGACTGAAGAATTGCCTTGGAGATGGTGTAGTAAGGGGTGAGGAATCTGACCCATGGGTTTCATTGCTAGTAGAAGTGAGGAGGACCCCAAGTTCCCAGGAGAAGACCTGGACTCAGAAGTCTCAGACCCTGAGTGGTGCTGCAATGAGGGCATATCAAAGTTATGATGGGCAGCTGACTGAAGCACTTCACACCTTAGCTGATGGGGAAGAAGCAGAGAAAGGCATCTGGCTGCTGTGGAATACATGAGTCTTACAGACTCACTTCCCCTCATGAGCTCTGCTAGAGGCCATGGAATGGAGTCAGTTGGTGAGAAATACTGATACAGAGAGATGTAGAAGATGAGAGGTTTGAAATATTCATAGATCACACATTAATCATATAAGATGTATTGAACTATTTACAGAAGAAAATGTGTCATATAGTTATATATGTTGAAATTGATGTTATGTTTGGTTACTAGAAAGAAAATATTAAATTAGATAATTTTAAAACTTAGGTCTTAGCAAGTTAAATGAAGGCACAAGTGAGTTAGGGTTGAGGGGGTCATTTACTGTTTTACTTATCACAAACACAAAGGAAAAATTTAAAAAGAGCTCCTTTCAAAATGACTGTAAATGTGACCAGGTTTTATGAGAGACATGAAAAATGCTGTGGGAGACCGGGGAAGACACAGGGGAGAAAACTGCCTGTAGTAACTGGGGAAGGTCAGAGGAAAATTAAGTGAAGTCTTATGGAAAACACGGAATGTTCCTGAAGACACCCACGAGCCCATTCCAGACAGAAGGGACTACCTGTTCAAAGAGCTACTGAGTCCGAACTTTTTCATAGGAAGAAGAAGGAGTGTCTGTCTTGTTTGATTAGGTTTCAGCTTTTTAATTTTTAAATCCAAGGAACATATTAATCAATTCATGTTCTAGAAAGGGAAATACAGATGTATTATGAAAAATAGCAGACTAGGAAGAAATTGATACAAGGAGACCAGTTTTATTCTTTCTTTCGTTTTTATTTTTATTTCATTTCTTTCTCCTTTCCTCTCTTTCTTTCCGTGATAATTTGTGAGGGCCTACTATATTCTTGGACCTGAGCATTTTCTTCTTTAAAGTTCAAAGCAACTCTATGTACTAGATATCATTTCTCCCTTTTAGAGACCCTGAGAATCAAACTGAGGAGATAAACATCAACTCTGTTCACATGGTTCACATGGTCTGAATCCAAAACATTGAGCTCCAGGACCCTGACTTGTACTATGTTGCTTATTCTTTACACATTTATTTTGTTCTAAATTCAATTCACTAAGTACACATTATTCCTACAATGTGAATTAAAGTGTCATCATTAGATTATTAGATACATTGAAAGTTGATACATGTGTACACATAACAGCAATTTGAACACCATTATTATTTTAGTTATTTTAGGTTATTCTGTGAATTAAGCCATTTACTTCTACAAACAGTTTAAAAATGTTTTAAATAGAAAAAACTGACTTTTTTGAAAATTATTTGAAAAAAATTAAAAAGCATTATTAATGCAAATAACTTGTAAGAAAATAAAGGAGAAAACACTCTACAAGCTAGATATTCAGACATATAATAATTTTATGCCAATTTTAAATATCAAGTTATTTCTCTTGGAACTTCTCAGGTATATAAAACATCATTGCAGATATATATAATGTGTCCTCTTTTCTGATTCTTGTGTCTCTTTTTCTTGTCAAGTTGTGTTGATATTTTCAGAATAATGCAGAACCAATTAAAATGTTTCACTATATTTTTATCTTTTCTTAAAAATAGGTTTTATTTTTGAAAGTAGTTTTGTATCATCAGGAAAATTAAGTGGAAAGAATTTCCCTATACCCTTATGGCTCCACACACGCAGAGCTTCCCTATTATCAACCTCCTCCACCAGAATAGTCCATTTGTTGATGAGAGAATCTCATCTAACACTAACAGATTACCACTTAAAGTCCACATTTTACACTATTATTGATTCTTGGAGCTGTGCAGTCTATGAGTTTGGACAAATCTGTGACATTTGTCCACCATTGTAGTATCATACAGGGTAGTTTTCCCCTCGAAAAGTCCTCTGTGCAGTGCCTCTTCATTTCTCCTGCTGTAGACTGGACGTGTCTTCCCAGAATTTATATAGTATAGCCTAAAATCCCAATGTGATAGTATTTCCATGTGGGGCCTTTGGGAGATAATGAGATCATAAGGGTGGGACCCTGATGAATGGGAATACTGCCCTTATAAAAAATTATTGGGGAGTTTTCTCTTTCCTCCTTCCCCCTTTTTTTTATATGAGATACAATGAGAAAAAACATGGTTATTTGCAAATTAGGAAAAAGGCCCTCACCAGATCCCAGAGATACCATATCTTCCAGAGTTTTAGTTTTGGATTTATTTATTTTTTTGAGAGAGAAAGAGAGAGAGAGAGAGAGAGAGAGAGAGAGAGAGAGAGAGAGAGAGAGAGAGAGAGAGAAAGAATTTTTTTAAATGTTTATTTTAGTTCTCGGCAGACACAACATCTTTGTATGTGGTGCTGAGGATGGAACCCGGGCCATACGCATGCCAGGCGAGCACGCCACTGCTTGAGCCACATCCCCAGCCCGAATTTATGAACCTCAAAAACTATGAGAAATAAATGTTTCTTGCTAAGCCACCCAGTCTACTGTATTCCATCAGAGCAGCATACGCTAGGACCTTTCACTCCCCTAATCCCTAGAAACTACTGATCCTTACACTATATCCATAGATTTGGCTTTATCACAAGGCCAGAGAGTGGAATGATACAACAGACAGAATTTTTGAATTGGCTTCTTTCACATAGTGACATACATTTAGGTTTCCTCCATGTCTTTTCATGCCTTGTTAGCTCATTTCTTAATATCGCTGAATAATATTCTACTACAATGCACCACAGTTTATTTATCCATTTATCTTCTGAAGGAAATATAGGTCATTTCCATGGTTTAACAATTATAAATAATACTTCTATAAATGTTTAAGTGTAGGTTTTTGTGCATACATAAGTTTTCAGTTTATTGGAATAAATATGCACCACAATTGCAGGATCACCTGGTAGGACTATTTAGATTTGTAAAAAATAAAATCAGCTTCCATGGAGGCTTACCATCTTGCATTCCCATTGGCAACAAATGATTGTTCACATCCTCACCAACATTTGGTGTTGACAGCATTTTTTTCTGTATTTTAGCTATTTTCACAGATATATAATGTTATCTCATTGTTTTAGTTTGCATTTCAGTGATTACACACAATGTTGGACATCTTTTCATTGGCTTACTTTCCACTTGTTTATCTTCTATAGTGAGGTGTCTGCTCAAATCTTTTGCACGTTTTTAATTGGGTCGTTTTGGTTCTTATTGTTGAGACTTTATAGTTCTTTATATTTATTAATAACAGTATTTTCAATTGCATTTATGTATTTTTTTCTAATCAGTGGCTTGTCTTCTCATTTATTAAACAGTGTCTTTCACAAAACAAGTTTGCAATTCCAATGAAGTTGAGATAATCAAGTCTTTATTTCATCAATCATATCTATGATGTTATATGTAAAAAGTTATTGCCCCATCTAAGATCAATTAGGATTTTGCTTATGTTACTTTCTAGGTGTTTTATACTTTTGTATTTTACATTTAGACCTATGATACACTTAAAATTGATGTTTCTGAATGGTGTACAGTGAGTGACTATATTCTTTGTTTGTTTTAACATGAATGTCCAGTTGTTCTAGCACTATTTGTTAAAAACAATACATTTTCTCCATTGTATTGCCTTTGTCAAAGGTCACTTAACTGCATGTGATTCTATTTGGGCCTCTTTATGCTGTTCTATTGATCTATTTTTTTAATTTTTTGCAAATATTGATGATTACTAAAGCTTTGTAATAAATCTATAAGTTGAATAGTGTTGGTCTTCTTTGTTATTTTCCTTCAATATTGTGTTACCTATCCTGGGTCTTTTGCCTCTCCGTAAAAAATTTAGAATCAGTTTCTTAATATCTACAAAGCAACACTAGTATCTTCATTGTAATTGAACTGAATTTATAGATTAAATTGCAAAGAATTGACAATATTGTGTCTTCCTCTCCACGAACATGGAATTTCTGTCATTTACTTAGTTCTACCTTGTTTTATTTTTTAATTGTAATTTTATGGATTTCCTCATGTAGATTTATATATATTTTGTTAGGGATATACACAAGCATTTCACTTGGATGCTAATATAAATGTTATTATATTTTAAATTCAAACTCCACTTGTTCATTGCTGATATACAGGAAAGTAGTTGATTTTATATATTAACTTTGTACCTTACAACCTTCCTGGAACTAATTGCTTTTTAGTTCCAAGAGTTTTCTTGTGTATTTTTTTTTTTTAGATTTTCTGCATGATCATGTCATCTATGAATAAAAATAGTTTTATTTCTTTCTTGCCTCTTAGTGGTGACTTTGCACTATATTCAAAGAGGAAATGTAGGCATTGAAGACTATCTTTAACAGCCAATCTGTCCCTTAATTTTGGCAAATTGTTTTTATTCTGAGACCTATGAAGAGACTGGACCAGACTCTAAGTTCTATATGTTATGTTCTGTGATTCCATACTTCTGATTTTTAGTTATCTTTCTTAGAAATGAGTTCTGTAACAGAGTCCCGGGAACTTGTCTTTTTCTCTTCCTGGAGAGAGCTCTGACCTTTCTAGGCTGTCTTCATAAGCACTTCCGAGAGAAGGCTGACATACATTGAGTCTCCAGCTGCTATAAAAGTGATAACAAATTTTCTGAGGCTTGTGATTTCCAAGATTTATGAATTAGATGGCTCTTATTTATGCACACAGAGGAAACATTCCTATGAAAATGTTTAAAGTATATTGGCTTTACTGCAATTTCTAGTGGAGAACTCTACAGGAAAAGTTTACAAGGAAAGGGTAATGAAGTGTGGCAGCAAAGCTCTGGTTCCAATTGCTATTTGAATCCACTTAACTTCCATTTTCCTATCTTTAAAGTGGGGTCCTGGATTAGTAGAACATATCCCATTTTCCAAGTATTAGAAAACTACTAGAATATATATTACTATGCTCTGGACAGAGACCTTCAATGTGAGATATGATGGGTCTTTAAAATGTTGTTTAGTTCCGGCTAGCCTTTTGGCCTTAGAAAGATCAATGTAAAACCTTCTAGGAGGAATTCATATGAAGCTTTCAAAACTCATCACTGATACTTTTGTTCTCTTTATTTCCTCAGATGAATATGGGATACATTACATTCACTTGAAATACTTACAATTCTTTTTATCATGAAATAATTTTTCATATTTGAACTTCAGGGGGGAGCAGTGATATCTGTGCCAATAATGTACTGCCCTTTTTGTTTCTATCCATGTACTGTACAAGGAACCCTGGTGGAACAAATAAACCAAATGTGAAGAGGATTCTGGAGCTTGCAACACACACACACACACACACACACACACACACACACACACACACACACTTTGACATGAAGAAGTATTAGGATAATCAAATTCTCTTTAGATAACCCTTTTGAGAATGCCAAATACAGTTGAGTAGTTTTATTGATCTGATACTATATATCAGGTTATCAATTTAAGCTCTAGACATACAGCAATTAAATACTTGTCACTACTCTTAGGGAGCTTATCTTCTTGGTGGAGAAACAGATAATAAGTAAATAAACATAAATGTAAGATGGTGATAACCTCCACAAAGATACATAAGACAGAATAAAAAGTGGAGACTTGAGAGGGTGATATTTTTAGCTACCATGGTCATTCTTTCTAATGAAGTGACATTTGAGCAGAGAAGAAAGTGAAGGAAAGGAAAAAAAACATATGGACATGAATAGCTGAGGGAAATGCATAGGAAAAAGGAACAGAAAGAGAAAAAGCAAACATATTCAAGAAACTACAAGACGCCCCAGATGACTGGAGCAGAATAAGGATGTGTAGCAGGAAATGAAGTCAGAGAGTAATGAGGAGCCAGACCTTAAAGGGCCATGTTCACGTGGTTAGAGTTTCAGATGCTATGTTGAGTGAAATGGAAGCCTTCAGAGAAAACAAATTTTCATTATAAAACATTCATTATTGTGCAATAAAATAAGGGATACTCTGAATTAAATTTAAATTGTGGATATTATATTTAAATCACTCTTTGACCCTTAATCTACAAATTCCTTCTAAGGGTCATCAAAGGCCAAGGATATAACCCACTATGAAATAATTCATTAGAACCTTGTATGTTATTATTTTTATCAAAATATTCCTTCCCATATGGAAAAAAGATCTATACTTCTCACCTTTATGTTTTAATTGTATTCACAGGACACATTTTTCTTCTGACTGAAAACCACTTGGATATTTTGCCCTGATTCATCTGTCTGGATCTCATGCAGGATTGAATCTTGTTGGTGATTCTGCTCAGGTCCATCTTTAACACTTTGTAAGTTTGGTTACCAGAACTAAGTAAAGTATTCATTTCCACTCATTTCTGTTAAGTGCTATTATTCACATCAGTTCAAGAAAGTTGATTTTTCTACTTTGGGAATAATTTCTGTGTTCCTCTTGAGTAACCTGTTGTTCTCCTTAAGTTGAATTGGCTTCACTTGGTGGCTTAGGGGAAACTTTTTAGGTTAGTATTGGTCATCTCTGCTATATCTTAGCTGTGTGCAGTAGCACCTGTGATCTAGAGTCCAGTAGCACCTGTGACAAATCCTAAGAAGGCCCTACTATTCCCCCAAATGGCCAACTTTTAAAATATTTTTCCCTCTTCATTCTTTTACCTTTCTATTTCTCTTTCTTCCTATTACCTACTTCACCATATTTTTGGTTATTTTCTTCTATTTACTTCTAATGTTGGAACTACCTACAGGATTCAATAATACTCACAAGATCTTATAGCTATTGCAATTGATCAGAGTTAAGTTTCAATCATACAGTGGGGAAATGACAGTGGATGGATTACATGAATTCAATGGTTCTAAGAAGGAATCCTAATGTCTGAAATTCTATTTTTACATATTTTTCTTTGTCTTAAATATTTAAAGTAACACAATGGTCATATTGTCAGACTGAAAAGAATCAGGGAGTTTCAAACTTTACTACTTCCAAAAATATGGGTAGTCAACAGATGTAGGCAATACAAAAATATGTTTGCAACCCTCAAAATAGTTCCCTGGTCCTTCCAAGTCACAATTGTATACACTTTACCATTGTCAAGATCCAAGAAATACCTATCTCAGATTATCACCTGAGGTTCCTACATATGGAACATAATATCACTTACACACAGATAGCTGACTGTCATGTAGTCTTTCCACGTTAGTCTGAGAAAATTAGAGTTGATGTTTCTGAGTGTCATACACCATCAATCCACAAAACTCATGTTTATTTATTATAACCAATTCTAGGAGATCAGGAATATCCTACTAAAAATGTCCCATAGATAAATACATTTTGTAGGTGAATAGTATTAATGGTTCAAATTAGAAAGTTCATAAGGAAATTTGGCCATGTATTTATTTCTGTTTCTTGTTTCTCTCTCTCTAGGATAGGAAGGATGAGGTTCAGGTACAATAGTAACTTTTCTCTTGCCAGAATAAATTAAACCACTATTGGTGGCTTTAAAGATGGAGAAGGAAAGACTTCATTCAAGAAGCATGGGTAGTCTCTAGGAGCTGGAAAGTACAAGAAAATGGCCTTGCACCTCTAGCCTCCAGAAGATATCTTACCCTAATGCAATTTGACTCCAGCCCAGTGAGAGCTATGTCAAACTTCCAAATTACAGAAATTTAAGACGAAACATGTATGTTGTTTTAGGCAACTAAGTTTGTGATAATTGGTTAGGACAGTGATAAAAAAAAAAGAACAAAACAGGCATGTTCAATTGAAGCTTGTGCAATGATTAGCTGTGAGGAATGAAACCAAGTCATCTGAGGAAGAGTGGGAAGCATTGGAAAAAATATGTACAGAATATGAATAGAAAAAATATCAAAAGTCTTTACATGGAAGAGATTTGCTATAGATTGACCCTGTTAGCCTCAAGAGGTAGAATAAGGACCAATGAATGAAACAAAATATATTTGATGCCAAGCAAAGCAAAAACTGATACTGAGATATCTTCAAATACGTTGTGCATTTCCTAAGAAGATAATTAATTCTCCATTATTGGAGAATTCAAACAAACTATGTTTCCACCTGGACCGAATAAAACAATGTATGAGTGACTAGAAAAAAAATGTTATATTCTCATGAAGTCCAGGTAAAGACCAGATACCTTTAATATGAGATTGAATAAGTAGATGGAAAGGTTAAATCTGAAAGTGCTTCAGAAATCCACCAGCTTTAAATTATAGGCAAATAAACACCTATTCTTAAAATTTGGTTCTATCATTAAGAACTTCACAACAAAATAATCTTAGTTAGCTTCTAAACAAAGTCATAAGCCTTGAAATACATACTAATGGAGAAATTGATAATGTAATCCAGTTGAAAGCTATGGCCACTCTTACCACTAAAACAAAGGTTAAAGATAAAACTGCTTTCCACAGTTCCATTATCCCACTTAATATGTTTCTCATTATTTGTGGTATGGCAGTTTACACTCCATGAACCTTTTCTTTTATTTGCCTGGAAGGAAACTTTCAATAATAAGTTGATGTGGCAAGTACATAGCACTGCCTACACTGCATTTCACTTTGATTTCTGACAAAGTATATTACTACAACAATTTGTCAGAATTTACTGCTAATAAGGAGTGCTTTTCTGTATCTTAGCAAGTGATTGGTAACAAGTGTTTGTAAAGCATCTGGAATAGAGGCTGTTTAGCAGTGGCTGGAGGTAAGAGAGAGAGAGATAAATAAAGAATTAAAAGGCATTGATGCTGACTCAAAAATGTTTTATCTACTCAAGGACATAAGAAATGACCCCATGACATTGTAAATAAGCAAGATGTGTATCTTTTTATATTATGGCTACATATAGATTAGATAAGATTCTGCTAAAGTGTATAGTACAAATAATAACAATGTATAGTATTCCAGTCATTGTATGAGTGGAAGAAATTAAATGTAGAGATATCAGTGGTGGCTCCATGGCTATATTCTCACCCAAGATAGATCTCCATGGTACTTACTAACCTTCCCTCTTTATTATAATAATAAGTAGACAGTCAAGGTTGTCAATGGCTAGAATATATTCTTGGGCTGCTTTATTCTACTATCTCATCTCAGAGCTCTGGGAATAGCCTTTTCAGCACTATACATCAGATGGTAATTGTTACAATAATTTCCCATCAAGGAAGCCAGTTCTACATCTTGTACTTTAATATGTTTATGTATGCAGGGCCTATGCTAGTTGTTTTGGAGAATGAATGAGTTTCCAGATGGTAGAAAGAGAAATGGGTGGCATGAAGATATGGTGATCCCATCATGGCTCAAATATGCTCTGCTTCTCTCTAAATGCGTACTGTATTCTCTGTAACCTACCATATTTCTTTAAATCCCAGGGAAGGGGTAGTGGAAAGGTGAAAAGAAGATAACTAACTGAAATTTCTGCATAATAAAAACTCAGGTACATTTACCAGAGACTCATATGCAGATAAGTGGCTGTTAGATATTTTATTACATATATCATAAGAATGTGTATAGAAATATTTTGTATTTGTTCTTTTTAGATATACATCACAGTGGAGTGTATTTTAGCATACTAACATACATAGAATATAACTTGTTCTAGTTAGGATCCCATTCTTTTCCTTGGACATAATGTGGAGTATCCCTGATGGTCTATTCATATATAAATGTAGGAGAGTTTGATCTGATTCATTCCACTGCCTTTCCTATTCCTATGTCTCCTCCATTCCCTTCATTCCTCTTTGTCTTATCCACTGAACTTCTAGAAATTGACTTCTTAATCTGGAGACTCTTTCACTCTTTGTGTTGACGGTCTGTTTGAAAAAGTAAAATTATTTTTTCTCTTTCCATTTCTAATTCCTCAATTGTTATAAAGTAGAAGAGAAAAAAATAAAACTTGGCTTGCCAACATTTGAATTCTTAAAAGCTTTTGCATTTTTCTTTTAACGTATGGACACTGAAATTAAAATTTATTTGACCCAGTGGTAACCTTGATGATAGACTGATGCCAAGGAGTTCACTAGGCAAAATGAGACCCTTGTCATGGTTGATTTTGAGTTCCATACACAGGCTAGTCTCCCTAGAGCTGTCCCTCCATAGATGTTAGGATACACTGGAGAGAACTTTTGATCAATTAGCATCTCAATGCTAATTGTATTAAACACTTGACATGACAGTGAAATTCCTGGTCATAAGGAGAACTTAAATCCATGACTATAAAGGAACTGGATAGTTACATAGAGAACTAAGACTTGAACCTTGCATATGTTTGTCCTTGCTATTCTACATGGCTTTTTCTTTTAAAAAATAATTGCTTCCCATCAGTAGAATAATTCTATAAGTATCTTTTACTTGGAATGCTCACTGTGAATTGAATGGGTACGGCATGCTCTGAGGTGAGAAAGAGCAAAGAAGTGCTCAATCAGAAGTGGTCAGATTCAGAAATATCTCAAGAGTCTGTGGTCACACAAATAGTCAGAATCATACAGCTATGGCAGACACTTCCAGTGACATACAGAGATAGAATCTGGAGAGGTGGATGAGGTCAGCATTGTGTTCAGAGATAAACAGGCCAGAAATTTGTTCATTTAAAAGAGCAAGTTGAAGCAACACACACAAGCACACATAAAAACGACCACCACCAACAACAAAAACAAACCCTAGCAAACCCCAATTGTCTTACAGTATGTATGCTGATGGAAAATTCAAGGAGTAAGATGACCAAAGAGACCCTGATCCCTGAACAGACACTGTCCACTTACCCATGAGATTCATTATTTTCTTTGCATGTAAGTAGTTGAAAGTACCTATTTACCTGAAGGTAAACGTGCACTTATATAGCACCAATGCAAATTTCACAGTCTCTTGAGGATTTCTTGCTCCAAAGAAGGAACACAAGGAGAAACTGAGGTAGAACCAACCAAAGCTAGAAGCTTTCAATAGCTACCTTACCTTCACGATATGTAAGATGAGTGTGTGTTATTTTAGTATTCATTAAATCATTTGCTCTTTCAAGCAACTATTTGTTGATTTTGCCTAATATTATATCATGCACTGTCCTAAGTATTTAAGATACAAAAGTAAAAAACAAACAAAACAATGAAATTACATTGTTCTCCTATTAAAGCTTACTTTCTGGGAGTTGTGGGTGGGAGATATATGATAAAAAATTAAAGAAATACACATATAACTGGTAAGCATACAGAAGAAAATGAAACAGAAAAATACTTTGGGGAAGGCCTTCCAATTTTATATTAGATGGACAGAAAAAACCCTGTGTTTAAGGTGGTTTTGGAGTGGAGCCCTAGAATATAGCAGGTCCTATCAACTGGACACAGGGGAGGTATTGAAGCCTCCTGCCAGCAAGACCTGGAAGCGTATTGCTCAGCTTTAGGCATATCTTCCACAGCCACAACCCCAACCCTCCAACAGACCCTCAGGCAGAACCACAGTCCCAGATTCTACATCACTCCCAGATTTATGACTCTCAGAAACTGTGTGAGATATTATATATCGATTGTGTTAAATGGCTGCATTTGGGAATGACAGATGTCTCATTCCAGAGCCATGTGGATATATGGAATCAGAGCAATCCAAGAAGAGGCAAATGCAAACATATCATGGGGGAAATTTTCAGTGTCTAAGTGTGGAAGCTCTCAGAGTTGGAACGAGGTGAATTGAGGGAGTGCCCACAGAGAGAGGTGGGAAAGGTGCAATTAGGACCTTATGAGCAGTTATGAGTTAAGATGTAAAGGAAAGTAAGCTAGAAAGACAGAAGACAGTGGTCAGAGAGCAGATGACCAAAACTGAAAGTGTGGAGGGAGGGTGTAGTTACAGGTCAAGGATCATCATGAGAGAGGGGCGGGGGCAAGGTAATTGATGAAGAGGTAAAAAGATTAAAAACAAAAAATATGTGTGATCTTTCTATGGAGATTTTATCTCGCTTCCTTCTTGCCTAGCTGTTTACATGTATGTCATACACAGAGAACCAGGAAAAATTGTTGACTTGATCATCTCACTATTAGCACAACAACACAAAACATACAATTTTATTGCAAAACAGACATAACCTGGATTTCAAAGATGACTGAATCCTGTAAATTCTCTAATTCCTAGAGAAGTAAATTGCACAGCTCCTAAATGAGTACCTCTATCACTTCCATCTGTTTTATTCAGTGTAAATTGATTTTGTTATCATTTCTTTATTCTAGGCAGATTTATCAAATTAAAGCTCTCAGCATTTTTTAATTTCTCAGTCTAAGTCTTTATACATATTTCTCATTTAAAGTGTGGCTACTTTTGTTAGCTGTGAACTGGGGTTCATTTCTTAAGTGATATTTGAGGAAAGGATTGAGTTGCTCGCTCTCTGTCTGCATAAGGGCTCCTCTGCTTCCCCATCCTCCTGGGTTGAACTCAATACAAACAGCATTGATGGGTTTACAACTTCCAGATATTCATTTTGAATAAAGACAATAAAACACAAAGATCAGAAACTGAAAAAAAAAATAACTTCAGATAAAATTTGTATCTCTATGAGGGAAGCTGTAATAAACATATTTGGCTCTGTTACCTCAGACTTTTCAATTAAGTATGCTTTCTATTTTCTAAGATCCATCTTGTCTATTATCTCATTAACCTCAATTTTGTAGAGAAATAGTTAACAATAGATATGAATTTGGTCATTCCATAGCATCAGTATTATTTTATAGAGATATCATGAACATGGTGATCTTATGCTGGCAGCTGGATCATCAGCTGGCAACTGGAAGTTTGCTGGCAGCTGGAAGTTTGCTGGGGTCCCTTTGGCTGTGGCTCTCAACATCTCCCCCTCTCTGTTTAAACAGAAAGCATGTGGCTTAGGGACCGTGCCTGCCTTAGGTTGTCCAATACTACATATGATCCTTACCCGTCTTCGGATGAGCTGACCTCAGGGTGTCAGCCTCCTGTCTTAAGTTGGTACCATTGTAATTGGATCTTACCCGTCATTGACTACCGGTCCAGTGTACAGCCACACCTGTGGAGAGGTCTTTGTACCAGCGGGGGGGGTTGGTGGTGAGGTTCTTTGCCTCACCTCTGTTGGCCCCCAAATTTTAGCTGAATGATCATGACAAGCAGAAAGGAGGAAGATACACCAAGCCAATTGACGGCTCTTGTTGGAAAAATTGTACCACCGATGACATCATCAGCAAAAATACCCCAACACTACCACAAGTTGATGCACTAACAGATCGTTCACAATGCATACAAGTGAGTTCACAATGCATACAAGTGACACATAGTCTAGGCAAGTTCTGCAAGCAGTTCAGTGATGGCTATTGCAGAAGCTGTAGATTAGTTTTATCTTTGTCTTCACTGGCACTAGGATGAAGATAAGAATTCTGGCAATAATGGCTAAAGAAAAAATTGTGTAACATTCCAGAAGGCACTAAAAGAAAACAATTTTCTTAACAATTTACATTGTCTTCACTGGCACTGTGATGAAGATAGGAATTCTGGCAATAATGGCTAAAGAAAAAATTGTGTAACATTCCAGAAGGCACTAAAAGAAAACAATTTTCTTAACAATTTACAGCAAACTTCCAGCTGCCAGCAAACTTCTAGTTGCCGGCTGATGATCCAGCTACCAGCAATCTTAGATGGTGAGAAACTTTAAAACTATTTCATTTTTTAAAAGTTGTTATACTTGTGAGACATTTGGAAGATATTTTGCAGTCATTTTATTTTTTCATCTTTTGAAATCTTGAAAACTTGATTTAGATTTTTTTTCATGGGCAATTACTGTCTCTTCTTCCTTCTCCAACTCCTCCAGTGCTCACTGAAGCACATAATATAAAGCCATTCAAACCCTGGAGTTTCAAAAGAATCTATGACAAAAAATTGGAGGCTTGAATTTTTTCTTGAAAGTAGGACCAAATAACAGAATGCCAGTGATTTTTTGGGGGGTGGTTAATGTTTTCAGCAGATGTCCAAGAATAATTGTGAACTGAAATTTCACCATATTTAATTACCTGGGAATATGAAAGTAAGTAGAAAACACAAATCATTCAAATTGATCCGTGTATATCTTGTAGCAAAAACATGTTAAAGAAAATTAGCCATATTTTTTTCTTAAAGATACAATTTGCCACATAAGAAATATTGGGTATGTAACTGGAAGAAGTTCAAAGTTCATATTCTATCCAAGAACCATTAGATCTGAATAAGTCAATGTGTGCTGTGTGGAAAATTAAGCAAATGGCAAAGAGTAATTTTCTCTGAAATAGTGGACTATTAACAACCAGAATATGCTATCAGCATTAAGGTTCCAGAAACACTATTTAAAGTAATTTACAGGTTGACCAATGATTACATTTTTTCTTTCTCACTTGTACTCAACAGGATTATTTCTAAATAAAATAATACACGGAGTCCAATTTAGCTTGACATATAATAGATGAAAAAAAAGTTTGCTTGGTTGTTTGTATTTGCTTACCTTGACTAGGGCTTTTGTCCCTTCTTTCTCACTTTTTCATGAAATCTCAGCTATAGAAAATTTGCTGTGTTCACGATGTGAAGGACAGAAATAGAAAGGTGCTTTGTTTTTGTTTGGGTTTTTATACTCGGTGGAATTGTATTGTATACACATGAATTGACATAAGAGGAACAAATCCTGCTTCTTATGCCTGAAACTAGCTTGGGACTTTATTTATTTGGAAAAGAAAGCCAAATGCTCCCCTGTCTCATAAACTATGAAATTCTATTGCTGTGAAATCATTTATTTATTCATTAAATACTTACAGAGTGCTATATGTCAGCTAATTTTACAAGCACTGGGGACAAATTAATGGATAAGATGGACAAAAATTCCTGTCCTTATGTAATATACCTTCTAGTAGGAATATAAATAATAAGCACATTGTTAATTGTACAGAATGGAAGAAGGTAGTAAGTGGTATGGAGAAAATGGAAAGGGAAGGAGTGGCAAGGGGAGGCAGGGAGAAATGCAATGATAGTGGCAACCTGTTTAATTACAGTTTTATTGTTTTCTACTTGCTATTATTGCTGTTTAGAAACTTTCAGTTTGTTGTTGGAATTGACCAAAACTTGTTTACAACTGCTGTTGACATTGTGATTTTACTCCACAACAATATGTGGTGCTTCAAAAGGCCACAGTAACTTAAAAAAATGTTCCACATGGCCAGAGATTTACTATTCAATTTCCATGATTAGTAGTTTCTCAACTCTTAAGATTCTAGAAGAAGGCAGCCTCTTATTTTGAGCTGTTCTACCTTCCATTCAGTCTCTAATTCAACAGGTGCTTGAAGACAGCTAAGGGCCATTGTTTTAGTGCTTCCTCCCCTGTGGCCTATGCAGCCCTTCCATTCTGAAAGGCCTTTTAGTGCAGGTAGAATGAACAGTCATGATCTTTCTACTCTGCGTCAAACCTTATTTCCTCATGGCATATACTTCAAACCCTATTTCTTCCTGATTACCTTTTAAGGTCCTTTAATTTTCTATGAATTCCCCTTCATTACTATTCAACGTACAATCAAAAAAATGAAAACATAAAAACCTTAAGATTGACTTGAACCTCCTAGATCAAAATTCTCCTCTATGATGAGAAATATGTATTCCCTGTTAAATTGGCCATGTATGAATTTCCTAATTGAAGCCCTAAAAGCCCTGGAATGGGTTAATGTGATTCATATATGTAGCTTTCAATTATCACAGAAACTCTGGAAGGAAGTAGGGACAGGAAAGAATTAGCCCATTTTATGGAGGTGATATGATGCATAGAAAAGGGGTTAAATGAGAGAAGAAGATAGAACCTAAACCCAGGTATTCGAGACCCAAATCCAAGCTTTCAATCATTACAAAAGAAAAAAAAAATTTGGTTGTGCAAAAGAGGTTTATCAGTACAAATTTCTTGCAAAGTGTCTTTTACATACATTTGGCCTCTCTTCCTTCTAGACCTAAGTTATTTCTTAATGTTTTGAGTGATTTCTTATGTCATCACAGAAGCATCTGGAGATGATACCTCTAAACTCTAGATTGTACAAAATAGTAAGGATAGCCTGGCTCCACAGAACTTTCCCACATACTAAGAAACACTCTTTGTATGATCTTTATTTTACCACACATGTTAAATCTCTGTGAGAGAAACTCTATTTGGTTTCCTTAAATAGTTGGATTAATGCCTATATTCCCTGACCCCAGGGTTTCTCAAACTATGATCCATAAATATCAGAGCTCCTCAGAGGGGGGAAAATAGGTTCTTTAATAAAGTGTGATTGAAAAATATTTAGTTAAAAAGTTTCATCAGGTGATCAATCTTGTTATAGGAATTATCAGAGTACCTTATGTTAATATGTATAAGTCTCTCTCTCCAAGGGAGGAAAAGTACATGCAGAATTTTTGGTCAAACACTTTTTTGGGCATAATAAAAATCAGCATTTTATAAGGCACCAGTTTCAAGAATATTCTTTTGGGAGATACTATTTTATCAAGAATTTCCTACCCAAGAGTTTTCACCATAACTTAATGATTACACACACCATGTAATTCAATTATTTAAGGACCAAAGGGAATCCTTAAATTTGGAGATATTAAGTTGGGTTTATAAATCTAGCATCATCACATATTAGGTATTCTGGAAAAAATACCTATTTAATGGAACTAAACTTAGAAATAAATTAACTTTAAAATCTATTGTTGAGTTTGCATAAAATCAGAAATCCATAGAACCCAAGGTAAACAAGAGCCAATGTGATATTTTCATGCAATGTTTGTATTGACTGCCTAGAGATTCTCTGGATGACTTCAGTGGTCCCAATGAAGGTAGGAAATTGAGAAACTTGAAAGTCAAAAAGTTGTAACATTTATTTATGCATAAAAACAAACAAACACAAAACAATAAAACCTCATGCAGAAGAAGACCCATTTGCACTCTTGTGCCATATAGAAAAATACAGGTTCTAATATTTTATATTAATATGCTGGGCCTCATGCAGAATTGCATTTTGCATTCATGTTATCATTTGGTTTGAAAAATTTCAAGTAGAGAAATTAAAGTGATCTCAGATTGGTAGTAAATATCATATTTGATAGAAAGCAAATGCAAATTCTCTCTAAAGAAACTGAAGAATTCCACACACAGAGTTCCAAGTAAAGGGTGTTTCACATTCAAAACTCATAAAACAGATTAGGACAAAAGGCACCATGAGTGAGTATAAGCCAAAGTAAGCAACAGTTGTCACAGAAGGACAAATACTTCAGATTTCCTCATCTAGGCTCCAAATTAAAAATAACTCCATTTATTAATTTTAAAAATTATAAAAGAGCTTGAGATTATGTTTAGAAAATTAAACATCTGAAAAAAGATAACTGCTATAAATGGAAAACATAATTGAATTTTTAATCTCAGGGTAGAGTTGAAATACCAGAGTTGATGTGGTTGAAGAGAAAATATTTAGGAAAATATATAAAGAAAAAATCCAGAACACAAAAACAAATTGGAAATATAAAAGGAGAGTGAGAGGCAAGGAAAAAGCTTCAAAAGATCTAAATCATGTTTAATCATAGTTTTGAGAAAGATAACAACCTAGAGAAGAACTGATATTGAAGACAAGATGGCTGAAATTTCTAAGACATTTTGAAAGCAGAACTTAGAGCTAGGAAGTCTGGTATATTTCAAGCAAGAAGAATAAAAATAAATCCTTACTTTAACACATCAAAGTAAAACAATAGAACACCAAAGAAAATTGAAACCTAAAAAAAATAGCCAGAGAGAGAATATCATAATTGGCAATAACCCAAAGATTGACTTTTCACCAGCAAGAAAGCTGGAAAGAGGTGAATGGTATCTACAATGTGCTGAGAGAAATGAAAGTTAACTTAGAATTTTATATCATGAAAAACATCTTTCATGAGTTAGCACAAAATATTTATTTTTATAAAGAAAGAAAAGGTGGTGTAACAGAAGACACTTTTTACATAAAGACAACTTACAGGACACAGTTTAAGCATATGAAGCCAGATGAAATGTCTGTATTGATATATGAATGGTAAGCAAAAGTAATAGCAAATACTTAGGCAACATATACACTGTCTAATAACAAGAATCCCTACTTTGTGGGATGAAAGAAACTATAAATAAGAGTTTGGTCAATAATATTCTACATATTTAATATGTACATTAAAATAAGCAAATGTTAAATAACTGATATAGAACACTTAGTAATTAAAGAAAAAAATTTAATGAGAAGAAACGAAATTGAAAAGACAAGGGAAAATACAATACGGAAAGAAATATCAAAAACAGGACAAAGGGAAGCTGCATACATAATAAGATCCTTCTCCCTCTCCTAGCAGTAATTGTACATGAACTGTATTTGAGAGGTAAATATCAAAGACTGATAAACTGATTGTTAAAAGTAACACAGTTTTATGCTGTTTACAAGCTTTAAGACATATTGAGGGGCTGGGGATGTGGCTCAAGCGGTAGCGCGCTCGCCTGGCATGGGTGCGGCCCGGGTTTGATCCTCAGCACCACATACAAACAAAGATGTTGTGTCCGCCGAGAACTAAAAAATAAATATTAAAAATTCTCTCTCTCTCTCTCTCCTTCTCTCTCTCTCCTTTCACTCTCTCTTTAATAAAAAAAAAGACATATTGATATATAAGGCTAAAAAGTCAAATGAGAGAATATAAATACAGCCAATCCTAGCATGGAAAAATATGTGGAATGCCATTAATATTTGACAAAGTAGACTTCAAGACTAAAATCATTAAAAGCAAGAAAAGCAAGTAATAACTTAACACCAAATGTTCAATTCACCACAAAACAATATTGGATAGATAAAGGAAAAGAAGGAAAATTCACAATCATAGTGGAAAATTCTAAAATGCTAATATTTCATTATGGATATTTTAAATGATTTTTAAACTCAACAGAAAAGGACTGGGGTTGTGGCTCAGTGGTAGAATACTTGCCTAGCATATGTGAGGAACTGGGTTTGATTCCCAGCACCACATATAAAAGTCCATTGACAACTACTGAGATTAAAGTGAGGAACCTGGAGAAGAGTTAGCAAGAAAAGAAGGATGGATATCAGGGAGAGGTACACATGACAGTTTATTTGTAAGGACTGACAAATAAATACACATCTCTCCATAGATGGAGAGAGGCAAAACAGTCTTGGGGTTAGGGACTTTTATGTGGTAGGCTTAGAGATTAGAGGCAGGTGGGTGCAAATGTGGGCGGATAAGGGTAGGGTTGGTATGAGGAAGTGGTGAGCTTTTCTCAAAAATATCCTTGGGCAGGAAAGTGAATTGTTTTTAAAATGGCGGCTGTCATTTATGATGGCTGTCCAGATGCTAAGCAAGGATCTTACAACTACATTAAACAGAACAGAATTACACACTACTACCCGTTTTCTGTTGCAGTTTACTGATTTGTATCTTTTGGGAGAATTATCTGTTTATATCCTTTGTCAAGTATCTAATTTCTTTTTATGGTCTCCACTCATTCCATTTCATTCTTCCGCCAATGTGTAACAAAAAGCAGTTTGTTTAGAATTAACTCATTTCAAGACAATTAACACAAGCCAATTAAGACCATCACACCCTCTTTGCTACAGTAATTTATTTAACACAAACTTAAAACCAATGACTACCTGTCAGCCTCTTGTGAGAGGGATAATTGATTCATGGTACAGTAGTCGCCCTTATGCATAGTTTCATTTTCTGTGGTTTTAGTTACCTACAATCAAACACGGAGTAAAAATCATTTTAAAAAAATTTATAATTTGTGTTTTAAATTATATGCTTGTTTGAGTATCATGATAAAATTGAATACATTTTCACTCTATATTGCTCAGTAAGTGAATCCCTTCACATAGTGTTTTCCTTCTGTATATGCTGTATATGCCTACCCATTAATCACTTAGTAGGTGTGTGAATTATTAGATGGACTGTCATGGTATTTCTTGTGTTTCATTAACTTTTATTTTAGTTAATAATGACTTCAATGTTTAAGAGTAGTGACACTGGTAATTTGGATGTGCCAATGAGAAGTGAAAAAGTGAAAGTTCTCAACTTAATAGAAGAAGAAAAATAATTTTATACTTAGGTCACTAAGACATAAAATAAAATCTAATAAAAGGAATAAGAGTGGCTGTATTCTAATAAATCTTTATTTATAAAAACAGACAATGAACCAGATTTCCCCTCTCTTAATTTTAACTGATTGAAAAATAACATGACAATGTATATTTCACATAAATATCTGATGATATGAATACATTTAAGGACCCTTGTGACTCTTGAATGAGTACAAGTCAGTACACTGTTAAATCTTAAACATGATCAACATTAAAATTAATCTTTCTCTGACTACAAATGTGTGCATTTTTTATCCTTTATGATTTTTGCTTTCTTGATTTAAGATAGTTCCTACAAAGAGACATAAAGTTTCGTGCCTTTTCCTCAGAAAATTTAGAAGATTTATTTTGCTTTTGTGTCTATGTCCTTAATCCCTCTGGAATTTATTGTTTTGAATAGTGTAATGTAGGGATCTATTTTTTATAACATTTTAAATTTTTCTAGAGACACTTATTGAATAATTTATTTCCCCACTGATTTGAAGTGCCACTTCTATCATAGTATTGAGTATTGAACTATGATTCTTTTTCTTCCTTCTATTAAGATCTCTTAATTCCTTCAGTAAATTTAATATTTTCTCTATAAGGAATAAAAGCCTAATATATTTTTGTTAAGTTAATTTCAAGATACTTTGTCAGTTTTGTAGCTTCCGTGAATGGAATCTTTTTTCCTCCCTTGCTACAGTTTTGAATTAGTTCCTCCAAGAATATGCAAAGCTATCAGGTTTTAGTTATTGATTATATATCAAATCATGTTATAGCTCTAATGTTTTGCCAGTTGATTCTTTTAAAGTTTCAAAGTAGATGAGTATGTTGTCTGCAATAAATTTAAAAACATTTTCTCCTGCATTTTAATTTTCTTATTTGTTGAGATTTTAAGGTTATACCAGCATGTCAAATGAGTTGAGTAGTAATATATCTTGTTATATTTTCTGGAACAACTGTAAAAGAATGGAAATTATCTAATCCTCAGTTCTTTCATATTACTACACAGAATTCATCTGTAAATTATGATTGGTACTTTTTAAGTGATAAATCTTTGACTGCTTATTGAATTCATCCTGAAAACATGTTGCAAAAAAGACCAAAAACATTATATGAATTATTAATAAAAGAGCCTTATATTCTTATACAGTAGATCTTTCTGCTTATACCCATATTTCCATTCTTGCTATGGTTTTTGCTATTTTTGTTTCTGCCTGTGTCCTTTTTGTTTTCCTTGACCATGCATCCTAAGAATTTATTTATTAGTCTTTAAAAAAATGTTTCTATTGATATTCTCTTTTTATGTCTATTTGCACACTTTTTATTTTTATTCTTTATAATTTTCTTCTTTCTTTGGATTCATTTCAACATACTTTTAAATAAAAATATTTTTATATAACACTTCTTTTTTTAAAAAAGAGAGTGAGAGAGGAGAGAGAGAGAGAGAGAATTTTTAATATTTATTTTTTAGTTCTTGGCGGACACAACATCTTTGTTGGTATGTGGTGCTGAGGATCGAACCCGGGCCGCACGCATGCCAGGCGAGCGCGCTACCGCTTGAGCCACATCCCCAGCCCCTATATAACACTTCTATTTATTTAAATAAATTACTTAATACAATATATTTTCTTCTAGGTATTTTATGTTTCTAGACTATAAATTTCATCATATATTATATCCTTTGTCTACTTTTAAATATTTATTGATTTTCATTTTTAATTTATTTTTTAACTCTTTAGTTATAAAAATTGAGGTTTTAAATATTTTCTTTTAAATGAGATTGTATCTTTTGCATAGATGATTTCTAATTATATTTCATTCAACATCTCTAATGTTTAGTCTACATGCCACAATAATTTTCAATTTGGGACATTTATTTTCTTAATATGTGCCCAAGTTTTTCAAATGTTCCATGTTTTTGTGAAAATATGGATTCTGTGCCTTTCAATTTAGTGGACAATGAACTGATGTGATATATTCACAAATAATGCTGAGTACCCACTCCTTGGAAGATTTTATTTCTTTTTTTCTTTTAATTTTTTTATTTAATTAAATTAACTAATTAGCTCATTTATTTATTTATTTATAATTTGGCTATACTGAAGATTGAACCCAGGTGCAATTTACTACTGAGTTAAACCCCCAGTCTTTTTTATTTTATTTTCATTTTTTTGATGCAGGGTTTTGCCAAGTTGATAAGGCTAGCTTGAAACTGGCAAAACTCTTCCTTAGTTTCCTGCTTACTACCTGGCTGGAAGAGTCCCTTTCCCTATCCCTTACAGTCTGTCATAACTATGTCACTTGCTTGGTCTAATGAAATGTGAGTGGAAGAAAAAAAGAGCTAGTGCCTAGTTCTCTGGCTATCTTCCCTTGCTCCTGTGATGCCTGGGGCTTCACTTAGAGAATGTACATCAAAACATGGTATAGCCTTTCTCAGCCTGATACCCTAAATATTGACTATGTAGAGAAGAGCTCTCCTACTGAGATACTGGCTCATGTAACAGGAGAAAAAAACAACCTTATTTTTAAGCCAAGAGATTTGGGGGTTATTTGCTTGTGTAATGTATCATGAATAAGCTTGGGCAGATTTATGTTGTTATAGCAAATAACCCTCAAATTGCAATGACTATACTACAGTAGCTTTCCTTTGGCTTGTATAATCTGGCTAGTGGCTAGTAAGATATGATATGGCTTCGGATATTCACCTAGGAATTATGATGAAGGTGCTGTCCTTCTGAGACATGCTTGGTGCTATGTCAGAAGGAAAATAGCTGGGGGCAGACACAATGGCTCAAAAAGCTTGTGCCACAAGAAGTATATGCCATTTCAACTTATACTGCTTTTGCCAAGGAATACATCATACAGCTAAGTTAGGTGTCAACTGAATAGAAAAATTGCATTTTCATTAGGATGGGCTTAATAGATAAGAGCTGGTAAAAAAAAGTCAGCAGATGCATTTACAATAATCATTTCTAAGACATGCAACACAAGCTAGTCTCTCTTATCCAATATAGAAAAATGAATTACATTCTTGCAGTTTGATTATACACCAACTGTATTTTCTTGTGGTTGTATTCACTAGAACCTGTTCATTTTAAAGATTATGGAATTCATACGTCTTTCATGACATATCTTCTTAATGAATTAGAATGTTTATAATCGGGAAATATTTGGAGGAAATACCATTTTTTCCCTTTTTAAAATTTCTCACCTTAATTTTTTTCCTCTTATAATATTACTGCAGAAGCTTAGATTTTTATACTTTTCAACAGTCTATGTTTAAAAAAAAATAAAGGCAAATTTCTGAAGCTAGACTGTCTTAGTTCAAAACCTGATTCTGCCAGTTACTACTTGTGTAAGTTCAAGCAAGATAATTAACCACTGTGTTCCTCAATTACTTATTGGTGAGGTTAAAATAATAAGTCTTCTTGGCATTATTTTCAGAGTTGGAATTGTATTTGGCATGTAGCAAGCACTGGATGAGTATTTACATGGTTTATGATTCTTTATTTGTCCAATGTATTTTGTAAAAAAAGTAAAAAATGGCAGGATTTGGTTTCCTTTTTATTACAGTCTGAGATTTTAGTTGCTGAGTATTGTCTAATCATGGTTACTGCAATCATTAACAATTTGGGACTCACATCTTTTTTCCCCTCGTCTTTTTTTCCCCTTTTATTCCATTCTTTTCTAGTTTAAAGTTGTTTTATTTCATTCTTGAAAGTATTTTAATACTATGCACATGCTTAATCAATATTTTTCTAATTAAATTTAATCAATATCTCTATACTTCACCTCTCATTTCTACCTCACCTCTAATATTGATACAATTATAGTCTTTGCTCTCCTTGTAAGAAGGAATACATTTTACAAATGTGCAATCCTTTATTAACTCTATAATGATTATTAATGTATTTTATTTTCTTTTTCTGGGGGACATGATACCTTTATTTTATTTATTTTTATGTGGTGCTGAGGTTTGAACCCAGTGCCTCACATATGCTAACAAGTGCTCTACCACTGATCCACAACTCCAGCCCCTCTTAATCTATTTTTGCTATCACTTCTCACCTACCACTTTATCCACTTGGGATTTTTCTTTGTACTGAAATATTTTTTCTTCAGATGTTTCTAATGAAAACCTCTTAATGACACCTCCATTCCCACAAGCTACCACTTTCCTCCATCTCAGTTTCATCTCTATTCAATCTATTAGGCCTTCCTCACAGTTTCTTTTGACTTAAATTTTTCTTTCTTTTTTCTTTTTTTTTTTTTTTTTTGTACCAGGGATTGAACCAGGGGTGCTTAACCACCAGCCCTTTTAATGTATTTTTTTTTAATATAAGACAGAATAAAAGTTTTTAGGGCCTAAGTTTTTAGGACCTTGCTAAATTGCTGAGGCTGGCCTTGAACTTGTGATCCTCCTGCCTTACAAGTATATGCCACCACTCCTGACTCCTCTGCTATTTTTAGCATGAACATGTATTTAATCAAAACTTTTTACCATCATTAAAAAGATTTATAAGAGGGGGAAAATGCTTTGGGTTTCCTGATTCATTTTTTAAGTCATAATTATATCTAACACTGTTTTATGAGTATTTACTAACAAATGATGAATGGATTTGAAGGCTACAGAATGGTGACTGTAAACATCATTTACAAATGTACTTTCTTTAATTTATGAGCTAATGATCTGATTTCAGAATTTTCAGTACTGTGCTTTCTGAATGTTAATAGTAGCTTCAGATTAGAAGCATAAAACATGTAAATTTGACTTTTTAGAAATTAACTAAGTCCTTGAAATGACCTTAATCAAATAATTTTCCATTTCTTCTTAGTAAATATTTTAATATTTATTTATTTTCCTAATCATGATAAGTTTAAGAAGATGTGAAACTATTTAAGAATAAAAGAAAGATTGACTAGGATAAGTTCTAATGCCAATGGAATAGACATGTATATAAAACATTTATCATCTATTCTTCTTACTTTTTTGTCATTCAGCCAGACTGCATCATAGCTAGAAATATCTGTCTCAAATGCAGATCATATTGTACAAATGTGTTCGTTGGGACCCATGGACACTCTGAATTTATCTCACATGACTCACGATAATCAACATCATGGTCCCAACATTTTTCTAGCTGATGTTTAAACAATTGACATGAATGCTTCTCCTGAGTTTGTCCACAAGCTCCTTGTGTTCATCCTTAGCTAATGCTATTAAGAATTCCAGGCAAGACTGTGCCAAAATTTCTGATGGTCCAAATCCTAAAAATTGTTTAAAATTTCATTTCAAGGAGCTAAGGTTGTGGCTCAGTGGTAAAGCGTTTGCCTAGCACATGTGAGGACCTGGGTTTGATCCTCAGCATCACATAAAAATAAATAAATAAAATAAGGTATTATGTCCCTCTACAACCAAAAAATAAGTATAAAAAAAGATTCATTTCAAGATGATGACTAGGATTTTCTCAACTCTTTATAAATTCTCTGGTTTTTAAATTTCAAGCAGACCTTGCTTGCTTCTTTGACATGTCTCTCCATCTAATAATATATTATGTAATTATATTTTCTGTATTTCTCTCTCACACAATCCACCTTCTTTTCATATGCTTATCAGGAGCTTTGACAATCTCAACAATATCTGTTTCAGTCTCTGCCATTAGACTAGCAGAGAATTTCTTTCTTTTTTTTCATTCTTCTTCTTCTTTTTTTTTTTTTTTTTTTTGGTACTGGGGACTGAACCCAGGAATGATCTACCACTGTACTACACCCACAGCCTGTTTTATTTTCATTTTGAGACAAAGTCTTGTTAAGCTGAATAGGGCCTCACTAAATTGCTAAACTGGCCTCAAACTTGTGATAGCTCCAACCTCTGCCTCCCCAGTTACTGGGATTACAGGTATGTGTCACTCCACCTCTCAAGAATCTTACTTTTTAATAAATGTTAAAATATTTATGAAGAAAAATGAATTGGATTGTTGGATTGTTCTTACTTGTATAATACTCTATATATCTATATATTCAACTACTAGATCAAATATTACTGGCTGGCAATTCTTTCTTTTGATTTTTAAATATTCAAAACTGGATTTTTTGAACTCTAACCTGTACCAATCCTTTGGATTTGAATCATGACATTAAATAAGTTCAATTCCCTGAAATCAACTACTAAATAAAAATGCATGCTGAATGCAAAATATCTGAGGAGTCTCAATGCCAGACTATGTCTTAAGTGAAAGAGAAAAAAGCTGCTGAGATGGAGGTCCCACAGAAATGTTTAATTTCTTGAGTGCTAAATAAAATCTGTAATCTCTTAACATTTGGCTAAACTCATCTATTTTGCTGATTTTCCATTTTAATGAGTATTTAGGGAAAAGAAATTCTCAGTTTAATTCTAAAATTTCATTTAAATATTGGGTTGATTTGTCAACATGAGCCTAAGCTAAACTTTCAAGCCTTCCCCTCTTTCTGATTGTGATATCTCAGGCTCCCTTGGGGTGACCTAGATGTGAGGGTAACTAATTTATGCATGGGCACAGATGGAGAATTTCATATACAAAAAAAAATGGAGATTGATTAATCCTGTTCTTTAAACTTCATTTTTATCATTATCTAAAAGGAGGAGTTTGAGATATATATATTATAAACATCAGGTAGTAAGAAAATTTGAGTCAAAAAAAGCAAAATTTCCAACAAGTGAATATATTACTTTAGGTTAATTGCAAGACAAATATCATTAAAATATAATAGAATTGGGCTGGGGATGTGGTTCAAGCGGTGGCGCTGGCATGCATGGGGCACTGGATTTGATCCTCAGCACCACATAAATATTAAAAAATTCTCTCTCTCTCTCTCTCTCTCTCTCTCTCTCTCTCTCTCTCTCTCTCTCTCTTCTCTCTCTCTCTCTCTCCCTCCCTCCCTCCCTCCTTCCCTCCCTCTCTCTACCTGTATTAAAAAAAAAAGATAATAGAATTGCTGGGCATGGTGGTGCACACCTGTAATTCCACTAACCAGTGAGGTTGAAACTGGATGATAGCAAGTTTGAGGCCAGCCTCAACCACTTGTTGAGACCCTGTCTCAAAAAAAAAAAAAAAAAAAAGGGACTGAGGATATAACTCTGTAGAAAAATATCCTTGCTTCTATCTCTGATAAAAAAAAAGGAAGAAAATACAACCTGGATGTTCCTAGGTCTTATAAAATGAGTCACATATGTCAATAGATCCAACTCTTATTTTTCAATGCAGGACATTCAGCCCTCTTCTAAATTTCATTCCGTTATTTGTGGAAGTCCTTCAGGATATGTGTTCTTTTTTTTTAATCTTTTTAAAATTTGTTTTAATTAGTGATAAACTTCTTTTTTCAAATTAATTTTTTTATTTATTTTAATTAGTTATACATGACAGTAGAATGCATTTCTTGCACTTTGATATATCATTAAAAAGATGGGATATTATTTCTCACTTTTCTGAGTATACATGTTGCTGAATCATAATGGTCATGTAGTCACATATATATACATACAGTTATAATGTCTGTTTCATTCTACTATGTTTCCTATCGCCACAACACCTTCCCTTCCCTCCCATCACTTCCCTCCACTTAATTTAAGGTAATGCTATTCTTCCCTAGTTCCCTCTGCCTTATTATGATTTAGCACGTGCATATTATTTTTAATTTATATATATATACATATATATATATGTATATACATATATATAAATGATGGTGGAATGCATTACAATTCTTTTTTAATTTGTATTTTGTTTTTAAAAAATAAATGACAGCAGAATGCATTACAATTCTTATTACACATATACAGCACAATTTTTCATCTCTCATTGTATATAAAGTATGTTCACACCAATTCATGTCTCCATACATGTACTTTGGATAATGATGTCCATCACATTCCACCATCCTTGCTAACCCCCTGCCCCCTCCCTTCCCTACACATATGGAGCACAATTTTTTATATCTCTGGTTGTATACAGAGTATATTCACACCAATTCATGTCTCCATACATGTACTTTGAATAATAATGATCATCACATTCCACCATCATTTATAACCCCATGTCCCCTCCCTTCCCCTTCCCCTTGAGCCCCTCTGTCCTATCTAGAGTTCTTCTATTCCTACCATGCTCCCTCTCCCTATCCCACTATGAATCAGCCTCCCTATATCAAAGAAAACAAATTGGCATTTGTTTTTTGGGGGACATATGTTCTTTAATAGATCTTTCTGAAAACATGCAGTGTCAATCTTGCTATTCTCTGTGGTCTCCTTTTGAGGTCTATTCCTATAAAGCTTCATCAGAGCACTTCACATTCATACTACATACATTGTTCACCAGGACTTAGGTATATCAGTCTTAAGGAAACTGTCTTCCAAGTCCATTAATCCAAAAATTCTTGAAGTGCCACTTCCAGGTCTCATAGTCCTGAAGCAACACTGTTTTCTAAAGGAACTATAGGGCATTTCCTGTTTACAATGCTGCAAATTTTTCCTTAAAAAAAAAAGTACTGTTCATCAGCTGAAGTAGCAGAATAATCATAATAAATAATGGAGACTTACTTTGTTTACGTCTTCATTCCTTAGCGGTAAGTCTGGTTCATCCCATCCTTTGGCTTTTCTTTAGCTAGTAAGCAGTGTCTGCTCTTTTGGTTACAAAATGACTGCAGAAGGACAAAACTTTACATGATACATGAGGATACATATTAGGAATAATTACAAAAAACTTTGAAATGGGAGGGGAGAGTACGACAAATCTTCTCCAGTGTACCTTTTGAATTTTCTTTCATTGTCTTTGAGCAACTCTGTAAACTGTAAAAGAAAAAAAAATGGAAAATAATATAAATGAGTCTTGCCCATATAAATGCAAATGAACTGTAACCAGTATAATGCAGTTGATGATTGCCTTTTATATATAATGGTTTTGTATCAATTTATAAATTATTTTAGAATACCTGATGTGTGCTTTTTAATTCTCAATTGAATCAATTGTAACATCTTATTTGTTTCCTCATTAATTAATGTATTCATTGATGAATTCAACTTTGAGATTTTTATGTTTGCATGGCAGTTATGACTGTACATTTAAAATTTTTAATTATATTCTAACACATGTCAAGAAAAAAAGAAAGGAGTATTCTACAAGAATAGAGAAAGACCTTTCTTCATATTTCAAATTCTATGGTAAGAGGATAGAAAGCAAGATGGTGGATGAGTGTGGCTTTGGATTGCTCCACCTATGGAACTCTTCAGAAGAGCACCTTGAGCCCTTCCCTCCCAAAGTAACAGACTAAGCCCTTGAATCTAATGTTTTAAGAAAGAATACCTTGGATAAGATTGTGCTATTCTCTAAATATTCTTCCCTCTTAGATATTTGTTTATTCTTCTGATCTTTTTCCTAAATCCCTCTGCCCCCTAAGAGGGCTTCTAGTAATAATGCTGCCTTAGTTCTTTCACCTTGCGTATTGGGTTTTGTCTGAAAATGGCAACAAATTTAGCATAAGCTCAACATTGAAGTCCAGACATCCTTCTAAGACAAAGAGTGTAAAGCAGAAAGGGGCACTTGAGATCAGGAACCACAGACCAAGAATGAGGCACCAAAAGAAGGTGTATTGGGGAGTGCACCCAGGCGAGGTTCACCTGTCAGCAAAAGGGTGAGGGCCAGGGAAGTCCTGGGCAGGGCAAGGCAAGAACAATGCTATTAAGGGAAACTGAAGGTAGGAGGCCCTAGGTCATCTAAATTGCAGCTGCCAATAGCAGCTTGGCCAACCTGTTTGGGGGATCGTGTCTATTGCTGGTTGGTCAAGGCTGATTTGAAGTGACAGAATGATTGCTTCTCCCACCAGGAAGCTTGGTGGTTGGGGTCCAGTTGCTGTGTCAGCTTCTGATTGGCCATTTTGGGTCTTCTCAGCCAGGTGGAACATCCCTGCCCACAGCCACCATGAAAGGGGAGGGGGAAGAGAAGCCTCCTGATCTAACAGAGTACCATCCTTTACCTCCAGGCAGTTTACTCATGGGCCAGGAATAGTAGCAAAGAGGAGGAAATGCTTAGGTTGGGATTTGCTTCCAACCCTAATAAAATAACAATGACTAGCACTAGGGAGAAATGAAAAATTCTGAAGAAAAAAAACTAAGACTCTTGTCTTCTACTGCTAAAATTTTCCAGCCAAAATTTACCATTTCTGTGACTCAGTTTTGTCAGCTCTAAAATAAATGTTGAACTAGATGAAACCTTTGACCTTGCAGTTCAATGTGGAAAGATTCTATAAAGTTCAATTCATCCCTGGATCATAAGTCCTTTAGAAAAGAATGAAATAAAGCCAACCAATAAGCTAAACAAGAGGTGTTAGAGAAGCCAACAAATTAATTATTATATTTTTTCTAACAAATGTTTCCCAACCTGCCCAAACTGAAACTGTGATATATGAAGGCATACTAGGGAGACTACTAGCCAAGGCCTTTGTGTACTACTAACCAGCTATTTATTAGTAAGTTACTTACCTTGTCTGAGCCTCTAGTCCTGACACGTTAGACTTAATGCCTACGGTCTCTTGCAGCCCTAAAACATCATGACATAGGATGTACTTCTGTATTACGCTCATGTCTCCAGTTGACTCTCAATGATGATTTCAAGTTCAAAATAACTCTCCTCCACTGTAATTCAGAGAGGTAAACAATGTTCACAATGACAAAACCAAACCATAAGAAAAAAAGCACAAATTTGAATTAAATATAACTACTTTTACCAGGCAAGTGTGTTGTTAAAGATCTAGTTGATCTCAAATTATTAGCTCATTATTTATTATTTATCAGCTCAAACAATGGCAAACACACATAATACACACACATACACACACACTCACACACACTAAATTTAAGTATAATATTTTACATACAGAAAAATGTCTTTAAAAATAGATATGGTATAACTATAATGTTGACAAAATAAAGCCAGACCCCAAATAATAGGAACCATTCGATTCAATTTATATAATGATCCAACAGGTAGAAGCCATCTCTGATATTAAAGGTCAGCATAGAAGGGAGGGTGCAATGACTGAAAAGGAAGATGGTGACACTGGTGATGTTCCAATTCTTGATCTGGCTACTGGATGAGAGTATGTTCATCTCATGAAAATGCATCTTCTGTACACCTGTGACTTGTTCATTTTTATGGGTGTTTATCAGCTGTATTTCTGAGTGTTTATCAGTATATTAAACAGGTAGAAACTTTCATTGATCTATTAAAATTCATACAGGGAAAAAGTGTTCATTTTTCAAATTTTAATCACCAGTGATTTCATCACAACTGATTTGATCATCATTTATCATCAATCCAGAGGGAGCATATGATTACTATTTCCTAATTTTTTTTCTTAAAAATGCAGGCATAAATTACGCAAAAAAATATTTTAAATGCTTGCCAAAGTGGTGGAATTATGACTAGTTTTCATTTTCTTCTTTATAATTTTCTATGTTTTCCAAGTTTTCTCTTTCAGAGGCGTGTGAATTTTGAATTCATAGAATTTTAAATTCATGTAAAAAATAAATTTACACAATAATTGTGAGATTAGAGGTTTTCTTTTGTTAGAAAGTTTTCACATATGGTGGACAGATGGTAGGAAATCACTGAGACCAATTTATTTTCAAGGTGAAAATTACATATTTTTGATGCTGCCTTTCCTTTTCCTAATATAGTATTTTAACAGAAAATGTGGCAAAAGAAAATGTAACACCATATAATTTTTGGTGCTCCCTATTTTTGTCCATCTGTAGAGGGACATACAAAGATTTGCAGACTCATGGACTATTTCCTTACCTCTCTGAAGCATTCATTGAAGAATCCACACTCTTTGTGATTTCACAATTCACTTATTTTGATGGTGCCTAATAACACATTCTTTTTTATGCACGGTACTTGCTTGCTAGAGAATTAGTGATGCCTTATTTTCCTATTTGTTGAGAGGGGTACTGGATACCAAGGATACTTACGGAAAGTTATACTGGGCTACCTGTAGTTGATATTAAATATCTTACTGTATGACTATTTAAATATCTAAACATGAAGGATGTAAATGATTTATGAACTACTACTATGGCTTATCAGCATCAGCCTTTTGACATTCCTTCTCACTTCTCACTTCCTTCTAACTTTGTTCCTCTTTCTTGTACTCCCTTTTATTTATTTATTTTTCTTTGTCTCAGGCTGTGCATGTTGCCTGTAGGTTACACATTTGTAACCTACAGATCAACACTTTGGTCAACATGAACAAGAGTCAAGAGTAGATGATGCTATCTCAAGGAAAGTTTGCACTAGAAACAAACTGCAAAGAAGAATACTCTTTAGAATAATTATGACCAGTATGATTTTAATATAACACCATTGTATTTCAGAGGGGTAGTATACACAATTGCCACATTTGCAAATAACATAATTATATATATTAAGATTTATAACTCTTACTCACTATGGAAAATAGGCCATTTCTTTATACCCAGGAAATGAGCACATACATTTCGAATATTATGGGTTCCCATAAGCCTGACTAATACACAGAGTGTGGGTAAGTTAGTCAGCTTTTCAACACTGTGATCAAAATACCTGACAAGAACAACTGAGAGGAGAAAGAGTCTATATTGTCTCATGGTTTCAGAGGCTCAGTTCATAGTCACCCAACTCCATTTCTCTGGGCCCAACCTGAGGCAGAACATTCTGGCAGAACTGCACTTCAGAGGGACACTGCCCCATTCATAGCAGCTAGAGGCACAGAGAGAGCACAAGGAGCCAAGGCATGCTCCCATTAACCTAACTTCCTCCACCAATGCCTCACTTACCTGCAGTTTCCATTCAGTTAGTCCACTCCAATCATTAGTCCATCGGATGGGTTAATCCACTGATTAGGTCATAGCTGTCACAACCTAATCATATCCAAATGTCTCCTCTCATATCCAAACAACTAGTTTGGATATGTGGCCAAGAAAAGGAGAGCAACGTTTTTATAAAAATGAACAATCACTTAAGATACTTTTATAGTTCTATGTACAGATTTGTTTCTTTTATGTCAAGATAGTAGTGATAATGATATTAACAATGATAAAAGTAGTAGCAATGCAGGAAGGCATTCTTATAGTTATTTGAAAATGCCAAGTCTTTTAAACACCTTGAAATCTCCTTAGAAGTCTTACATAGTAGAGACTATTATGCCCTCATTTTATATGTGGAAAATAGTAAAGTACACAGAGATTCAGTAATTTGCCAGAGGTCACACATTGAGGGGCAACTGCAGAACTGGGATTTGAACTCCGGCAGTCTGGCTCTCCACACTGTGCTGTTAGCTATCAGGAAACAAGTCATAAATGAACAGTCTTCTATTTGTCCTGTGAACCTCTTCAAGTTTTGTAGAAAGTAAATGACATCTCTTCTAGTCCGGCAGCCCTGCAGCCAAGCTGGCTGCTCTCAGGAGCCCGGGAGGCGGCCTCTGCTGAGCCGCCCGTCGCCCCGTGGCCCCAACCTGCCCAGCACCGGCCCATGGCCCCCGCCGCCTCGCGGCTCCCGGCGCCCTAAGGCTGCCGCCCGGGCGCTCGCCTGCCTTGTGGAGCCTGGGCGCTGTCCAGCGGGGCGGGACGGCGCGGCCCGCCACCATGGAGCCCCAGCGCCGGGAGCTGCTTGCCCAGTGTCAGCAGAGCCTGGCCCATGCCGTGACGGAGGTGGAAGACGTGCTCGGACTGCTTGAGGCCACGGGGGCGCTGAGCCCTGGCGAGTGGTGGCAGCTGGATGAGGAGGCCGGAGGCGCCAAGGCGGAGCTGCTGCTCAAGCTGCTCCTGGCCAAGGAGCGGGACCACTTCCAGGACCTGCGCGCCGCGCTGGAGAAGACGCAGCCTCACCTGCTGCCCATTCTCTACCTGAACAGCGTCGTTGGGCGCCGCAGCCCACCGAGGGAGCCGGCTCCACCTACAGTGTCCTGTCCATCATGCCCTGGGACTCAGAGAGCAGCAGCTCCCTCAGCAGCGTGGGCACCACTGGGAAGGCGCCGTCCCCGCCGCCCCTCCTCACCGACCGGCAGGCGACTGAGAAGGTGGAGAACCTGTCCATTCAGCTGCGGCTGATGACCCGCGAGAGGAATGAGCTGCGCAAATGCCTGCCTTTGCGACCCACGGGACGACCTTTGATAAGAGGCCCTACCACAGACTGAATCCTGACTACGAGAGGCTGAAGATCCAGTGTGTGCGGGCCAATGCCTTGAAGAGGTGCCAGGAGGTGGCCAAGGAGACCGACTTACTTCTACCACACACTCCACAGCCGGCTCCTGAGTGACCAGACTCAGCTGAAGGAGGATGTGGACATGCTGAGGCGGGAGAACCGGCAGCTGCTGCGGGAGCGGAACCTACTGCAGCAGTCCTGGGAAGACATGAAGCGGCTCCATGAGGAGGACCAGAAGGAGATCGGAGACTCCGGGCGCAGCAGCAGCAGCTGAAGCACAACGGGTCATCAGAGATCCTCAACAAGCTGTATGACGCGGCCATGGACAAGCTGGAGGGGGTCAAGAAGGACTACGACGCCCTGCGGAAGCGGTACAGCGAGAAGGTCGCCATTCAAAACTCAGACCTGAGCCGCCTGGAGCAGCTGGGTGAGGAGAACCAGCGCCTGCTGAAGCAGACGGAGATGCTGACCCAGCAGAGGGACAGGGCCATCCAGCAGCAGCACCAGTGCGCCCTGTCCCTGAGGAGGTTCGAGGCCATTCACTATGAGCTGAACAAGGTCACGGCCCAGAACAAGGACCTGCAGTGGGAGATGGAGCTGCTCCAGTCAGAGCTGAGGACCACGCAGGTCAAAACCGCAAAGAAGTCCGGGAAGTACAAGGAGGAGCGGGACGCGGTGTACAGCGAGTATAGACTCATCATGAGCCAGCGTGACCAGGTCATCTCTGAGCTGGACAAGCTGAAGACAGAGGTGGAGCTGGCTGAGTCCAAGCTCAAGAGCAGCACATCTGGGAAGAAGGCGGCCAGCGAGGAAATGGAGGCGCTGTGGCAGATCAAAGACACGGTGACAATGGATGCTGGGAGGGCCAAGGAGGTGGAGATCCTTTGAAAGCAGTGCAAGGCTCTGTGCCAGGAGCTGAAGGAAGCCCTGCAGGAGGCCGATGTGGCCAAGTGCCGCCGGGACTGGGTCTTCCAGGAGCGGGACAAGATTGCGGCAGAGCGCGGCAGCATCCGGACACTGTGTGACAACCTGCGGCGGGAGCGGGACCGGGCAGTGAGTGAGCTGGCTAAGGCCCTGCGCAGCCTGGATGACACTCGGAAACAGAAGAAGGACTTCAGCCGGGAGCTTAAGGAGCTCAAGGAGCAGATGGAATCCCAGTTGGAGAAGGAGGCCCGGTTCCGGCAGCTGATGCTCACAGCTCCCACGACTCGGCCATCCATGCAGATTCCATGGAATGGGAAACAGAAGTCGTCGAGTTTGAAATGGAGACGGAGGATGTTGACTTGAAGGCACTTGGGTTTGACATGGCAGAAGGTGTGAATGAGCCTTGTTTCCCAGGGGACTGTGGCATATTTGTCAGGAAAGTGGACAAAGGAAGCATTGCTGATGGCCGCTTAAGGGTCAACGACTGGCTGCTGAGAATCAACGATGTAAACCTCATCAACAAGGACAAGAAGCAGGCCATCAAGGCCCTCCTCAATGGAGAGGGTGCCATCAACATGGTCTTGCGGAGGAGGAAGTCCCTGGGTGGGAAGGTGGTCACATCCCTGCACATAAACCTCAGTGGACAGAAAGACAGCGGCATCAGTCTGGAGAGTGGAGTGTATGCTGCTGCTGTGGTACCTGGAAGCCCTGCTGCCAAAGAAGGGTCCCTCGCTGTGGGAGACAGGATTGTGGCGATCAATGGCATCACACTAGACAACAAGTCCCTGAATGAATGTGAATCTCTGTTGCATAGTTGCCAGGACTCCTTGACCCTCTCCCTCCTGAAGGTGTTCCCTCAGAGCTCCTCGTGGAGCGGACAAAACATGTTTGAAAACATCAAGGACTCTGATAAGATGCTGAGTCTTCGGACCCATGGCCTGGAGGCCCAGGCACATCACAAGCAGAACTTGATGCAGCACCATAGTTCCACGCAGACGGAGCTCTTCTGTGCTGGGCTGGAAGACAGGAAGGAGCCGGGGCCTCCACGAGGCAGCACCTCCTTTCTACACAAACCGTTCCCTGGGGGCCCCTTTCCAGTCTCCCCCCAGACCTGTCCCAGCACCTTCGAGCACAGCCTGAGCTCCTTCCACTCCGATGCCTCTGGGTAACGTGGCTATGGGCTGGTGGACATGCGGAGCAGGCGGCCCCTGCTGCCCTTTGAGACTGAGGTGGGCCCCTGTGGGGTGGTGGATGCTCCTCTGGACAAGGTGGATGCTGAGGGCTCCAACGGCGGTGGGACCTGGCCCAAGGCCGTGCTCAGCTCCACAGCAGGGCCGGAGAAGCTCTCCGTTTACAAGAAGCCAAAGCAAAGAAAGTCTATCTTTGACCTAAACACTTTTAAACGTCCCCAGATGCCCCCCAAAATAGACTATTTGCTCCCAGGCCCTGGGCCTATTCACTCCCCCAGCCCTCCAAGAGGATGGGGCCTCTGACACCCCCCAAAGCCCCCCAGGAGAAGTGACTCCATCGAGTTCCAGCACACACTGGAAACCAGTTCTGAGTCAGAGGCCACACTAGTGGGCATCTCTCCATCTACCAGCCCACCAGGTGCCCGGTCCCCGGACACTGACCTCGGAGAACCCATGCATGCATCACCCCCTCGCAAGACCAGGGTCTGCATCGCCTCCAGCTACTACCCCTAATGGGATGGGGATTCCTCCTACCTGCCAGCCAAGAAGTCCTGTGATGAGGACCTCACTTTCCAGAAGGCAGATGAGCTGGGGCAGAAGCGCCGCCGGCCAAAGTCTGCGCCTAGTTTTTGGCCCAAGCTTGCTCTGGTAGTGATTCCTGCTCAATTCCTGGAGGAGCAGAAATGCATCCCAGCTAGTGGAGAGCTCTCCCCCGAGGTGCAGGAGTGGTCCCCTTACTCACCAGGGCATTCCAGCTGGCATGGGAACCCCTGCTCTACCCCAACAGGCCATCCGTGGGAACTGTTCCCTGGAGCATGACCCCCAGCGCTGCTGTGAGCTCCATCCTGCGGAACCCCATCTACACTGTGCGCAGCCATAGGGTTGGCCCCTGCGGCTCTCCACCTGTGCCCCGAGATGCTGGCCCCCAGGGCTTGCCTCCCAGTGTCCAACACCAGGGCCGCCTGAGCCTGGACCTCAGCCACAGCGCCAGCAGTGACAATGCTGAGATGAGAGCCTCCCACGGGTCCAACTCGCTGCCTTCCAGCGCCTGCCTCAGGTCTTCCAGTAACTTGCAGTTCAAGGCAGAACGCATTAAGATCCCATTAACGCCGAGGTCTGTCATGGGCTCTGACAGAGGTTCATTGTCACATTCCGAATGCAGCACCCCTCCGCAGTCGCCCCTCAACATTGACACTCTGTCCACTTGTAGCCAGTCCCAGACCTCTGCCTCTACATTGCCCAGGATTGCTGTCAACCCTGCGTCCCTCGGGGAACGGAGGAAGGACAGGCCTTACGTGAAGGTACAGAAGGGCTCAGAGCCTTTGGGCATCTCCATTGTGAGTGGAGAGAAGGGTGGCATCTACGTCTCCAAAGTGACCACTGGCAGCATTGCCCACCAGGCTGGCCTTGAGTATGGGGACCAGTTACTTGAGTTCAATAGCATTAACCTGCAGAGTGCCACAGAGCAGCAGGCCCGGCTCATCATAGGGCAGCAGTGTGACACCATCACCATCCTGGCCCAGTACAACCCACATATGCACCAGCTTGGCAGCCACTCCTGCTCCAACTCCCATCTGGACCCTGCCAGTGCCCATGCCACTCTCCAGGGCAGTGGTAGAACCACCCCAGAGCACCCCTCTGTCATTGATCCACTCATGGAGCAGAACGAGGGTCCTGGCATACCCCCAGCCAAGCAGAGCACCCCCTGCTCCAGGATCATGGGAGATGCCAACAAGAAGACCCAGGAACCACGCATTATCTTCATCAAGAAGTCCCAACTGGACTTTGGGGTGCATTTGTGTGGTGGGAACCTGCACGGAGTGTTTGTGGCCGAAGTAGAGGATGACAGTCCTGCCAGGGGTCCTGATGGCCTGGTGCCAGGAGACCTAATCCTCGAGTATGGCAACCTGGATGTGCACAATAAGATGGTGGAGGAGGTCTACGTGGAGATGCTGAAGCCCAAAGACAGTGTCCGCCTGAAGGTGTAGTACCGCCCAGAGGAGTTCACCAGGATCAAGGGCCTGCCTGGTGACAGCTTCTACATCAGGGCCCTGTATGACCGGCTGGCCGAGGTGGAGCATGAGCTGAGCTTTAGGAAGGAGGACATTCTCTAGTGGATGACACCTTGCCCCAGGGCACATTTGGGTCTTGGATGGCGTGGCAGCTGGATGAGAACGCCCAGAATATCCAGCGTTGGCATATTCCCAGCAAATGTGTGATGGATCAAGAATTCTCCATGAGGCTCAGCATGTCTGAGGTCAAAGACAGTAGTGCCACCAAGACGCTGTCAGCAGCTGCTCGCTGGTCCTTCTTTGGAAGGAAGCACAAGCACAAATGCAATAGGTCCAAATACAGGAAAGACCTCCTGGCCTTGGACACCTTCTCCAACGACTCCCTCCGGCTCTTTGAAGATTCAGTGAGTCTGGCCTATCAGCAGGTCCAGAAGGTGGACTGCATCTCTCTGAGGCCTGTCCTGATTCTGGGGCCTCTGCTGGATATGGTGAAGGAAATGCTGATAAATGAGGTCCCTGGCAAGTTCTGCAGATGCCTGTGGAAAGTGATGAAGGCCTCCCAGCAGGCCATTGAGCGGGGCATTAAAGACTGCCTGTTTGTCGACTACAAATGGAGGAATGGCCATTTTGATGTGACCACGGTGGCTTCAATAAAGGAGATCACAGAAAAGAACCGGCACTGCCTCCTGGACGTCGCTCCCCACCCCATTGAGCGCCTGCACCACATGCACATCTACCCTATCGTCATCTTCATCCACTACAAGAGTGCCAAGCACATCAAGGAGCAGAGAGACCCCATCTACTTGAGGGGCAAGGTGACACAGAGGCATTCCAAAGAGCAGTTCGAAACAGCTCAGAAGACGGAACAGGAGTACAGCAGGTACTTCACAGGGGTCGTCCAGGGAGGAGCCCTGTCAAGCATTTGCACTTAGATCTTGGCAACCGTCAATCAAGAACAAAGTAAAGTCCTGTGGATCCCCAACTGCCCGCTCTAGGGGAAGGGGAAGTGGGCACCAGGAGGCGACTGGACCGGCCCGCTGGTGGGGAGACTGGCTCGCTCTTCTCCAGCAACCGAAAACAGAGATGGGCCTGTTTAAGGACATGCCGGGGAAGGATCCAGAACCAGGACTCCAGAAGCCCCTCCTTTGTAGACAGAGGGGGTTGGCAGCTCGGATCTGGGCCTAGGCCGGCAGACTGCTCCTCTCACATGTGCTTTAAGACAAAACAAAGCAGAAAATGCAAAAGACTTGATAGAGGGGTACAACACCCACCTTCCTATAGCCAGCCAATCAGTGATGCTGCACAGAGAGCCTTTCAGATCACAAGTTTACAAGCCTTTTCTAAGTATCTGGTGGTTATGTTTACGTGGATGCCCCATGCTGCTGGTGCCCACCCCACCCCTTCCGCCCCCTGTTGCTTTTGTTCCCCAAATGACCCTGGAACCTCATGGGGTTTGGGGGTGGGGCGGGCTGCCCGCCTCAGGAGGTTCTTGTCAGTGGGACCAGAGCTTCAGCAGACTCCCTGCTCCTCAGAGGCGGTACTTCTCCTGGAAGGACTTCGTCACTTCAGGTGCTCAGACTGCTGGAGACGGCAGAACCAGTGCCTGGGTGGGGTCAACTCGCTGGTTCTGTGTTTTCCTCCCATACCCGGGAGGGCAGGTTGGGCATCCTCACAAACTCGCCTCTTGGCCTTTCCCTCCTGTTTCTCCAACCCCCAAGCGCTCATGGGTCTCTTCTCCAGCTGTATTTGTTATTTAAACATTCTGTCTGGTCCATCATGTCCCCGTCTGTCTCAGCTGCAGGGCTGGGTCCTAGACAGGGTGTCAAGCAAGGGTGGACGCGTGCCATGGCTCCCCTCGAGGTTCTGAGAGCCCCGACGGCCTTTTTCAGCTTCGTGGAGCAGGGCAGGCGCATCTGTTCTTTTGGATGTGAAAACATTCACGTTTCACATGTTTGAATGAGAGCTTGTAGGGGGAGTTTAATGGTTAGCGTAGCCACTATTGAATATCTAAAAAGAAAACCTGCGACCTTGTTCATCTTGGTCCCAGGACTCACAGCATTGGGCTCAGTTGGGCTTCTCTCTTTTTCTTTCCTTTGCACTTCCCATGCTGGCCGAGTCTGGCTGAAGATTTGATGTGGTTCCTCCTTAAACAATGTGTGTCCTGTTAATAGGTACTGTACCGGGCTCCACCTAAGTGTCGTTGGGGTAGGACCTATATTTTAATACTGTTCCTAACATTTCATTTTAATAGCAAGGTGTCTTTGATTTGATTCTTTGTAATTCTAGAAACTAGATTGTAGTTTAGTCATTACTGACATTTTTTTTAAAAAAAGGGATATATTTTCTTGCACAGCTATTCAAAAGAGAAACAAGTCTCAGTCCTCAGTGCTGTCCTTTCTTTTCCAGGTACAAGTTTTCTAGCTCAGACAACTGAGAAAAAGTGTAAACCATTCTCGAGGCATTGCTTGCACGCTGTTTTTGCAGGCAGATCAGGCTGTGATGGGCGGTGTGCAGGCGGCTACGGATCTGACAGCCTGGGATGTTCTGTACTAAAATGTTACTTTGTATCAAAAAGTTTTAGTACAAAATAAAGGTCAATTTCAGTAAAAAAAAAAAGAAAAAAAGTAAAAGTCATTATATCACATTCAGAGAAAAGTCTTCACCATTTTTCCTCTATTGCTTTGATCTCAGAGGACTTCTGTCTTCATGTTTATGACACCCATATAGCTCATAGAGAGAACTGTGTTCTTATGTAACTATAAGGTAAATGTCAATTTGCCAATAGAAACAACCTCCTTCACAGACTGAAGGTTATAAAATACCACTCTGAGTTGGGAAGCAAGAGCTGTCAGAAAGATAAGGGATTTGTTCAAGTATTGAGTGGATTAGGAAATTAAGCTGCTCAGCACTGTGTCTCTTGGTGGCTGGTATTCTGTGATTAACAGTTTGAGCAGCAATAGTTTGGGTTCAGCCTTTCTTCCTGATTGATGTTGGGTGTTTGACTCATACCTGTTCTAAGTCCTGACTACTGAATATTTAGAATATGAATATGGAACCATTTCAAGAGAAGAGAGGGGGAAAGTGACATCTACAGATAACTGTGAGAATATTTTAGGATGGTGCATATTCAACTTTAATGTTCCTATGAATCTTTGGGGATCTTATTAATATGCAGAGAGTCTGATATCATAGGTAGGACAAATTACAAATATGACTGCAATTCTTTATTTCTCCTTATGTCCATGTCCTTTGAAATGTGACTTTGTAGCTCCTAACAAAGGATAAACTATTTGCTTTCTACTCAAGTGTTTATTGCCCCGTGACTTGCTTTGATCAATAGAATATGGAGGAAATCACACCATAACATGCTTTGGCCATTTTCTTGCTTGGCATTTTATAACTAGAATGGAATAAGGCCAAGCCAGCCTGCTGGAGGATAAAAGGCCACTTGTAGGAGAACCCAAGTGCCTCAACTTAGAGTCAAACAGCATCTAGAATCAGAGCTGTCCGCTCACTATAATAGATGTAAGAAATCAGCCTAGGCCAGAAGAGTCTCCCAGCAAATCCATGTTCTTGTTAACAATTATATATGGTTGCTCTTTAAACCACTGTATTTTGTGCTGACTGATTACATGGTGATAGTTTACACACAGTGATAGGTCTAGATTAGGCCTGCTATTTTACATCTCTAAAAGGTCAGAGGTAATGCTGATGCTACTGATTTGTGGACCACCCTGAATAGCAAGCCTCCAAGACAGGAGGTAGGAAAGTATACAGCCCATGTACCAAATCTGGTCTGTAGCCTGTTTTTGTATGACTAATTTTTTAAGAATGGGTTTTATATTCTCAAAAGGAAAGAAGGAGGAGAAAGAAAAAAGAGAAGGAGGAAGAAATAGTCATAGAGTATGTAGCCTGCAAATCTCAAAATATTTATTATCTTACATTTTAGAAAAAACTTCATTCCAGTATATAGTAAGAAATGTTTAGTCCATGAGATCAGAGTGAACTTTTGAGTCTCTAGATGGATTCCGGATTATGCATTCAGCTTTATATATCCTAGACATCTAGATGTAGAAGACGCTCAATACATGTTGGAGCTATTTTCCTGGACTAACTTTCGGAAGTCATTCATATCATCATGTGTTCCCAATGCTGATAGGAGAGCAATACTAGCCACTCTCTGTCTGGAACATTCATGACATAACTTCTACTTCAATGATACTTATATGGCAAAGGTTCAACCCCCCTGAAGCTCTCATAATCTAAGAATGGATATATATATATATATATTTCTTTAGAAAGAACTTTGCTTAAGTGCCACATCTTTGCTAAACTGGCCCTCTTAATAGGTTTTAGCACCTCCTTGAAATTCTCTGGACAATCCTACTTTCCTACTATTAAATCATGGTTAAGATTTTAAAGACAGAGCAGAGATGAAGGCCAGGACTAAAGTCAGAAGTAAAGTGGAGGAAAGGTTATGTTACTGCAGAAAATGGTAAAGGAGATGAGGCACAACGTGATACTAATGAATTTTCCATTTTAGTGAAATATAGTGTGTGTATATATGTATTTATGTACATACACACACACACACACACACACACACACACACACACACACACACACAGTAGTACATTGATATTCTCCAAGGATTTGTTCCAGGACTTCCTGCAGACATTCAAATACACAAATGCTCAAGTCCAATAAAAATGGCATGAAATTTGCATTTCCCCCTGTACACTTTAAATCTTTAATTTTAAAATTAAAGATTTCAAAATTACTTATAATATCTATTACCTAAGTGCTTTGAAATCACTCTTATACTGTATTGTTTATGAAACAATGACAAGGAAAATTTTGTACAGGTTCAGTACAAATTTTTCCTGAATATTTTTGAGCCACAGTTGTTTGAATCTCCAGAGACAAAACCTGCAGACATGGAGAGCCCCTTATATATCACAGTAATTTCAGTTTCCTAGAAATTAAACACGAAACCATGTGAGGTTTGTAAACCTAAATTCAGTACTTACAATGATTTTAAACCCTGTCCTTTCAACTTCTTTTGTATTATTATAACAAATAAATGCCACACCACGACAATCTTTTTTCTAGTTCTAGAAGCCAATAACATTAACGTGAAGCTTAGCAGATTGTCTCACTCAAAAACTAAGAGACTAAAATTATCCCTGTGGAAGAAGAAGAGGGTGGATTTAGGAAAAGGCACTTTCTTATGCCCAGTTTTTCTCATCTACAAAAGGGAGTCACCAAGGATCCTCCTCCCTTCCTCCTGGGCTTTAAATTTGTGTGTACTCAGAGCATGTTCAATAAATGCCAGCTGCTGTCGGTGTATTACTGCTCCTTTTGTCCTTTTTCTCCCAAGCCCAGCCCTATGAGGATGTATTGAATTCTGCCTGAGCCTTGAGAAATTATTTGTTGTAGCACTAATGGTCATTTCTCTGTCCTTGGAAAATACCCAATTATTGGATTGGATCTACGTCTTGAGTGTCCCTGGCACTGACTGGGAATATGCTTAAACTGTGGCATCTGGCCTCCTCCTTGGGCTGCTTTGTCGCGACCCCCCTTGCCCACAAGGAAGACGCGACTCAGGAATCTTCTTTCAGCAGTTTATTCAGGCCCTTGATATTCTTCTAATAATTCTTCTACTCTCTCTCGGATGCCCCTCCCAGCCTTAATAAAGCACCGCGAACCCCAATGCAAAGCTGCCACGTGTACCCTTCTCACAGGGTGCTAGAAAATGACACGCCAACTTTCTCTGATAAGGAGCTGGGAACACGCCAATTCTCTTTGATATGGAGTTGTCCTTCACAGACCACAACGGAGCCAGCGCCATCATGTAATGGCGACCACAGTCCGCAGGAACGGCTCACCACAGCTCCCCCTTTTTGTTTCACTAAGACAATACAGGCGAGAGTAGAGGTCCTATCCCACTGTGCAAAAGTGGCTGCATAGTATGGGCCAGCCCCAGGGGGCGCCTTCCCCAGATCTGACACCATATCAGCCGACGCCTTTTTTCGTGGGGCGGGGCGGAGACACGTCAAAACCGCATGCAATAGGACATGCTCCCCTTGAGGTCCCTCTTCTCAATGGATCACTCAAGTGCAGTGCCTTGCCTCGCATCCTGTATCGTGTCGATGGTGAGTAAGAGGGAATAGCTGAGGTTGAACTGTGGCCATGCAGAAGTACAACTACAAACAAGTTGGCAGCACCCTGAAAGAAAGGCACGGACTTTAAAGTGATAGATAAAGACCAGTGTGGAAACCCTTCTGCGTGCAATGGCAACAAGACCCGCAGAGTGCAAGGGCTTTCCAGCACTAAGAGAAAGACAAAAGAGGGACATGTCGTACCCAGTGCAATGTTATAATAACTTGGGGTGCAACGACCATGTCAAAGGCACTAGTGTAGAAACCCATCTGCGTGCAATGGTAGCAAGACCGGCAGAGTGCAAGGGCTTTCTGACACTAAGAGAATAATGAGGAAAGACATGTCAATCCCAGTGCAATGTTATAATAACTTGGGGTGCAATGACCATGTCAAAAGTTTAGTGCTTAAGATGCGCAAGCCAGACCTGTGGCGAGTTGCCAGTTTCTAAAGCAGCAAGAGCTTGTATGATCATAGCCTTATCTTGAGCACTATGAGCCTTAAGGCGACAGAGAAACCACAAACAGAGGAACATACCAAAACAACACAGTGCACCAAAAATGCCTACTCCCACCCACTCTTTAAAAAAGGAAAAAGCAGAAGATATCCAATTGGTGAATTGACCCAGAGTCACGGGATCGACACGGGTACTATTCAAGACAGCTATCTGGGTTAGTTGAGACTGGATCATGTCTTCCGCTTCCATGGACCAATTTCCGGCCAGATATCCACCAATGATGTGGGAAGCATTCCTGGAATCATTAAATCTGACAGAAGTTATACATAAATGTGCACGTTGGTCAATGCAGCCTAAAAGTACTAGGTCAGCCAATTCTTCTACCTGAGCTTGAAGAAAATCTATTCTCTGGTTGGTAGCTAAAATCCCTGACAAAATATGTTGATTAATCGCATTTTACGATTCAAGTATAGTGGACGTTTGTTGAACAACTTGATTAATAGTGGCAGCAGTTTGTACTTGACTGGCCATGGCTACTCCGGCCGTAACTGCTGCAGCAGCAGATGCCGCCACGGCTGTCATTATAGCTGCCGTGATTCCAAAATCTCTGCGGACTCTAAGTAGCTCTACAATAGGAAATTTATCTGGATCCGCAGTGACTGGGATTGGGACAAAAGTTGGAATTTTCATAATTACTGCTACAGTCCAAGAACCATTCCAACACTCAGATAAGAAACAGGTAATAATAGAACAATCCAGCATCCCCGATGAGGTGTGATTAGCTAAAAGGAACAGGAACGGGGATTGGATACAGACCATTGCAGGAGGCAATGTGGCATAATGTAACAGAGAGTTGAACGAAACAGATGTAAGCCTATTACCTCGTTCACTCTCCTTAGTAGTGCCAGAAACATTAGCCAGCCAACTTTTGGCTCCTAGTAATTGAGCCAATGCGGAAATATCAGCTGAAGCCCCCTTCTCATTGGAAATGAGCCATTGAAACCAGGACCAACCTGTTCCTGTAGAGGAGTTGGCATTGTTGTTAAAGTTATAAACATATCTCTTCAGAGGGGGGGAAAAGGAGAAACCTTTAGCAACTTGATGTTTCTCCCAAGAATGATCTTGACAAGGTGTAAATGTTGGGGGAAAACCAAAATTAGGGGTACAGTAAGGAGAGGCCTTGAAATGAGTGCCATTGCAAGTACTATTAGAAGAAGGAGGCATTGGGATTAATACCGCGGAGATAATAGCTAAAGTAGTTATGTTTAAAACAGAGCTAGTTGCGGGGGTCCCTGAGCCTGATTGCTTCCCTGAAACTACTTGGCTCAATACAGCACTGAGAATACTCCCTGAGACTCGACTGGACCGCAATGGGTCCTCCCAGTTAGTCAAATTTTTGGTCTTAAGGCTAATACAATTAGTGTTCCCAAGACTGAAACAAAAAACTCCTGTGAGATTAACTTGAGACTGATTAAAAATATTTTCCATGTCCCCTCTAGGAGAGGTACAAGGAGCAGACATCTCACATGAGGTAGAAAAAAGAGTGGGGAGGACACTAGAATTACTATGAACTGGCATTGGCATTGGCCATGCCTGTGCCACTGCCCACCACTGCATTGGTGCCATCTGTACTGTTGGCACCAGCATCAGAGCCAGAGCACTCATCAGAATGAAGCTCCTCATCATGGGACTGTTGTGGCACCTCCTGCTGCTGGTTAGTAGATCTCGAGACTCTTCTTGTCAGGCGTTCAGGGATCCACAGCGGCTCCGTGCGATCCTGGGGAAAAACACATACAGATCCTCGTGCCCATGTCAGCACGGGGTCAGGGCCGTTCCATTGGCCCGTAAGAACATCCTTCCACTTAACATAGCCAGTCACAGAGGGCTGAGGGGACACATGTCTATCGGCCGCAGAGCGGCCATGAATATCCAAATTCAAAAAAATTAATGGTAAAAAGAGCTAAGGACAGGCGTTCTTTAGGAGTGTGGTCAACTCCTATTCCCCCTTTTTGTTTTTCTAAGGTTTCTTTTAAGGTGCGGTGGGCACGTTCAACAATGCCTTGCCTTTGAGGATTGTAAGACAACCCATGAGCAAGTTGTACTCCCATAGTAGAACAAAAAGATGTAAACTGTCTGCCCGTATAAGCAGGTCCATTATCAGTCTTAAGGGATGCGGGTGCACCACATGCTGCCCATGCCTCTAAGCAATGAGTAATAACATTACGTGCCTTTTCTCCCAATAAAGCAGAAGCATGAATAATTCCAGAGTATGTGTCAATAGAAACATGTACATATTTGAGGTTACCAAAGTCAGGCACGTGAGTTACATCCATTTGCCAGACAACCAATGGCTTCAATCCTCGTGGGTTTACACCATAAGTAGGAGGATGAAGAAATGTGACACAATGGGGACATTGTAATACTATCTGACGAGCATCTGCTCTGGAGATGGAAAAACGTCTACGCAGTGTCATAGCATTGACATGAAAGTTGTGATGAAACAATTTAGCTTCTTCTAAGGAGGAGGCCAAGCATACCAACTGGCTTCTAGTTGCCGAGTCAGCACAGGCATTACCCTGTGATAACGGGCCAGGAAGAGAGGTGTGAGCCCAAATGTGCATTGGATAGAAAGGGGCAGTACGGCTACTGATAAGCTGTTGAAGCTGATTAAAGTAAGCAGACACAGTATGGGTGTCACTAATAGCTCCTACAGCCTCCAGAATTTTGAGCGCCTGCACCACATAGATGGAGTCCGAAATGAGATTGAAAGGAAAAGAACACTGTTTAAAAACTTCAATGACAATTTGTAGTTCTACCCATTGTGGATTTCCAGGAGCAAATTGATGCTGGACAGGGGGAGAGTCATTAATCACATAAGCTCCCATTCCAGACTTAGAGCCATCAGTAAAAATATTAACAGCCCCCGGAATTGGAGTGGGCGAAGTTACTCTAGGGAAAATGATAGGATGCTCTTTAACAAAATGGAGTAATGGATGAGAAGGGTAATGATTATCAATATCCCCTTGAAACGAGCAACATAGAATGGCCCAGTTGTCTAGAGTAGCACACAAAACATTAGTTTGAGCTTTAGAATAGGGTATGATAAGAGAAGAAGGTGCTTGTCCAAAAAATTGAATGCTCTGTTGAATCCCTCTAAGTGCTAATGCTGCAACAGCATCAGGATAGTATTCTAAAGATTTTCCTGGGGATACATGTGGGTGGATCCATAGTAAAGGCCCATCTTGCCACAGTACTCCAGTAGGCTGCCGCATAGTGGCAAGCACACATAACTGGAAAGGTCTATCACTCTGGAGCCTGCATAGAGTAGCATGTTGTATAGCTTCTTCTACTTTTATAAGGGCCGCTCTGGCCTCTTTAGTGAGGGTACGAGGGGAAGTAAGATCTGGATCACCCTTAAGAATAGCATACAAAGGCTGGAGCACGATATTAGGAATATGTAAATAACCTCTTATCCAATTAATATCTCCCAACAGTTTTTGAAAATCATTTAAAGTTTGGAGATCTTGAGTTCTTATAGTAACTTTTTGTGGTTTTAACATGTCATATTTAATCGTCGCTCCCAAATACTGAATAGAATCCCCTGTTTGAACCTTCTCAGGTGCAATATGTAATCCATACTGAGCTAACAACTTCACCAGGTCTTTATAGGCCTCATAAACTGACTGTTCTAATTTGGCTGCCAATAATACATCATCCATATAATGAATAATCTTGATGGAAGGACATTGTTGTCTGAGAGGTGCGAGTGCCTTCCCTACATACATCTGACAAATCGTAGGACTGTTAGACATTCCCTGTGGTAAAACAACCCACTCAAACCTTTGATCTGGTTCCTCGTGATTACACGAGGGAAGGGTGAAGGCAAAACGCTGTGAGTCTTTAGGATGTAAAGGAATAGAAAAGAAACAGTAGCAAATCTCCCTTGTCTCAAAAGCATTTTTTTTTTGTCCCAATGGGGGTGTCCTGCTGCATGATTTTGGGTGGCCTGCTCTGCTGCGCCCTCTAGCACAAATGCTCTCCAGTCCAAATATTTGCCTGGGGAGACGCAAGCCCGAACGAGGCTAGCCCAATCAGAGGGAGTCATGCAGTATCTGGACAGATTCTCCACCTGAGTTAGTGTAAAAGCGGCATCGACTCCATAAGTGCGCACAGACTCTGCCAGGGTCTTTACAATTTTGAAATCCAAAAGCTCATGAAATCTTCCCCTATTATCATCCTGAAAAACTGGATAAGCAAGACCCATCTCAGCGTTAACAGCTCTCCATGTTTGGGCGTGGAAACTTCGTCCCGAAACACCCCCGCCATACGGAGGTGGATCGGGAGGCCGCCCGTTCTTGAGCCCTTGCTTATCTCGGTTTCCTGTACCTAAACTCCCTAACTGCTGGGACAGCGTTCTTATCTCCTCCTCCTCAGCATCTTCTGCCTCTGACCCACTTTCGCATGGGGGCGTGCGCAGCACACTGAGATCTGGATACAGTCTCCTCCCGTTCTCCATGCCCCACACACTCCCCTCTTCCTGAGACACTTCACTCTCTGTTGTTTCTGATTTTTCTTCATGCAATTGTTCTAAAACCTCTTGCCCTTTAACAAGCGCTTCTTGGGATCTGCCATCCGTAAGGCAACTACGGACCATCTTCCAGAGGGGTATCACCCCGCCCTCTAGCATGCCCTGCTCACGAGCAAAGTCAAGGTCTTTGCCTAATTTATCCCAGCTGGGTGTAGTGAGGCTGCCTGAAAGTGCAAACCACGGTGCAGCTGTATCTACCCTCTGTAAAAATTTCTCTAAGGTACTGCGTTTCACCGCCAGTCCCTTGGAACGTAAAAGGCCATCTAAGGCCAGAAGAAGTGGACTTGAAGTCACAGCACCCATGACGCAACACAAGAAAACACAGAAATCGAAAGTGAAAGTACACAAAAACAAAATGAAAATACACAGAAAGAGAACAAAAATTCAGAGTGCAATTGCTATAAGATGTAGCGCCCTCTCTTTACAGAGGAGCTTCCCGCTTTTTAACAGCGGGTCCCACGTTACCTGGGACTTACCGGTGCACCTACCTGACTGCTGAAAGTTCTGGTTCCTGGGTGTTTCTTTGTTTCTTTTCTCCCGGGTCTCGGCACCACTTGTCGCGACCCCCCTTGCCCACAAGGAAGACGCGACTCAGGAATCTTCTTTCTTCAGTTTATTCAGGCCCTTGATATTCTTCTAATAATTCTTCTACTCTCTCTCGGATGCCCCTCCCAGCCTTAATAAAGCACCACGAACCCCAATGCAAAGCTGCCACGTGTACCCTTCTCACAGGGTGCTAGAAAATGACACGCCAACTTTCTCTGATAAGGAGCTGGGAACACGCCAACTCTCTTTGATATGGAGTTGTCCTTCACAGACCACAACGGAGCCAGCGCCATCATGTAATGGCGACCACAGTCCGCAGGAACGGCTCACCACACTGCTTAATGAGCATTCATCTGTTCAGTTGTAACAACTGCCCCCTCTGTTCCAAGTTCTTCTCGTTAATGAACACATGCATCAAAATGGTAGGGGAAATTGTAGCTAAATCCAATTGGTATTTAATTGGCTTAGCACCCTGTGATTGGGTAACATGACTGCATTTGAGAAAAGTAAGTAGATGTTTTGTTTTGTTTGGATTTGCTTGCTTTTTATTTGTATGCAGAAATACCACCTTGTTCAGGAAAAGCACAGAGAGTGAATGCCATTAGTGGGCATGTGTGCCTGTGGAGGAGGACTGAGGAAAGTGCTCAGCAGGAAGGGTCTCTGGTTTCCATGGAAACAAATATAGCAACCTGACCATCTTATTTGGATCTATACTTTTAAGGAATTTCATTCTTAACTGGGCTCCAAAATTCCCTGAGAGAGAAGTACAGAATTAATTTATGTACATTAAAGGCTTTTCTATTTCTCCAAAGATCAAAGCTAACTGAGCAGAGCAGAAGTAAAGATTAAGTATTTGGTGAAGCATACTTTGGCAAAGTATGAATCTACCATTCTATTGGGAACAATAATTTCTTATTGTATAAAAAGCCAGAGTGAAGAGTGGAGTGAAATACTGAACTTTAGAAATTGAGATCATCTGCCAATATTTCACCCTCTTGATCTGCTTTCCCTCCCTCCACTTCCCTCCCAACCTTTAACGAGCATCATCCCTCACATTGTATTATTGAGCACATAACTTTCATCTGATCTTGTCATCGTTTTCCTCTAGTTGAGTAAATTACTTATCATTCTTTTATTTTTCATGTTTCATCCCATTTCATCATATATTTAATGAGATTTAATATATATATATATATATATATATATATATATATACATTTATATATATTTCAAATACCTAGGCATGGTGGCACAAGTCTGTAATCTCAAGAGACTTGGGAAGGTGAGAATCACAAATTCAAAGCCAGCCTCAGCAACTAATCAGGGCCCTAAGCAACTTAGGGAGAACCTATCTCAAAATAAAAAGAACTGGGATGTTGCTCAGTGACTAAGTGCCTCTGGGTTCAATCCCTGAAATATATATATATATATATATATATATATATATATATATATATATATATATATATATATATGCACATTATCAAATAACTGCAAAAATTAATGAAAAGAATAAAAGGAGAAGTAAACATATCATCTTATACCCCCTACACTTAACTTCATTTTCTAGAGCTACTAAAGTCAAACGTCTCTTTTAGCAATTTTTGATATCTAGCAATTTCTATTACTTCTACAATTATTGGTTGATTTTAAGCTTTAAAAAATCTTATAAATCTGTAAGTATACATGCATACCATTTTTCTAGAATTGTGATTACACTAAAATCCCATGTAATCCCTTGCCATTACAGTTTACCATACAAAGGAAAATTCTTCAAGGACTAAAGATGAAGTAAATCCTCTTCAAATTTCTGCTAAGTTCATTCACTCAATTATACTGAAAAAGGCAGGATATAAGAGTAGTTAAACCCTGGGTCAGCTCTGAGCTCTGACTCCTGTCAGCTCAGAGAATTTGCTGTCTACTTAGACTCTCTGTGCCTTAACTGAGGAAGGTATAAGGACCCATTTTGATTGATCTAAGATGAGCTGGATCTGCGTACTCAAGGCATTTAGCTTCAGGAGGCCTTTGCTCAAGTGACTAACTGCTGCTTCTGAGTCACCGCCACTTGAAAGTGTTACTCCTATCCTCTGTAATCTTCTTTTGAGAATTCCTTGGATTTTTTCTTTCAATAGTTTTTGGTTTTATAAATTTTTGCTTTTGGAATAGAATCACATTTTACTTTTGGTAAAAATTTCTTTGGTTAAGAAAGAAAATAATTTTCCCTAAAATTTTGAAGATTTTGTTAAAAAATTTCTTCCTAATATTGGATATTCTTTTTTTTTTCTTTAGTGCTGAGAATTGAACCCAGAGCTTTATACATGTGAGGCAAGCACTATACGAACTGAGCTATATCCAGCCCACATTAGATATTCTGATGAAATTTTAATTCTGTCCAATTCTCATTCCTCTATAAGAACTTATTTTTAAATGATTTTCCTCCACTGGTGTATGGATATTTTCAAATGGTTTTAATTCTGAATATTTATGCTCTTAGTTTTATGATGAGGATTTACAAACAAATCAGGGGGATCTTTCATTTATATATTGGCAAATCTTTGGATGGTGAAAGTCTGGAGAGAATTTTTTTATATGAGTTGACTATTTAAATTTTTTTTAAAGATAAGGCTCTCTTTTTTTTGAACTTTTTAATATTTATTTTTTAGTTTTCGGCAGACACAACATCTTTGTTTGTATGTGGTGCTGAGGGTTGAACCCAGGCCGCATGCATGCCAGGCGAGCGCGCTACCACTTGAGCCACATCCCCAGCCCTAAAAATTTTTATAGTATTATATTAATAAAATATTTATAATTTTTTCTCAAGCAATTTCATGATTGCAGAAATTCTTGAAATGATGATATTATAAAAGAATGTTCTACTTATAAATTTTTAATCAGTTTCATTTAGTTCTACATAGTTAATTCCTATTTGACCAGATGTTAGATCAAATATCTCATTTCATGGAAACAAGCAAAGTGCCTATCAACTGATGACTGGAGAAGAAAATGTGGTACAGATACACAATGGACTATTGTTCAGCCGTAAGAATGAAATCCTGTCATCTGTGACAGCATGGATCTACCGGGAGATCATCATGTTAAGTGAAGTAAGCCAAACACAGAAAGACAAGAACTTCATAATGTGATCCATATGTGGAGTCGATCTCAGAAAAGATGGGAGTACAGTAGTAGTTAGTGGTGAGAGAGTAGGGGGGAGAGATGGGGCAAGGTTGATCATTAGGTACTAAGCTACAGATAGACAGGACCAAGAAGTCCTGAGGTTCTACTGTACACCAGGATGACAGTAGATAATGACAATGTACATTACAGAAAGCTAGAAGAAAATATTTTGGATGTTTTTAATCATAAAGAAATGATAAATGAGAAGATAGATATATTTAATCTGAAAAATTGGTTTTAAATATTGCATACCATATACATGTATCAAAACATCACATTACCCTATTATTATTTATAATTGTTTATATTTTATGTAATAGTTAAAATTAACTAATAAACTACAAAAAAATAATAAATCATAAAACAAATTTCTCATTTCACAGAGTGATCCACTTCATGATAACTTGGGAAAACTGGCTCAATCTCCGGGAAAAGCTGCAGAAGTGTTTGCTCAGAGCAATTCTACCAGCTTATTCTGGGGAGCCTGAACCTCTGAGTGCACTTCATGAAATATCATTAATCAGCCTGGAAACAACCATCTCTGTGAAAGTTATGATTCTTCTGATATTGTTCCCAAGAGGTTCAATATCTTACATGTGACTTGTCTCCTAGGATTTGGGCAAATGAAAAGGAAAACTGTTGATGATAAGACTGAATGATTCTGGTTAGTTTATTATAGTAACTAACAATTTGATTACTGAGAATTGAATAAATTCAATAAATAAATGTGAACTTAATCCTATCCAGAGGCAGCTTAATTATTTCAAGATTATTTACTGCAATGTTGGCCTGATGGTAAACACATATTATAGATAGAAATAGCACTGGTGCATCTCTGAGTTTCTCCCTTCCATACTAATGACACATCACATCCAGAGTATTAGCAAAATATTAATCAGCCTGGAAACAACCATCTCTGTGAAAGTTATGATTCTTCTGATATTGTTCCCAAGAGGTTCAATATCTTACATGTGACTTGTCTCCTAGGATTTGGGCAAATGAAAAGGAAAACTGTTGATGATAAGACTGAATGATTCTGGTTAGTTTATTATAGTAACTAACAATTTGATTACTGAGAATTGAATAAATTCAATAAATAAATGTGAACTTAATCCTATCCAGAGGCAGCTTAATTATTTCAAGATTATTTACTGCAATGTTGGCCTGATGGTAAACACATATCATAGATAGAAATAGCACTGGTGCATCTCTGAGTTTCTCCCTTCCATACTAATGACACATCACATCCAGAGTATTAGCAAAATATTAAGCAAAGATACTTTTTTGTTTATAACCACAGTACAATCCCCACAATTAAGTAATTTTTATTAATACTTTGCCACTATATAATGCTCCAAACCCATTCAAGTTTTGCCAATGAAAAGATCAAGTTTAAAATCATAATCTGTCCTATTTTTATCACTTGATTAAGGTATATTTCTGCCAGATTTCTCCAGTGAATTTTATACATAATAAATATTTTGGGAAGAGGTACTTTAACAACCTATAAATACTCTCCTCTTCATGAATACAGCTTTAATTTTTTTTATTTGTCATAAATTCATGGCTTCCTATTTTAATCAAAATGTTATCTTTAATTATTTTTGATCCATGAATTATCTTCATTTGATCAGTTAACATCATTTTGAGCTGTTTTCTGTGTCCCTTTGACATTTTTGCCAATCATTTTAAAGCACTCTTTTACTTTCTGGCACAAGATTTTTCCAAGCTCATTTAACACATTTTTTCAATAAGCTCTGGAATTAATCAACCCTCGAAGGAGCTCTAGTTCTATTCACTGGAGCATGGTACTTAGGTCACAACATCTAGGTGTTTTGTGTGTGCATTTCTATGTATAGGTATATATGTATGCATGTATAAAACGTATGTGCACATTTTAACCTATATTTATTTTGACACTGAGAGATGCACTAAAAAACATGAGCTCATACTAACATCTTTAATTCCTAATATTATATGTTCCATTCTAGTCTCCTTTCTTTCCAGATTTTTAACTCTCTTCTTTCAGTACAAGAAATGTGTCTCCAATTTTCCTTAATATATTTGATATCTCCTTATATATAAACAACCTTTGCCAGGCATACATCTGTAATCGCAACTACTCTGAAAGTTGAACCAAGAAGATGGCAAGCAATTTAATAAGGTCCTGTCTCAAGTTTTTGGTAATCTGTTAAAACAGAGCATCCCTGGGTTCAATCTCTGGCAACACACACACACACACATACACACACACACACACACACACACACACAGCTCTGTACCTTATATAAACAATCTTCAGTGGCCAACAAAACCTCCTGACCTTCCTCAGATGCTGCCACTTCACATCTCCTAAGCTCTGACACCTCCTGGAGGGCAAGTGTCAACCTGCCATCATCTGAGCATCCTTCTTATCCTCTTTGGGTTCCAATCCCCTCCTGGCTTGGCATTGGTCCCACCTGATGCCCCCATTGTAGGTTCCCCCTCCCTCTCTCAGGCTGATTAAAAGCTTTTCTAAGCCAATACCTCACCCCACCAGTGCCTACCTCCCTCTTTTGCTCAAGTTTCCATTCCCCTTACTAGGTCACTGCCTCCCATGCCCCCACAATCATCCCACCTCAATCTGCTTAGCTCCAGACATCCCAGACTATTTCTGTTACAGGACAGGCTCTTACCATGCACAGGTTCCTACATCCTATGCTGGGTAACCTTGGAGTACAGATGCCCTCCTCTTCTGGCATAGGCTCTCACATCCACTTTGGTGGATTTAGATTACCCTGCTGGGCCTAATTTAATTGCCTAGGTCTTTAAAACCAGAGAGTCTTTCCCAGCTGAGATCAGAGTCAGTGAGATATAACTACAGGACAGTGGATCAGAGACATGCAACATTGCAGGTTTTCAAGTGAAGGAAGGGGTCACAAAGAATGTGGATGGTTTTTAGAAGTGGGAAAAGAAAAGGAAATAGGTTTTTCTCTGAAAGCATCAGAAAGGGATGTGGAACACAGTCCTATCAACACTTTGATGCGAGACCTGTGTTGGACTTTATCCCCCAGAGCTTTAACATAATAAATTCATGAAGTTTTAAGCCACCAAGTTTTGGACAATCTATTAAGCATCAACAGGAAATTAGAATGGGAAGAAAATCAAGGATTATGAAAGCAAATTTTTGTTATTGTGGAAAAGCAGACATAACACACAGTGAACCATTTTAACTAGTGTTAAGTGTAGAGTCTAGTGGCAGGAAGTATACTCACATTCTTGTGCTGTCATTACCACCATCTATCTCCAGAGCCTTTCATCTTTCCAAACTCAAACTCTACCTGTGGAAGAGTAACTCCCATCCCCACAGCCCCTGATAACCATCCCACATTCTTTCTCTGTGAATCTGAGTGCTCTGGGTATCCCATATAAGAGAAATATACAATACCTGTCCTTCAGCATCTGGTTTATTTCACTCAGCATGGTTTCTTCATAGTTCATGTCATTCCCATTACTTTTTGAATCTGAATAATATTCCATCATATGTATATACCACATTTTGTTTACGTATTCATCTGTTCATAAAAATTGCTGTTGTGTTCATATTTTAGCTGTTGTCATGATGTTGCTTTGAATATAAGTATACAAATATCTGTCAGACTGCCTGCTTTCACTTATTTGGGGATTATACTCAGAAATGGAATTATTGGATCTTATGGTAAACTTTGTTAATTTTTCTTGAAGAAATACCATACTGTTTTTTGCAATGACAGTACCTTAAATTTATTTATTAGACTATCAAATATATTTTATTTGAGGGAATAAACCAAATAAGCTAGAGGTTTGTAATAGAATATTGATTATCTGACCCAACTACCTGTTAATTACCCTAAGATTGTTTTATTCACATTACACTTCTTTTGATAAGGGTTTTCCTCCTGGAATTTGATTCCTAAGCACTATGCTTATGTTGTCATTTCTTGGTGTTGTAGGTCTGTTAATCCATTGATTTCTTTGTATGAAAAATACAGAATATTTTTAATAAATTTCCTTAAGTAGTATCAATGCATAGACACAATGCCCCTATGCTTTCTGTGTAGATGTATCACACTTATTGTTAACTCTAGGTGTAATATTTTATTAATACCATTTAAATATTATCCATAGCTAAGCTTTGCAATATTATATGATTGTGTTTCCTTTATTGTAGAAATTCTTCCACTCCCTATCATTCTCCCTTCTCTTTGACCTATGTTTATACTACCATCTACCACCAATTCAGTCTCAACTTCCTTGAAAGAATTATAAATTTCCTGGCGATTTAAGCAAACACACCAAAAGTTCCTTCATTTTTTTACCCACCTCCTACCAACACATCCACTCCTTCTCATGGGGTTTTCTGTCCACCTGATCCAACCAGGGCATGCATTTGTAGAGGAACATGTGATCATCCTCCTGGAATCTCTTTCTACCAGTCTTCTAGAAAATTCTTTTTCTTTCCCCTTTAATAGCATTTCTGTTTCCTCAATTCTGTGTCTTTCGTATTTCTTGGCTTACTTACAGTTGTAGTGCAGGACAATCTCGAGAAGCTCCTTAGAAAGCGTACATGAGAGGCAGATTTTTTTGAGAACTAAAATATTTTTTAAAAAATCTTTATTACCCTATCACATTGTTTTGACTGGGTATAATTTCCCATGGAATACTAAAGATTCTTCATCATTGTCTTATTCCTTCTAATACTGCTGGTGAAATTCCAAATGGTGTTCAGATTCTGAGATTATTATTATTATTATTTTGCTTTTAAAATTTTTAAAATCATTTTAAGATAAAACTTTTCATATATATTTCATATCTATGTATGTAATTTCACCTTTTCTTGGTGACACAGCGTTATAACAACAGATAATTATCAGAAAATGATATATTGATGTTCTCTAGGCTGGGCTGCCTGCCCCTCACTAAATAGTCCTGAACAGTGTATGCTGTTCAGTTTCTTTACCTTCTTCCTTTCAAGCCATCACTTCTGAACTACTAATATGCTATGAGCTAGGAAATCAAATAATCAAAATTATTAAAATCTCACACAAAAACAAATGCATAAGCTCTAACATATAGATTTTATGACTTAGATAAGTTGTTCAGACACATATTTTAAAAATTACTCCAAGTTTCTTGGTTGTGTTCCATTTTGATGAGACTCTGGATGAATGAAGCATTACTATATATAAATATTAAAACAAGTTCATTTGAATATTAACAAAAAGATATAACTAAACTTAGTATCACTGCCTTTTTAAACAAAGTATTCCAAAACTTTAAGGTAACATTGGGTTCCAGCTTTTTTCCCCAAAAATGAACATAAACACATGTCCTATCAATAATATCAATTTGTCCAGAAAAGGGGGTGAGGGACAACTGAGGTGCAATCATGTCACACTTAATGCATGTTTACTTTCAATACTTTCAAATGCAATTAAAATTTAAAAAATCAATAGTTAAAATAGGCCTTTTGCAGTCTTGAGAAATTCCAAATCTTTTAAAAAATTTTGTAAATAACACATACATGCAAATTCTTTATATACAAATTTCACAAAATAAGGAAGTTGCAAAGAAAGTAGAAGTATTACGGTGAATCTGACAAGCTACATTTAAATGCTTTACCACTGACATATTCCTGAATATAGCAATCCTAGTAGTTTTAATAAATTTTCTACATGGCCTTTTAATAAAAAGTTAGTCACTAGAAGTCTTTAAGAATTCAAGATGTTCTCAATTCACTACTCATATTTAAGGCCACTTTGGTAAAGGCATTGCAGCAAGAACACAAAAACAATAGCATATTTTCTAATATTTATTTTTTCACCTGCAAACTGTAGCAAAACATGATCAGCTTTATTATGCAGACAGGTATCCCTCTACATTTTTAAAGAATTTAGGCATGTATCAATAGAAGAGCTCTTTAGAAAGGAAAAATTCAAGAACGAATAAAACCTTCCAATTTTGACTTTGTAACTTTCCAGTAGCAATGGTTAAAATGATTTAGGTCATTCATTCCAAGATATATGACAGCACCTTAAAAGTGGCTGATCTATTTCCCCAGTAACATTTCTCACACAACAATGTGTTAAGGTTACAAATACTGATATGCACAAATAGCTAATTACTAAGAAAAATATGTACAGTACTGCAGCATAATGAATGTGGTATCTGCAATAACTTAATATTAGCCAATTTTTAATATACATGATACCACTACCTTTTTCTGCCAATTCACAGGTTAAAGTTGTTACTGGAGCCCTCTGTTTTGCACATATTACCTGGTGTTTAATACACAATGCAGGCTTTTTAAAGACTTCTCTTGTGTTTAAAGCTAAGATCAGTGAAACAAGACAACAGTGCAAGAGGCAGAGAGATGTAATGTGACCACATAAAAGTTCATTTCAGTAAAGTGTCTATATAAGGCTATAAGAAAGGATTGGTTGATGAGCTTCCTGTTGGAAATTGTCCTGATGGTGCACCAGTCATAAAAGGATTACTAGATACTCCAGCAGCTGCAACTTGACCAAAAGCAGTTACCACTGGCTTTGTTTGTCCAAATGCTGCAAAACCTGCACCATTGGGTTGTTGAGAAAAAGCTGTTTGTTGAGGGAAAGCTGCTTGGGCTGGGAAGGCGGGCTGCTGAAAACTGCCACTAAAGCTGGTGGGAAGACTATAGGGAGCAGGAGTGCCAAATCCTGCAGGCATACTCATGGATGTAGTGCCAAAGGTTGCCGCTGTTGCTCCTCTGGCATTTGTCTGAAATGGATTTGTAGAAGATGCCACAGAAGGACCAGCAGCAGCAACAAATGGATTTGTGGAATGTGTAGCTCCAAATGGAGCAGGCACTCTAGAAGAAGCAGGTTGTGTCTGTGCAGAAGCACCCACTGGCACTGTTCCAAAAATGTTGCTGCTAGCATTACTTGTGGAAGTATATGCATTACTGGAAGTGGCAGCAGAACTAAAAACACTGTCTAATTCTGCCAGGGCTGCATACTTGTCTGACGATGCACTTGAATGACTGGGAACTGAAACCACAGAACCAACAGGAGCTTTCCCTGTGGTCCCAAAACCACTCCCTTGATCACCACCTTGCCCAGCACTGAAGATATTATCAAAATTAGCAAGTGCTGCATATTTGTCTGCTGTCTGTAAACCAGCTTTGTTTGCTGAAACTTTACTAATAGCTGATGCTGTCTGATGACTCTGGGAAGCATTGAAGTTTCCAAAATCAGCACTGGAGGATTTGGGGAAGTTATCAAAATGAGCAAAATTAGCATTTACTGATCCAGCACTTCCACCTGTAGTTTGGGGTTGGAAAGGAGAGTGACTTCCTGTGGGGAAACCTCCAAAATTACTCCAACCACTAGACTGTCCAAATGTATCAAAGTTTGCAAAATATGCATTTGCAGAATTCTGAGCTGCATGACTGTTGAAATATGCAAAGTTAGCAAAATTGGCTGTGGCTGTTGACTGAGGAGCTGGAGCAGCAAAAATGTCTGAGCCAAGATCACTCAAAAGATCAAACTGCTTCTTTTCTTGCTGTTGTCCTTGAGAGCGACCTTCTACTGGGGACTGAGTAGGTGTGCCCTTATTTAAGTGCAGTGCTGGTGCAGAATCTCCTAAAAGAGATTTCAGTGGTTTGACCTCAGGTGTGCTGCTTGTGCTTCTGGCAGAGGAACCTGAAATAGATGCATGAACTGAAGCCACCACTTTGGCTTGTTCTGGTGGGACATACCATCTTTTCTTTTCATACTTTTCTTGTAAAAACTCTTTCACTTTTGTGGATCCCTGAAGTCTGGAATTGCTGAAGATCTATCATCAAATAATCCTAGCAAGATCTGTTTACAGACTTCATTTCCATGTTTTTGCAGGAATTCAATTTCCTGTTGTGTAAATGTTGTCATGGAGATAGACTTCACCCTGTGCGGTGGATTTAGCCCTCGCAGGCTGCCGGAACAGGAGCCCACCGTCATGTTCACGTAGGTGGGGCCGCACTGGTCTCAGTCGAAGCACTTTCGGTTGTGCGGGAGGCCGGTCATGTCCCGCAGCATCTTCAGGTGCTTCTCCTCCTGCTTCCGCTTCGCGCTGGCCGCCATGGCCGCGGCACCGAAGGAGGAGGCCGGCAGGGCCGGGAGCCGGGCGGCGCTGCGCCAGGGGCCCGCAGTCCCACGGGCCGCCCTAGCCGCGGCCGCAGCCCTCCGTCAGCGCGCGCCGCCCGCGCCGGACCCGGCGGCCGCAGCGCTGCTCTGCTCCACTGGGCTCCCCGCGGCGTGGATGCTGCGGAGCGCGCGCTGACGGGCCACACCAACCGGCCGGGCCGGGCCAACCACCGCCGCCGCCACCTTCCCGACTTCTCCTCTGAGATTATTTTTCAAAGAGAATTATTTATTCTGTGTGTGTGCGTGCACACATGCACATGCACCTGTGTATCATGAGCCTTTCAATTCTCAGATTTATTATTAGATTTTTTTCTTTGATAATTTCCCCTCATTTTTTTCCTCTCTTCTATCTATAACTCTTATTATGTGATTGTGAACTTTCTGGATTGAAACACAGGTTATTTGTATATTCTACCTTGCGGGTCTGAGAGACATTAATAACTTTACTTTCCAATGTCTTTATTAAATTTTTCATTTCTGCTGTTGGAGTTTTTATTTCAATAAGTTTTTTTTTATTTCCTTTTTAATACACTGAGTTTTTTTCCCCCCATGGATGCATTTCCTTTTCAAAATCTTTAGAGGATATAGTGTTTGTATTTATTACTGTTGCTTCTACTCTAAGAGCAGTGATATAACATAATTTTATTTTATTCCCTGCAGTTCCCCATTCCCACTCTCCATGAAGTTTCAGTATTTTTTTCCCCTTTGGCCTCTTCTCCTTTGTCTTCATCAATCTTACTGAAGTGAGAAAAGAACGTGCTTTCCATTTACCTACCCTCTTTAACTTAAAGGCAGAAGCTATGGTAGCTTGAACTTTTCCTCCCCAAATCTGTGAACTTTCTGTTCAACTTGTGTTCAGATTTTACCGGTATGTGTCTACACATAAATAACTTTCCTCATACTTGATGAAGGTAGGTGGTCAGGAGGGAACTTTTGATTTGAACACTTTTTATTCGTCAGCTCAGGAGGAATGCTCCTGCATTGTGAAGATTTCTTGTTTGTATGCTGTTTTTCTCATTTTCTTTGAGTCTTCGTTCTCCTATAGCTCTCATTCAGTGGATTTCTAACATCTTGGTTATATCTTGCATAGTGATTTACCTTTCTTTCACATTTTCTATTTTTTCTTAAACCTAAAAGATTTCCTTTAAACTTAATTCTCATATCACTAAATTAATACTTAATTTATAAAGTATAAGGAATATATGCATATTATGAAGAAATTTGAAAAAATTCTAAAAGGTACAGATATTAAATTAAATCTGTAATCACATTATATAGTTGAAACTTTAAAATGGTTTTATTAATAAGCATTCATGAATTTTATTGATTTATTAAAGAATAGGATCATTCAAATGATCTAATGATTTTTTACTTAGTAATATCACACTGTCATTTTTCTCATAAATATATTGTTATTTATATTGCAACTTTTAATGGCCACACAGCATGTATTTTCTTAGATGAATCGTAATTATTTTTCATTTCCTGTAAAGAAGTATTAACATTATTTCATTTTTTTATCATGAGTATTTGATAATGTACACACAGATCATTGTTTTAGGGTTTTCTAAATATTCTGCTAAAATTCTTATGACATGTACTTCCAGATCACCCCTCAGAAATGTTAGACCAGTGCTTTTTTTCCTCCATAACTTTTTTGATTTCTTCAATCAAAGGAGGAGGGAGACAATACATTCTAGTTTCAATTTGAATTTTAATAACTATGAGGCTTGGCACTCTTTTGGAATATTTATGTCATCTATATTTCTTCTATTCTGAATTATTTATGTTACTTGCTCATTTTCATTCATTTTAAAAAATTATTTCATTAATAAACCCAGATATCTTCTTTGTAGCCATAAAATCATATATACATATATATAGGCATATAGGTATATATAAATTATTTATATATGTGTATATATGTGTGTGTGTGTGTATGTATATATTACACATTACACAAGTGTTTTTTTCTCATATATATGCTCCTTTCTCAGTTCAGGGTATTAATGATCTGACATATGCCCTCCCACAGTCTTATTCAAGCATACGTGCATTTGATATTTAGGTGAACATGTCCATTCTTACCAGAATGGGCTACTGTTATACACATGGTTATGCAATTTATTTCATTTTTAATTAAAACTTTCAAGCATATAAATCAGTAAAATAAACATCATAAAGACTCCATCTACTGCAATTTTGAAATGTTTTATGTTTTCATGAAACAACACTAAAGACGTAGTTGGTTTCAGACCTAGTCCTATCAACCAGAAAGCTGCTGTCACAGATCTGGTGTAAATCCTGCCTGCTCAAGTTCCTATTACTTTACATACATGTCAAGACTTAAGTACATGCACATATGCACACATAAATACATATCCTAAACATGTGGGTTCTTTTGTCTTTTTAATGCTAAATTATACTTTAACTTGATATTTTTAAGATTTACTCATGTTCAAACACTCAGTTTAGCTCCATATAGCTTTCAATTATTCATTCACCTGTTGATTGAAACTTAGATTGCTAGAAGATTTTACTATTATCAACAAAGCAGCAGTGTACATCATTCCATATGTCTGTCTGCACATATGTGCAAATGTTATAGATTTTGTTCCTAGAGATGAAATTGTTGGATCATAGCATATGAGAAGCTATTGTTTTACTAGATAATGTTAAGTTAATATCATAAGCAGTTCCCTTTTTTTTTCCTAACTAGTAGTTTCTCCTATTCATATTAAATGTTGTAATTGTTATATTGTAATAGCTTTTTTTTCTGTTTGCTGGACATGAAATGATACTTATTCTTTATATGGAGATATATATATATATATATATAGAGAGAGAGAGAGATAGATATAGATGCCTTGTATAATACAAAGAAAACAAAATGCTATTTATATTAACTGATGTGCCTTATTTTTATGATTTACATATTTATTATAAGATTTATTTAATAAAATGTGTTTGAAGAGATTCAGACATCTATTCTCCAAGATGATTTTCATTGCATCCTTATTGGAATTATGTATCAATTCTCTTCTTAATATTTGCCAGTCTGATGGCTAAAACAAAGTAGAATTTCATTGGATTCTTTAGTATGCATTCCTCTGCACATTAGTGAATCTAAACATTTTTACACATTTATCAGCTATTTCACTTTTATCTTCTATGAATTGCCTAGTCATGTTTTTTTCCTGCTATCATATGGGTTGCTTGACTTTATTTGATGCAATTATAGGGATTTATTTTATTACTAGTACATACCCACCTTGATATCTTGGAAATTATATCATATTTCTGTCTACTCCAAGTATGTCCTTCCCATTTCCAAAAATATTTTGGGCATTAAATATGTCTATATGTCTTGGGTCTTTTCCTTTTTATTGGTTCTTTTTAGTTATAGCATCAGGAATCATTTTGACATAATTATAAAGGCATGGGCTATACTTTGCTTTAATTCAGTTCCTAGTACCTACCCTTTCCTTCCCACTGCCCTCCCCCTGTTTCCTTCCATCTACTCTACTGGTAATTCTGATTTACTTTTGTGGCATTAAATATGTCTATAAATTGTTCTCAATGGCTGGGTCTCCCCCTTCTCTGTCTATGGGGAAACAGGAAAGGGACACTTTCCCTTAAAGACTCTGTCCTTACTCACGCACCATGCCTAGGTGCCTCAGATGTGAGCAGTTATCAGCACAAAAGATTGAACCTAGGAGACAGGATCCCCAGAGCCCTTAAAATGGTTCAAGAATATCTGAGTGGGGCAGAACCTAAAGAAATTTTATTTCATGTAAATCAGCACCTTTCCATTTGACTTCAAGACCAGCATCCTGTTTTCTCTCTACAGTTCTTCTATAGAGGTTTATGTTAGTGAACACAAGAAAATATAATACTCTGACTTCAATGTGGTCCATACATATATATATATATATAAATAAACATACACACATATTAGAAAATTGTCAACATAATTATAGACACATATGCTGTAACATTAAAAAAATAGTCTATCCACTTTACTATTTTTTTTAAAAAATGGCAATTTCTAAAAGGCATACAAATAGTTTAAGCAGTTTTTAATAATATTGTGTCATCCTTTATGCCTTGTATGATGTTGGTTCATTTAGTTGTCTATGAAAAATTAATTTAAGATGAAGTAATAAAAATGCTGAAGATAATGGTATATTTTAGATCATTTAACCAGTGCTGAGCTATAAAGGATATGTACTAAAATATTCACTAGACTAGGCATCCCCAAATGTTGACAGGCTAGAAAAATATTCCAAGTTATTAAGGTGAAACATGGGAGAAACCTACAAAATACCTGACTGATGGCAAGAGAGACAACAAAGACTTTGGGCATGCTTCTAAAGTCTATAGTCTTAATGTAGAAGCTACACTTAGCTTCCACTTTGGGTATGTTTTTCAGTTAACCAAAAAAAAAAAAAGGTATATAGTTCTTGAAAAAAAATACTATCCAAAATAATTGTCGACCTAGAACCCTTTCTCTAGCTCAAATGTCATTTAACTGCTCGGCGCCTGGCATGCATGTGGCCTGGGTTCGATCCTCAGCACCACATACAAACAAAGATGTTGTGTCCGCCAATAACTAAAAAATAAATATTAAAAATTCTCTTCCTCTCTCTCTCTCTCTCTCTTTAAAAAAAAGAGAGAGAGAGAATGAGGGATCCAATACATGATTTCACTTCCCATTTTACCTATGTTTGCTTGAGGTGGGTTTTTATAAACTACAAGTAAAAATAAAATCCAATTTATACCATTGTCTTACTTAGTCTCCTCAACTTCTTCTGACCAGTAATTTCCAAACAATATTATTTTATTGTCAAATAGATTATCAAAATTTTCTAACAACCCTAATGTAAATAAACCAGAATGGGAAAAAATAAAAAGAACACCCTAGTATTGCAGGGAAAGATGGAACATGGACCACACAGATGGTGACAAAACTATGCTTTCAGCACCACTATACAGTGACTGGAAAAAGTCTACATTAGTCTCTTATGGTTTTCTTCTTCTAGGAACATTGAATTTGTCAACACCTGTCTTGAGAGTCTCCTGTTACACTGGGAGTCCAGTACCACAACAGCTAAACAGGGCCTTAATGGGAAATGAACGGGACTGGTGTGGTGGGTCCCAGTGTGCCTTTCACAGGATATTTCTTTTACCTGGAGGATGATCTGATGCATAGCTGTCAGACCTCTGAACACAGTCCCTCACAAAAGCACTAGTTTCTACTGGCCGATGCTTTTGTGGCCCTATATGATCATCATTCATCTGGCACTGACATCCAGCTTCAATATCCCCCTTGGTGCCCTGAGGAAAACTTGACCTGGGATAGTCCCTGGTTTTTCAGATGGGAAGCACAAATTCAATACACCACCACAACAGGAAATAAGGTCAAAGATATTTTACTTCCAATTTCTGAGATAGGAGGGTACCATGAATTGGGAGGCAGTCCTCCATCTGCAGGTCATGTCTGGCAGGAAGAAAAACAGGAAGAAAAAATGTCATTTATGATATACATCTTGGATTACTGTATATCATCCAGGATTATTCTTGATACTTAATTTTGATTTCATCTATTATTATAAAAATTCTTTAGTCATACCTTTGTGTTTAATTAGTGCCAAGGTTTATCCCAGCCTTTAAATACAATTGCCTCATTCTTGAGTTCTTTTGTCTAAATTTATTCCTAAGTTACAGAAGATATGGTTAAATATTTTTCTCCAAAGAAAAACAAATAAATAGATGTAATATAGTTTCTGGTCATGTTCATATCACAATTCTTTCTTTTCCTTTCACATGAACTGTAACTGATTTATTTTCTGATGTTCAGGTTTGTAAGAGTAAGGCCCGGGTATCTTTGTTCCTTTATCCTTACTTTTTGTTTACATGACTGGAAACTCGAGTTTAACAGTTACCTTTCAAATTTTAGAGGCTGGGGCGCTGAGTAAGGAACTAGGTCTTCAAATTTCACAGTCCCTAAAACTTCTCAGTCCCTCTGAATTCCTGGTCTGCACCGTCCTTGCTGGGATCTTACATCACCGGGCCAAGGGTAGAGCTGAAGGATGACTAGGGCTCACCTCAGCAATTCAGAGGCCGGAAGCGGAAGTGGTGCTGCGGAAGACGCTGTGCGCCTGACGTCATCGCATAAGGGCCCGCTTTGGTGTCGAGGCTCCGCAGAGTCATTTGTGAGGTAAGATAGAAGGGTCCTGGGAGGGAGAACTGTTAAATTCTACAGTCTTTGTGAGTGAGGTTTTCTGCTTCTCCTCCTGCTAGTCCACTTCCTGCTTCCTCTCCCTTCAATCTCTGCCTTCATGTTTCTTGTTGCTGGATGAAAAAGAACCCAACAGAGGTAACTGAGAGACCAGATGGGGGTAACAGGTGAGTTTGGGAGAGAAAACCTGGTGGGGGGTAGGGGGGTGGGGAGAATTGAAAGGCTGGTAGCTTTTATCTTAAAAGTTCTATGCTTATACAAGAATATGTTTACCTAGGTGTCTCTTTTTCTTAGTTTTGCTAGGTTGTTATTTTGATTATTATTTTTTTAGGTCTCTTATGAACTTGAGAAATTTTGTGTTGATTATACCTTTATTCTCATTTATGTTTTCATTTCTTCTTTTTGACAATTAGTTATGCACATTTTTGGTGTTCAAACTTTGTCTTCCATATGTATAACCTCTTTTACTAATTTCTTTGTGTCCGTCCAAGTCCTGGAAGAACGTCTGCAATACCTTATGTACAATTCAATATACACCAGTGATTATTCTGCTCTTTATGGCAAATAATACTTATTTCATCACAGTATTGCATTTATACTTGTGTTACAATATTGCTTGTTCTCTTTCAGTTTTCTATTTATTTATGCCTGTCTTCAATTTAGCACCTTTTAAATTTCAGTTTTCTGTTATTATTTTTGTCATGCTCATCTCTTATTTTGAAGTCTGTTTTTATGAATTTTGAGTATGTTAACCACATTCTGTGAAACTTCTGTACTAGTCATGAATCATTTAAAAAAAAATAGCTGTATCTTCCATAGCTTAAATTCTCATTATCTTGCAGTATACTTTTTTATATTTTCTACATTTTGTTTGTGTTTCCTTCCTCCCTTCTCTGCTGCTTTCTTGCTTAGAAAAAGGCAGATCTTCTCATTTAAACACGGGAGTATATTCTGTTTAGTTTTTTATATATTGTGTTTGTTTCCTTCTATTCATGATTTGTTAAATACATTTTGTCATGAAAGGGTGTCAAATGTTGTTATCTAACTTTTTTCTCTGTCAATTAAAATGACTATGTAGGTTTTCCCCTTTCGTTTTAGTATGGTGTATTACACTGATTGATTTTCATATGTTGAACCATTTTTATATTCTAAGAATAAATCCTACATGACTATTGTATATAATCATTTCAATGTGCCACTTAATTCAGGTTTGCTAGTATTTTGTTGAGAAAAAAAAAAAGGTTTTACACAAAACAGTCATGCTTATTACTATAAATTTTATAAACAACAAAAGTCAAAATTTTATGTTTGCATTTCAGTTAAGTAGGACAAATATACCCACTGACATGATCAAAATATACACCATTTCTGATGTTTCAAAATGTCCCCTTGGCTGTTTTTCAATCAATCTATTTTTCTCACTTCTAGACCCTAGTAACGACTGATGTTTTCCGTATAGTTTTAAATTTCCAGAATCCTATTGATATCTCACAAATATGGTGTGCAGTACTTTTTGTCTGGCTTTTGTTCCAAAGCATGCTGTTTTTAAGATATGTTTATCCTGTGACATACATCAATGGTTTGTTCCTACTCATTAGAGAGTACTGTGGCTTTGCATTCATATATATAAATTGTTTATCCTTTCACTAGTTGTTGGGCATTTAGGCTGTTTCCAGGGTTGGCTATTCTCCAGGATTCTTCTATAAATATTTGAGTACCAGTCTTTTGGGGACATATGTCTTTAATTTCTCTTGGGTAGAATTCTCTAGGACTCCTGGGTCATATGGTAAATAATGTTTAACTATATAAAAATGGTATCAAACTCTTTTCCAAAATCAAAGTACCATTTTTCATTCTCACCAAAAGATGTGAAAGTTCCAGATATATCATTTGAAAATTTTATATTTGAAGAAACTTTTTTGCATCAGTATTTATTTATAAGGGATATTGGTTTGCAATTTCCTTTTCTTGCAGTGTCTGGCTTAGATATCTAAGTAATGCTAGCTGAAGCATTTTTTAGTTTCCAGTTGGAAATAATTCCTCCTTTTGATTATTACTGTTAATTTTTAAGTTTGAGAGGGTTTGGTGTTAATTGGTTTTAAATGTTTAGTAGAATTCACCAGTGATTACATCATGTCCAGGACTTATCTTTATTCAGATTTTTGATTACTAATTAATTCTCCTAAATATCTATAGTTCTATTTAGACAATATTAATTCTGCCTATCCAAAGACAAGGTCTTTCCATCTTCTAAGGTCTTCTTTAATTTCCTTATTTAGCATTCTGTAGTTTTCATTGTAGAGGCTTTTCACCTCTTTTGTTAATTTGATTCCCAAGTATTTTATTTTATTTATTTTTTGAGGCTATTGAAAATGGTGTAGTTTTCCTCATTTCCCTTTCTGAGGACTTGTCATGGATATACAGAAATGCCTTTGACTTATGAGTGTTGATTTTATATCCTGCTACTTTTCTGAATTCATTTATTAGTTCTAGAAGTTTTTTGGTGAAATTTTTTGGGTCTTCTAGGTATAGAATCATATCATCAGCAAATAGTGCTAATTTGACTTCTTCTTTTCCTATCTGTATCCCTTTAATTTCTTTCGTCTGTCTAATTGCTCTGGCCAGTGTTTCAAGAACTATGTTAAATAGAAATGGTGAAAGAGAGGACATCTCTGTCTTGTTTCAGTTTTTAGAGGGAATGCTTTAAATTTTGATCCATTTAGAATGATGTTGGCCTGGGGTTTAGCATAGACAGCTTTTATGATGTTGAGATATACTCCTGTCATCCCTAGTTTTTCTAATGCTTGGAACATGAAGGGGTACTGTATTTTTTCAAATTTTTTTTCTGCATCTATTGGGATTATCATATGATTCTTGTCTTTAAGTCTACTGATGTGATGAATTGCATTTATTGATTTCTGTATGTTGAACTAACCTTGCATCCCTGGAATGAACCCCACTTGATCATGGTATACTATCTTTTTGACATGTTTTGGTATTTGATTTGCCAGAAGTTTATTGAGAATTTTTGCATATATGTTTATTAGATATATTAGTCTGAAATTTTCTTTCTTTGATGTGTCTTTGCCTAGTTTTGGAATCAGGGTAATATTGTCCTCATAGAATGAGTTTGGAAGGGTTCCCTCTTTTTTATTTCATGAAATAATTTGAGGAGTATTGGTATTAATTCTTCTTTAAAGGTCTTGTAGAACTCAGCTGTGTTTCCATCCAGTTCTGGGATTTTCTTGGTTGGTAGGCTTCTAATGACATCTTCTATTTCATCCTTTGAAATTGATTAGATTTTCTATTTCTTTATAACTTGGTAGATTTTGTTTTATTATACATTTGCCTTTTTATCAGTTCCAATTTGTTTGTTGTGTTCATTGTACTCTCATAATTTTTATTTCTGTTGAATCTGTATTAATATCTCTACTTTTATTTCTGACTCTAGTACTTTGAGTCTCTTGTCTCTCTTTTCCCTTAATTCATATAGCAAAGTTGGTCAGTTTTGTTGCTCTTTTCTGAGAATCAATTATTTTGTGTCATTTATTTTTCTATTCTCTATTTCATGTATCTTTGTTCTAATCTTTAGTATTCATTCTGCTCCTGCTAGCTTTGGGTTTAGTTTGTTTGTTTTAGTTCCTTAAGTAGTAAAGGTAGGTTGTTGACTTGAGACCTTTCAGGGCTTTTTAAAATATAAGCACTTGTAGGTATAAGTTTTCTCATACCACTACTTTGGCTGCATCTCATAAGTTTTGGTATGTTTTTCATTTTCATTTACATTCAAATATTTTTAATGATTTACTTTTTGATTCACTGGTTATTTATTTTCCACAGTTTTGAGAAAGTTCTAGTTTTAATTTTGTTTTTGATTTATACTTTTATTCTGTTCTGGTGAGAGAAAATATATTTCTTTTCTTAAAAAAAGTGCACTGAGAATTTAGGTCCTAAAATATTGTCTATCCTGGAAAATGTTTCATATATGTACTGTTATTTTGGGGTAGAATGTTCTGTATATAACTGATAGATCTGTAAATTTGTTTTATTGTGTTGTTCTTTGTTTGGTTACAGTGTTCCATTATTGACAGTGGGGTTTTGAAGTCTCCAACTTTTATTACAAATTTGACTATCTCTCCTTAAGTTCTATCAGATTTTGCTTCATATATTTTGATAGTCTGTTTTTATTACACACAGATATTTATAAATTGTTATATTTTATTATTTTTATATTTTTAAATTAAATTATATTATCTTTGTTTATTATATCACTTTATATTTAAAGTGTGTTTTGCCTGATATTAGACTAGCCAATTCTTTTCTGTTTTGGTTATGAGTTTCATTTTCTTATTTTTTCAATTTCAATCTATTTGTATCCACAATCTATTTGGGTCCACACTGAAGCTCTTTGAGACAACTTTATCAAAGATTTTTAAAAAATCTATTTTGCCAGTCTGCCTTGATTCGATATTTTAATCCATTTACACTTAAGGTAATCACTAATAAGGAGGAGATTATTTCTGTCATTTTGCTATTTGTTTTCCAGATATCTTGTTTTGTGCCTCAGTTCCTGAATTATTATCTTCCTTGGTATTTAGTTGTTTTCATTTTTGTGCTGAAATATTTAAAATCATTTCTCATTTCCTATTGTATATATTCTATAGCTATTTTCATTGCTGTTACCATGATGATTATATTTAACATCTTAAAATTATAGCATTAATTTCAATTTATACCATCTTAACTTCAATAACATACAAAACTGTGATACTTTAACAGCTCTGTCCTTACCCTTTTCCTTTGTTACTGAATTTTATCTTTATACATTGTGTGACTAGAAGCATCACCTTATAATCTTTTGGAATGCATTGTTCTCCTATATGTAGAAAAAAAAGTGCAACTACAATCATTGTAATAATACTAGCTTTTCTTATTGCCTATGTTACCATTATTGAGATCTTTATTCCTTCTTATAGCTTTAAGTTAATGTCTGATTTAGCCCTTTCATTGTACCCTGCTGGATTCCCTGGAGCATTTCTTTTTCTTTCTTTCTTTCTTCTTTTTTTTTTTGTACCAGAGATTGAACCAAGGGACACTTGACCACCTGTCCACATCCCTATCCCATTTTTATACTTTATTGGAGACAGAGTTTGTATTATATTTTATTAGAGACAGAATCTTGCTCAGGGCCTCAATAAGTAGCTAAGGTGGGTTTGAACTTGCAATTCTCCTGCCTCAGCCTCGTGAGTCACTGGGATTACAGGTGTGCACCACCACACCTGACTTCCTGGAACATTTCTTGCAGAGAAAGTCTGGTGCTAACAAACTTGCTCAGCTTTTGTTTATTTGAGATGTCTTAATTTTTCCTTTTTTTTCAGGGCCAAGGACCAAACATAGGGCCTTGTGAATACCAGGCAAGCACTCTGCCACTGAGCTAAATCCCCAACCCCAAATTTCCCCTCATTTTAAAAAGACAGGTATGCTAGATGAAGCACTCTTGGTTATCATTTTTTCCCTATGCTTTGAATTTATCAGGTATAGTGTTCTGATCTCTGAAGTTTCTCACAATAAATTTGCACATAAATTTGTTGAGGATTCCTTATATGTGATGAGTTATTTTTCTCTTGCTGCTTCCAAAGTTTTCTTTGTCCTTTGAAATTATGGTCATAACCACTTGATGGTCTTGATGTGAATGTCCTTGAGTTCACTTTATTTGGAGTTCATTAAGCTTCTTGGATATTTGTATTCATATCTTTTTATTAAAGGTTTTCAGTCTTTATTTACTGAAGTGTTCAGTCAGTACTTTTTCAAATGTTCTTTCCCCTCTTTCCCCCTCTGATTGATCTAGAATTCCCACAATGCTTAGGTATTCTGCTGGATGATGTTCCATATAAACTTTAGGCTCTTTTCACTTTTCTTCTTTTTTCTTTCCATTCCTCAGTTTTAATAATTTTCATTGTCCTATCTCAAATCCAATGAGTGTGTGCTCAAATTTTTCTTTGAATACTCCTAAGGAAATCTTCCTTTCAGTTATTGTATTTTTCATCTACTGGTTTTCTTTTACATTTATTTAGGTTTTTCTACCTCTTTATTGAAATTTTCATTTTGTTTATACATTGTTTTTTGAAAGTTTTCATATATACCATTCTCTATGTATTGTGTGACTAGAAGCATCACCTAATAATTTTAGAACTGATTTCACAGACAAACAGTAAAACAAGGAAACAGTAAAACCACAAGGTAGTTGTTTTAGTGTTTGTCCAGTAAATCTGTCAGCAGGTGTTTTTCAGGGACATTTTCTGTTGTTTGATTTGCTTTTCCTTTAAGTGGTCATACTGTTTTGTTCCTTTGTATGCCTTTTGATTTGATTTTTGTTGTTCAAAACTGAGTATTTGAATCTAATAATATAGTGGTTCTGGAAATCGGGTTCTCCTTCTTCCCTAAGGTTTGCTGGTCTTTTTTATTTGTTTGTTCGTTTGTTTCTGAAATTGTTATAGACCGTCTCTGTGCCAAGGATCAATCTAAGTGTAAAGTCTTCTAGGGGGCCTCCTGAGCCTGTGATGGTCACTGGGCATGTATACTTTCTTATGTATGCTACTGCTTTTGAATGTCCTAGTTTTTGTCTGTATCCAAGGGAAAAGAAAAAAAAAAAAACAGGGAGAGGGAAAGGGCACCAACCCATAAGTTTCATAGAAGCCACTTTAGCCAAATGAAGAGGGGCTTGCAACAATGGGGAAGGAAGTTTAACAATAATGCCGTTACCTATGATCAGACACAGCAACCACTGATTAGGCATAGATTTTTTTATATATGGAGGAAAGGTCCTCTTCTAGTTGCCTGGCTTCCACAAGTTATGTGCTTTTTTTTTTCTCCTCCAGGAATATAGTTTCCTGTCATGGGTGACAGGTAGGGTATTAGTTCCTGTTACTCTGCTAAGAGCAGAAATTGACTGAAATGAACCTCAATTTATAGTCCAGCCCTTTCCCTGGAAGTTGCAAGCTTAAGTAGGTTTCTGAGTTCCAATATAATTACGTCAGACAGATTCTGCCACTGAAATATTGTTCAGGTGGAAAGACAGATGTGTGATGCTTCCTACTATGCCATCTTCACAGAACCTTCTCTTTTTATAGCCATATTTGTATTCCCTTCTTGCAGGGGAAGATATTTCTCTGGGGTTTCACTTAGATACTTATGAGACCCTTACCATATCTGTGTCAATCAGAGCCCCTGTATTATTGAGTTCCAAATTATTTCAGGGAACACCAGTTGGAAACACTTCATATTTTTCTATCCTTACTTTCCCCTTAGCACCAATGCATGGCTACTTATCTTCTCTTTTCTTATTTAGTTTAGTGTTTTTTTAAAAAAGCCTAGCCTGAATTCTTTGTGTAAAAATGCCGCTTATAAATAAAAAAGCATAAATAAAATATTTATTCAAATACCCAGTATTCCTTTATTTAGGTTTTGAATTAATAATTATTTTTGCATCTCAGATGTTGACAGGATTTTCATCTTTTCTTAACCTTTTAAGGTTGAGAGAGATTATATGATGTACCTAAGTTCATAGTGATAATTCATAGAAGCATTTTACTTTAGAAAAAAGTGTTTATTGTGTGTGTGAGCACACACGTCTATTGTACTATACTTTACATAGATAGTACGACTTGCTCATCCATTGGATACCTTGTGCTGCATGATTGTGGATTGTTCTTCTAGTGGTGAAATGGGATTCTTGCCAATCTACAGCAGACCTTGTTGATGGCCTAAGTGACAATCATCCTCTCTTCTTTTTTTCTCCTGTTATAGTCCAAGTTTTGTTCAAGTGTCCACCCTTTTCAGCTAAGGTGTAAGTGTCAGGGGAGAAAGACATCTGCCCCAGGTCTACACCATTCTGGTGAGATACGGTACCCTGCCAAAGGTGGGCTTGGAGAATGGTTTTCTGAATCTTAAAAACAGACGAAGAGGAGATGATTGTTCTACTACTGCACAAGTCATATGTGCATAAGATGACTAGAAATGCCATCACAGGGCCATAAGGAAAGGTAGCCTGAAGCACAAATCTAACAGGCCAAGGCTGGCAGGCCAGAGAGACATAAAGAGCCAGGGTAGTTGTTAAACTCCCTCCCGAACCACTAACAAAAATAACCCTGTATCTAAATTACCTTTCCACTTACTATATTAGAAAATAAATTCCTAAAGCCAGTTGATATGGTGGATTTTTTCTTTGTTGTTGTTATTTTTTGGGGGGCAGGTACTGGGGATTGGACTCAAGGGCACTAGACCACTGAGCCACATCCCAAGCCCTATTTTGTATTTTATTTACAGATAAGGTCTCACTAAGTTGCTTAGTGCCTTGCTTTTGCTGAGGCTGGCTTTGAACTTGAGGTCTTTCTGCCTCAGCCTCTTGAGCTACTGAAATTACAGACTGATATGGTGTTTTTACTTGCAGTTGTGAGTTTCCTTCCAAAATGTCTTCCTCTACTTCTCTGACCTGTGGTGGCTTTAAATAAATACTGTTCTCTATTGTGGCTAGTTCATAAATTCAGAAGGAAGGATTTCTCTTTAGTCATAGTATGCTCTAAGAAGCCAAGTCCACAAGGCCAAGCCCTGGGGGCTAGGGTTGACACCCCTTTTCCTTTAAGGCACTTAAAAGTATTTTAGACTTTACCACTCATGTGATTCCTGTTGCCACTGTAAGTAGGCACAGACACTGTATAAGTGAATGAACATCACTGTTGTCCAGTAAGACTTTGGTTACAAAGAGCAGGCAGTGGGCTGGGTTTGGGTTGTGGGCTGTAGTTCGCTGACCTCTCATCTAGAATATATTCTAGACGACTCTAATAATGGACACCAAGCAGCTACGAGGCCACTTGCCTGGATCCCTTTCTCTTCCACTTACATTATTTGCCCTCTGAAAAAAAAAACATTTTGCAATAAGATAGTAGAAAGGCTGAAAGCCAGGAGAGAAAATTGAGAAACAAGAGATTTATATAATTGGCATTTTACTTAATCAGTTACTGAGGAAATGATGTCTGGCTATGTTTTTTGGAAACCATTTGTCTACAAATGATGCCATTGAATGAATGAGAAAAATATATCTGGACCAGGTTTAATCTGGCCCAAATAAAAGGCAACATGATTAGCCTTCAGAATTTGCATAGAGGCAGGTACATCTGGACAGTCTGTTCAAGAATGGTATTCTAGTTAGGGAAATAGGAAAGACTTTATTTCTGAAAGTGCTGTTCTGTTGCATTTAGCCAGCATACTACGTGGATAATAATGAATTCCATCAAAAGCAACATGGAGTGAGGGAAATCAGATAAAAGTGATCCAGGAAAGTACAAATGATGAGGATCTGTTGAGGGAAAAGTGAAGATAGGAACAACAGAATGAGAATTGGTATAAGTGACAAAAAATTGTACAAGTATGTTCAATACTTATTTAGCACAGTGTTTATCAATTTTACTCTTTTATATCTTATTTGCTCTTAAATGCAACATTTGCTCTGAAAGTAGGTTGCAATGAAGTCATGCTTTTAAAGTAGTTCCTTAGTGTACATAAGTCCCTGTGTGAGAATATCCCAGTGGATCACTTGATTCCTCTGTGACAGCTGCTCAGGATCAGCCAAGTGTGTGCATCTTTGACTAAGCATTTTCCTTTCCAGCTACTGCTCTTTAAAGCCCATTTAGGGTAGAAGTGTGCATCGTATTGTGTTAATATATGCTACCCTAACACACTCCTGTCCAGCACCTAAGAGGATTCTAATTAATATAAACACAGAAAACTGAAATAGAACAAAAGAAACTCTCATTTAAGAAGGTACCTCAAGAAAGCAATCACATTAATTTCATTTATAATTATGTCCTCTCTCCCTTTTGGGGGAAGGAGTGAGCACAGCATCTACAGAGACCTGAATCCCTTCTGCTCTTCCATATCACTGCTTCCTACGGCCTGATTGTCACTTTACAATTAATTGAAAAACCTATCTTTGAAGTCGATGCCAGGTGACTTAGCAGGAATAAACACACTTACAGGTGTCTCAGGAAGCACAGCTATAATGCCTGGTATTTCTTAAATGACTTTGCTACTGATTGTGCCCCCTGTGGTTTGGTTCCTAACTCGATAGGCATTCTATAGCAAAGTGGTTTGCTTGCAAGTCATTTAATGATGAAAAAAGGACTCATTATTCCAGAATGATTAGTGGAAAACATAGACAGATTAAACAAGAAGCATAATCCTGACTTCTGCTTCTTTGGTTAATAATAGCAAAAAATTGTAGCATTGGGTACTTCAAGACTCATCTGAGGTCTTCGGTGTCTTTTAAGTCTGGTTCCTGCCTACATGTCTATTTCACTCCTCTCTCATGCACCCTGCTCTATACTTCTTCCTTTCCAGATTGCACTATTTTCTTTTTCATCCCCACATTTTACCTACTCTTGATCATGCCTACCCATCCTTCAAGACTCAATTTAAATATTTCTTTCTCTGTGATGATTCCCAGGTCTTTGAGGGTCAGTCATTCTCTCTTCTGAGCTTCCCCTTGTCTATTATAGGACATATCACAGTGTATTCAAATGGACTGATTCAAATGTTTGCCATTCTCTTCCTTTAAGCCCAAGATCATGATGATCAGAAGCTTTAACGTACCTTTGTCTCCCTGTGCCTGGCATATATAGCTGATCAATAAATATCCTTGACTGTGAGACGAATGAAGAGCTAGATGTCATTGTCAAGCATTGTCCACAAAACAGGTCAGAACAAAATCAAACTTTTTTAGGAAGGCTATCAGAACACATCATGTCCATGCAAGCCAAGAAGCTCCACATCTTACTAAAAGTGTAGAGAATGCTTTTCCATCTGGGCTTCATATGAGCTCTGGGCCCACTGAAGGCACCACATCCTGCTTCATGAATTATTTTGTCATCCTTTCCTTTCCATTCTGTTTGAATCATATTCCCCAGTGAAGTGCTAGAGTGGCCAACCTGACTTGTTTTCACATCGCTCTCATCCCAAGGTGGCTCTGCTGGGCAGAGATTTGAGAACAATGAGCACGTTGGGGAATGGCTTCTGTATAGGGAAATTAAAAAGCAAAGGGATGATCAAGCTCAGGGGATAGGAAAAAAGAAAACAAACTAAGAAGGAGAGCTTACCTTAATCTCTGGGGAAGTCTCAATGGATGCAAGAAGATCGATATTTACTGGGTGTGTGTGGGGGGGGACTTCAGAAGGAAGCTTTGCTCATGGACTTGGAGGAGTGAAACTAGAGTACATTTTAGATGTGACATTCTCTGAATGTTCCAGATTTCAATTGACTTTTTCTACCACTGGGAGCACAGTCCTCATCACTAGCAGCATCTTTCTCCAACACAAGGAACAGAAATCTACCCCCAGACCTTCTCATTAGTCACCAAAGTTCAAATGTATTTTGTTTCAGTGATTCATTTATACATCTATTACCTGGATTATGCAACCTTCCTACCCACTCCCCCATGGGGATAATATAAAATCTGATTGGATTTCCATTTGGTCTACTGATTCTCATTAGCCCGTAATGTCCTTGAGGTAGAGAATTACCATAACCTTTTCAGCCGACTTACCCAATCTTTGTAACATTATTTCAATGAGGTGGTCTATGGTGTATTTTGGGCCCCCAATACAGATGTTAACTCTTCCTCTTTCTCTGCCCTGAGGAAGTTTCTGGGTCATTGGTATCCAGAAAGCTCTATGATTCAGTTTCTCACTATTTAAATAGGTTACATCTCTGTTATTGCTTTAAGAGAAGATATTTCTATAGCTCCATCCTCTCCAGGTATGAAGATGCACTTCCTGGGGCAATTAGTTGAAGAAGAAATGGCATTGTCCCAGTGTGTGTGGGCTTCAGACTCTCTGCAAAAATCTTTTCTCATATGTAGGCTATTTTTCCTTTGAGAGTTTTATGTTGTGAAAACAAATGTATGTGCATATGTTTTGGTGTGTTTGTGGAGATGTGTGGATGTTCATAGGAAGCAATGCATAATCTCCCTCAGCATCTGATTCCACTTGCCAAACTTCTTCTGCACTTAGAGCACATCTTTCTGTAGGTGTTTTTAGCCTTCTACCTGTTCCCTTGGTGTTCTCCTCCAGCTTATGTGCAAGGAGGGTTTCTTTTTGGTATTATAAGTTTGACTTTTCCCCTTGGAATTACATCAGAGCTTTATTTTGTGCATCATAGAAAAAAGAGAAAGGTTATTAAATTTCTTAAGAATAAATTCAATGTCAATTTATCATATTTGATGCCAATGTAATCAAGGAGACATTTAGGGCTCCTTATTAAGAGATGCAGAGTCTACAAAAAAAAATCTTTCCAAGCATGACAAAGCAACAGGTGGGGGAAGTGGCTTTGAGATATTTGTGTCCCGATTATGTACTTATCTGGTTATAAATACAAATTCCCTGCCCTTGAAGATACTTCTAGATAATAGAGCTAATATACAATCATATGATTTGGCTATAAGACAAAGAAGCAAACCTCTGCCCTCAGTGTCACCTTAGGGCTTAAAAATAGCTTTCTCAAGAGATTTGCTACTCTGCCTCTAATTCTGTCTTTCCAGTCCCCTTTACCCTTACTCAGATTGTGCTATCGGCAGATGGGGACATTTCAGAGTCTGCTCAGTGATTCTGAAATTTTATCTGGCTTGTGAGCTGGATCGCCTTCCCTGTCTTCCTTGTCCTGTAACTCAAGTGGACAATGTCAGCAGGGAGGAGGAGGATAACTCACGTCCTTCTGACCTCAGACTCATATTTGCATTTACCCAGAGCCATAAGAAAAGCTTTCTAGATAATTAAACATAGATTTTATTAAGAAAAGCTGGAGACATGTACCCTGAATGGCCTTATAATCCCCATTCCATTCATATCAATAAGAGTGCTGGTTAATATGATCAATGGTGACAACAATCACTGAATGAGATTGCTTTTTCTGGTAGGGGGAGAGATCATTAAAAAATCCAAATAGGCTGATTTTTCCAAACAAATTACTGAGGCCAAATAACTTGCCCAAGCAGTGGCTAAGTATGTTCAGATTTCAGCATTCATTATTGCTTTGGAATGAGGGAGATGCAAGTCCCTTGCTGACCTGGATTTGTGGGAAGCAGAAGACTATACTGTTCCTATCGTGGAGGGTACACCAGAACCACCTGCAGGTCTTAATGTCTGTACAGACTAGCCTTGGGAAAGGACAGATGCTCCTGACAGGCTTCTGGAGGAGTTTAGATGTTCATGTCTTCTGCCTCGGGCAAGAGCAGGCATATCAAGTCTTTGAGGACCTTCTCTGTGTGACTTGCTTTTGGCTGCTGTTGTATAGCTACATATTTCCTATGGTTTTTCTCCACTGTGTTTTCATTAAAATCTTAACTCTCACAACAACTTCTTAGTTGAAAAATTTCAAAAAGGAAAAACATTAATTTCACATAGTGTATTTAAGGGAAGCTGCCGGGTGTACTCATGGGTCTGACCCTTTTCTCATCCCAGTGATCAATAATGTTAAAATGCCTCCAACAATCAGACTCTATTATTTGTTTCTCCCACATTGAAGGATTCCTGGGATTCCAGGTTCATGACACAGTTGATACATAGGAAGTGTACTTCAGAGATTTACAGAAAGAATATCATCAGCTATGGGAACGTGAATACACAAGTGTGTGAGATGTAATTACTTTCACCCAGAAAGTCATATTCTTGTCTTCCCAGATAACTCATGTATACAGCAGGCCTGGAAATGATGGTGTAGATGAGCTGTTCAAAAATTTCACATTCTTTCTAAAGGTTTTTGTTTATTTTTTTCTGTGTCCCGCCTCCCTCATTGGTGTAAAGATAGGTGAGGAAATTCAGTGGAAATCTGAATGAGCAGGTGATTTTCACTATGGTTATTGTCAAGAGAATCGGTCATGATTCTGTCTTTCTTCCACCATTGTCCAGACCTCTCTATTATTATTAGTAGTAGTAGCAGTAAACTGGAATTTTTTACTTAAAATTTTTAAAAATTTATTTTCACATACAATGTGTTGTTTTGATTCATATATACATTTGGTATTAATTACCCCAGGGTAATTAGCATATCAATCACCTTAAGCCCTTATCATTTCTTTATGGTGTGTGCATTTCTCTCTTCTGACACCTGCACTCCCATGTTTATTGCAACAGTATTAACAATAGCCAGTGGATATGGAATCAACATAAATATCCATCAGTGGACAAATGGATAAGGGAAATGTGGTCTATAAAAATAAATAACTGCATTTTTATAAAAATTTGTTATTCCAGCCATTTTGAGAGTGTTGTTACAAAGAATTTCCCCCAGAACAAACCAGCTTACATAATAATCTTCAGGACTAGGGATCAGTAAGACTTGGTTAAGTTTTTGATTTCATTTGGGGCCAAAATATTTTGATTTCTTCTTCGCTTACCTAGGAGGGTGTCAAAGTCTGGAGCAGGCCATCCTAACCAGCAGTAGCCACACTGCTGACTTAGACCAGCCTCTGCACAATGGATTGTTCTGTGTTTGGAGCAGAATGGCTGCCAGGTATGAAATGTGGGATGCTGTGTTAGTTAATTAACAGTTATTTATAAGTGGTATTCTATAGGAAGTTTTAATCCAGAAGTTGGCAGGAAGAACCAAAAAAGAACTACAAAACAAAATGTTAAATGCAGTGTAGTATCTGGTATGGGTCCTGGAATAGAAAAAGAACATTAGTGAAATAAAATGAAAAGTAGTGAAATCTGAATAAAGTCTGGTGCTGTAATAGTCATGTACCCATGTTCGTTTCTCAGTTTTGTTGAATGAATCATAGTCATGTAAGATGGTAACATTAGAGGAAGCTGAGTGAAGGGTATATGGGAGTTTTTTATACTAGCTTTGAAACTTTCCTACAAATTTACAGTTTTTCTAAAGCAAACAGTTTATTTAAGGAAATAATAAAAAGAAACATACCATCCAGGTCCACAGTTACCTTACTTTGGTAAAGCTGATTCCTGATGAGAGATTCTCTGAAGTTTAAACTCTATGGAATTTTTTTTCAAGAAATATATATTTTGCCAAATGTCTTATTTTACATATTTAATATTAGAAGATATTTCTTAGTTGAACTGATGTGGAAAAACTAATCAATAGGTGATTTGTTTTAACCTTTTGTACCATCTGTACCAGAGACCAAATGCAAATTAAATGGTAAATGGGGATCTTCAGAATACACTTCATCTGGGCCCTTCAAATTGGGACTTAAGAGCCTTCAGTGTGTGCCAAGTTTAATAGCAAAATGATGAGTCCACCCTACTTGGAAAAGATGGTATTACTGAGCAATCAAAGATAAAAATTACAGGAGTATAAAAGTGTTACAACATGTCTCAGCTATTCTCCTTGTTGAAATAACTTTTAATAGGAGGACAGTGTTTAATATCCAGAGAGATTAGCTTACCCCTGAAGCAATTTCATGATGACAGGTTGCTGCTGACGGAACAAGAAGCAAAAAGAGAGTTGCATGTGGTCTTCCGAGGGTGCACTGGATGCTGGTAATGACCTAATCAAACCACCTCTCCCTTAAATAAAGTGAGAAAAAGGAAATGGCCTTGCCAGTGGTTTCATGGCAGTCTTGAGCATAGGGCAGAATGACCCACAGAACTTGGTCCCCAACTCAGTTCCTGACGAAGCATGTTTGGCACAGGGCTCTGGGTATTTGCATTTTCAGCAAGTTCTCAGGTGCCTCTGTTCATCTTGAGATCTAGTCTTTCTTTTTGGAGTAGGCACAGTGAATCTATTTGAGATTTAAAAGTTTTGGCTTTGAAACTTTCCATCAATGTTATATCTTTTCTGTAGGTCTGGTTTTTTCTATCTCTCACCTCCATGCTGTAGAGATAAAGATAGCAGTGGAAATTGGATTAGGAAATGTCATAATTCTGATTGACAGTTCTATACACAACAGAAAACTGAAAGAGGCTTTTGGGGTGGTAAAAACAGAAAACCACAAGTATTTGTAATCTTGGACAGAAAACATCCATCTTGATGCCTTGGAGGTTTTTCTTCATGACTTTAGGTTCCAGGTGTTTCCAAGTTATGGCTTGTTGGGAAGTCTGCAGGGCACATAAATGGAGTCACACAGAAAACTGCTGGACAAGGGGACCCAGACCATTAAGGTGGGTTGCCAGGGCAGGGAGGTGGGGGAGACCCCCGTAGATCTGACTCAGGCATTGCCAGGCTTCTTCACACAGAACCTTATCTAAAAAGTCATAATCTCTCACTTTTTACCTGTTGACTTTACAAGATGGTAGGAAGAGGGATTTTTCAAAATTTGGCATGTTTTAAAATAAAAAAAGGAACACACAGAGTATGGAATGTTTAGCAGTCCAAAAAAGAGGAAAGTAATTTTGCAGAATAATATATGCATCACCTTTTAATATTTAGACATACCTTGTTCAGTTTTTGTTTTCAGTTTGTGCTCTCCTCCACTCTCTCATGTACATATAAATAAATAAAATGCATGCATATAAATGCCAAAACATTTGTATGAGATAGTCTACAGATCTGGTTGTTGTTTCCTGTATTTGACTTTGCATCTCATTCAGAATAAGAGCTGATGTCCTTGCTATGATCTATAAGGCCCTGCTTGATATGCATCATTCCCCTATCATCTCTATGTCCTCATTCTCTTTCACTCTGGTCCAGCTTCATCTGTCTTCCTGATAATCTGCAAACATTGAATATCACTATGTTCCAGAACTCTCTACTTGCTATTCCCTCTACTTAGAATGCTGTTCCCATGGTTTTTCATCTCTATCAGTTTTTAAATTTTTATTTGTTATTTTTAGTTATAAATGACAGTAGAATGTATTTTGACATTATATATGTGTGTGTGTGTGTGTGTGTGTGTGTGTGTGTGTGTTGTGTGTGTGTGTGGAGAGGGAGAGAGAGACAGACAGACAGATAGATATCGAGGGAGAGTATAACTTTTAATTTTTGAGGTTGTATATGATCTGTCAGGTCTTTATTGAAAAGTTCCTTTCGCAGTGAAGCCTCTTGAACTCCTTAAACTTTCACAGACTTCTTTTCACAAAATTCATATCACCCTACCTTTTTTGGGGGGTACCACATATTGAACTCAAAGGCATTCACCTACTGAGTCACATCCCCAGCCCTCTTTTGCAGTTTATTTAGAGACAGGGTCTCACTGAGTTGCTTAGCACCTCACTTTTGCTGAGGCTGGCGTTGAACTCGAATCTATCCTGCCTCAGCCTCCCAAGCCACTGGGATTATAGGAATGCACCACCACACTTGGCTCATATTCCTCTTTCATTTTTTCTTTTCTCTATAGCAATCATGACTAATATAATATGTATCTTACTTATTTATCTTAATCATTATCAACTTCTCCTACTAGACAATGAATTTCACAGTAGGAGTTGTCATTTGACTTGTTCTCTGCCCTGTCCCTAAGATAGAACCTGGTGCAAAGGTGATACTTCATAAATATCCATTTTAAAAATATTGAATGAATGGTGTTAGCAGTATATCCTGCATTATATTCCGCATTCCTTGTCTATTAGTATTGTTCTATATCATTATTTTTAATAGCTTAATTATTTCCATTATATCAATACATATATGTACAATGGTTTATAAAACATTAATTGATATTATACACCAAGATTATATATCTGCTGTTAACTTCAGTATATAAATTTTTGTTTGATCAGTACTGTCTCAAATGAAGTTGTATACATTTGTTCAGATCATTAAAAATCTCTTCAGGATACAGTCCAGAGGTAAAATTTCTGGGTTAAGAAGAATATATCTTTAAGATTTTTGATACACAGCCTTAAGTCCCTCTCAAAAATGATTCTGGTTTTCAAAACAGTGGTTTAGAATTCTCATTTATCCTCAACTTTGACAATACTAGATATGATTTTTCAAATGTATTCTCAGTTTCGTGAATGAAAAATAGTAACAAAAAAGTTGTTTATTACATTAGTAGTAAGAGTGATAATTTTTAAAATTTTTGTTGGATATTGACAATTGCTCTTATGCAGTTTTAGTTTATATTCTTTGCTTAATTTGGGGAGAAAGTTGACTATCTTTCTTTGAGTTCTTTGCAAGAATTCTTTATATAGGTTTGCACTTTAAAAATATGTATTTTTAATATTGTTTGCCATTTCTTATAAATGTCTTCATGGTATTTTTGATAAACAGAGCACTGTATTGTTTTCAGGGTGATATACGCATCTACCTCTTTTGGTATGATGTTTAAAAGGCTTAATTTATCCTAAGATTGCATATGTGTATTTATTTATTCTAGGCATTTTATGGTTTTATTATTTTCCCCAAATTATCATTGGATCTTCCAATTCTATTTATTGAATAATGTCACTATTCTCACTGACTTGACTTTTTCTTTTATCACATATCAATTTGCGTGTGTTCTTTGGTTGCTTCTGTTCTCGTTTTGTTAAACTGTGACTTTTGTAACAGAAAGTTAAAAATTATTATCTTTTTGTTTTTCATATTAGAGGCTGCAACAGCTTCTCATTTTTTGTAATTTTCAAACTTATCTTAGATATTGAGTATCTGTTGTTTTCTTGAAGAAGAAATTCAGAGTCATTTTCTTTCAACCTCCAGTGAGTTAACTTGCAACAACTCTGTAAATACATTTGAAAAGAAATTACTCCTGTTGATGTTCAATTGGCTAGTCCTCTAATCCCTTTCTTAGAACTATTATTAGATATGGCTTGATGGGAAGCAGCTCCTGGGCCAATTTCCATTTTTTTTGGAAATTCTTCAACTCATAAAGCTCTCTTCCTCCAGGGGGGCATCTTTTTCTACCCTTGCTGCCTGGCTTTCCAAAATTAGGAGAAAGTGTCTAGCATGAAAAATTACGATTCCCAGGGTGCTGAGATAGTGGAACTTTTCCCATTTTTGCCCCTGTAGCATCTTTTTTTATTAGTGACATGGAAAACTAAATCCACAAGAATACAATGTATGAGCTATTTTCCTTACCTGTCTGATAACCAAGAATGGATGTTCAGAATGGATGCAGAAAGATGACAACAATATGTGTTTTGTCAGTGCAAGAAGGCACATGGTATGGGATAGCTGCTCTATATTTTTGTTGGTGTAAATCTGAATGTGGAGGAAGGATAGTGGGAGATGTGCACAGTGTCTCAGAGGTCTCTCTTTTATGAGACAACCCAGATAAGTTTATAATAAAAACAACAGCTAATTATACACAATGGTGGGATTCATTACATATTTATACAGGCATACAATATAACAATATAATTTGATCACTTTCATTCCCTGGCACCTCTCCTCCAACAATAGCTTATTCTTAACTATCGTTCTTGCTCTGGGTCAGGAATCATACTAAGTACTTTCTACATATAAACTCTCATAATTCTCACTTTTACCCATGAGGGAATCCTGTGCTTATTCTACTTTTATAGCTTATCTCAATTGAACTGCTTATGCCTTTCAGCAGGTAGAAATTCACTTTAACTTCTGGCATTAGATGGTCTATCAAATTAATTTTTAGAGTGCATTTCATTCTTTTCTGTCTTTATTAATATTTTAGAGTTATATTTAAGAAGATAGATCTGCTAGCCAGGTGCATTTTAAGCTGGAATTCATTTTTTAAAAATAAATTTTATTAGTAAATGAAACATATACAATTTTTAAAAAAAGATGCACCACTTAATGAGTTATAAGGTAAACACCCTTATAAACACATCCAGTTAGAGAAATAGACACTGTCCACTCATTCCTGGACTCCAACTTGACCCTTTCTGTTCTACCAAAAGTAACCAATATTCCTCTTTCTTTTTCTGTGTAGTTTTACCACCAGTATACATTTCTCTAATAACCATAGTTTAGTGTTGTCCAATATTTAAAACTTCAATGTAATTTTAATGCATATTTTAGTCTGTAGATTGCATTTCCATTCCCCAGAATTTACTGATGAAAGAACCAGGGACATTTAACTTGTAGAGTTTCTCAAGTGTAGGTTTTGCTAAGTGTGTTTTTGTGATCCCATTTATCACTCTCCTCTGTTCTTTCTGTTCCCTGAAAATTGGCAGATGGATCCAGAAACTTGATCATATTTCGGGTTGATTCATTTGGCAAGACTATGAATGTTGTTGAGTACTTTGAACAAGAGGCATGTGATATCTGATTGTCTCTCTTTTTGTGATGTTAGCAGCTGTTGGTGCTCGATGCCTAGATCCATTAATTTGCTGGAGGTTGCAAAATTGTTTTATTCTATCATTTTTTTCATTGATTAATTGGCATAATTTTAGAACAAGTGATTTTCCTCATTTACAACTTGGAACTCTGTGCTATAGTTCTTTTAGGAAAGGCAGAGAAATGGCTTCATCTTTTCCTTTCATCGATTTTTCAATTAAAGTACTGGTTTTCTATCATTCTCCACAGGTGACCAAATAGGTGTTCAGGAAAGATTTTTATGCACATTTAATGAGTTTTGATTAATTGCAATTATCATCCTTTTGAAGATCAAATTGTCTAATTTTTTCCCAGTGGAAGCCCCTTCAAATTTGCCCCCATGTCCTTGTGTCATGAATATAGCTGCCATTCATAGCTTTATTATTATTACCTACTATGGTGTGATGCTCCACTTTCATCTTTATACATCCTAGAATAAGCCATTTGCTCTTCCCAAAAATATATTTCTTTTCATTGGAATGGTATTTCAGGTTTGCTAGGATTTCTGAATGCTAGGAATGTTGAATTAAGTTTGTAATGGGTTTAAGGCTCATTAGTTCTAATTAAGAAATTAATACATATATAAATTTCTATATATGTGTGTGTGTGTATATATATATAATAAGTTCATACTGACATTTCTTTTTTTTATTATTATTGGTCGTTCAAAACCTTACACAGTTCTTAATACATCATATTTCACAGTTTGATTCAAGCAGGTTATGAACTCCCAACTTTACCCCGTATACAGATTGCTGTATCACATCAGTTGCCCTTCCATTGATTGACATATTGCCTTTCTAGTGTCTGATGTATTCTGCTGTCTGTCCTATTCTCTACTATCCCCCCTCCCCTCCCCTCCCCTCCCCTTTTCTCTCTCTACCCCTTCTACTGTAAATCATTTCTTCCATTTATATTATCTTGTCTTACCCCTCCTTTCCTCTTATATATCATTTTGTATAACCCTGAGGATCGCCTTCCATTTCCATGCAATTTCCCTTCTCACTCCCTTTCCCTCCCACCTCTCATCCCTGTTTAATGTAAATCTTCTTCTCAAGCTCTTCGTCCGTACCCTGTCCTTGTTTACTCCCCTTATATCAAAGGGGTCATTTGGTATTTGTTTTTTAAAGATTGACTAGCTTCACTTAGCATAATCTGCTCTAATGCCATCCATTTCCCTCCAAATTCTATGATTTTGTCATTTTTTAATGCAGAGTAATACTCCATTGTGTATAAATGCCACATTTTTTTAATCCATTCATCTATTGAAGGGCATCTAGGCTGATTCCATAATCTTGCTATAGTGAATTGTGCTACTATGAACATCGATGTAGCAGTGTCCCTGTAGCATGCTCTTATTAGGTCTTTAGGGAATAAACCGAGAAGGGGAATAGCTGGGTCAAATGGTGGTTCCATTCCCAGCTTTCCAAGAAATCTCCATACTGCTTTCCAAATTGGCTGCACCAATTTACAGTCCCACCAGCAATGAACAAGAGTTCCCTTTTCCCCGCATCCTCTCCAGCACTTATTGTTGTTTGACTTCCTAATGGCTGCCAATCTTACTGGAGTGAGATGGTATCTTAGGGTAGTTTTGATTTGCATTTCTCTGACTGCTAGCGATAGTGAGCATTTTTTGATGTACTTATTGATTGATTGTATGTCCTCCTCTGAGAAGTGTCTGTTCAGGTCCTTGGCCCATTTATTGATTGGGTTATTTGTTATCTTATTGTCTAGTTTTTTGAGTTCTTTGTATATTCTGGTTATTAGGGCTCTATCTGAAGTGTGTGGATTAAAGATTTGTTCCCAGGATGTAGGCTCCCTGTTTATCTTTCTTATTGTTTCTTTTGCTGAGAAAAAACTTTTTAGTTTGAGTAAGTCCCATTTGTTGATTCTAGTTGTTAACTCTTGCGCTATGGATGTCCTGTTGAGGAATTTGGGGCCCGATCCCACAGTATGTAGATCATAACCAACTTTTTCTTCTATTAGATGCCGTGTCTCTGATTTAATATCAAGCTCCTTGATCCATTTTGAGTTAACTTTTGTGCATGGCGAGAGATAGGGATTCAGATTCATTTTGATGCAAATGGATTTCCAGTTTTCCCAGCACCATTTGTTGAAGATGCTATCCTTCCTCCATTGCATGCTTTTAGCCCCTTTATCAAATATAAGATAGTTGTAGTTTTGTGGATTGGTTACTGTGTCCTCTATTCTGGACCATTGGTCCACCCGCCTGTTTTGGTACCAGTACCATGCTGTTTTTGTTACTATTGCTCTGTAGTATAGTTTGAAGTCTGGTATCGCCATACCGCCTGATTCACACTTCCTGCTTAGCATTGTTTTTGCTATTCTGGGTCTTTTATTATTCCATATGAATTTCATGATTCTTTTATCTATTTCTACAAGAAATGCCGTTGGGATTTTGATTGGCATTGCATTGAACTTATAGAGAACTTTTGGTAATATCGCCATTTTGATGATGTTAGTTCTGCCTATCCATGAGCAGGGTATATTTTTCCATCTTCTAAGGTCTTCTTCTATATCTTTCTTTAGGGTTCTGTAATTTTCATATATAAATCTTTCACCTCTCTTGTTAGGTTGATTCCCAAGTATTTTATTTTTGGGGGGGATATTGTGAATGGAGTAGTTGTCCTCATTTCCGTTTCAGAGGATTTGTCGCTGATATACAGGAATGCCTTTGATTTATGCGTGTTGATCTTATATCCTGCCACTTTGCTGAATTCATTTATTAGCTCTAATAGCTTCTTTGTAGACCCTTTTGGGTCTGCTAGGTATAGGATCATATCATCTGCAAATAGTGATAATTTAAGTTCTTCTTTTCCTATTTTTATGCCTTTAATTTCTTTTGACTGTCTAATTGCTCTGGCCAGTGTTTCAAGGACTATGTTGAACAGAAGTGGTGAGAGAGGGCATCCCTGTCTTGTACCAGATCTTAGAGGGAATGCCTTCAATTTTTCTCCATTCAGAATGATGCTGGCCTGTGGCTTATCGTAGATTGCTTTTACAATGTTGAGATATGTTCCAGTTATCCCTAATTTTTCTAGAGTTTTGAACATAAAGGGATGCTGTACTTTGTCGAATGCTTTTTCTGCATCTATCGAGATGATCATATGGTTCTTATTTTTAAGTCTATTGATGTGGTGAATAACATTTATTGATTTCCGTATATTGAACCAGCCTTGCATCCCAGGGATGAATCCTACTTGATCATGGTGTATAATTTTTTTGATATGTATTTGAATCCGATTCGCCAGAATTTTATTGAGGATTTTTGCATCAAGGTTCATTAGAGATATTGGTCTGTAGTTTTCTTTCTTTGAAGTGTCTTTATCTGGTTTCGGAATCAGGGTGATGTTGGCCTCGTAGAATGAATTTGGAAGTTCTCCCTCTTTTTCTATTTCCTGAAATAGCTTGAAAAGTATTGGTGTTAGTTCCTCTTTAAAGGTTTTGTAAAACTCTGCTGTATACCCATCCGGTCCTGGGCTTTTCTTAGTTGGTAATCTTTTGATGGTTTCTTCTATTTCCTCTATTGTTATTGGTCTGTTTAGGTTGTCTATATCCTCCTGACTCAATCTGGGCAGATCATAAGACTTAAGGAATTTATCTATGCTGTCACTATCTTCTATTTTATTGGAGTATAAGGATTCAAAATAATTTCTGATTATCTTCTGTATTTCTGAAGTGTCTGTTGTGATATTACCTTTTTCATCCCATATGTTAGTAATTTGAATTCTCTCTCTTCTTCTCTTCGTTAGCATGGCTAAGGGTCTGTCAATTTTATTTATTTTTTCAAAGAACCAACTTTTAGTCTTGTCAATTTTTTCAATTGTTTCTTTTGTTTCAATTTCATTTATTTCAGCTCTGATTTTAATTATTTCTTGCCTTCTACTTCTTTTGCTGTTGTTTTGCTCTTCTTTTTCTAGGATTTTGAGATGAAGTATGAGATCATTTATTTGTTGGTTTTTTCTTTTTTTGAGGAATGAACTCCAAGCAATGAATTTTCCTCTTAGAACTGCTTTCAATGTGTCCCATAGATTCCGATATGTTGTGTCTGTGTTTTCATTTAACTCTAGGAAGTTTTTAATTTCCTCCTTGATGTCTTCTAAAACCCATTGATCATTCAGCAACCTATTGTTCATTCTCCAAGTGATGCTTGATTTTTCCTTCCTTCTTTTATCATTGATTTTCAGTTTTATTCCATTATGATCAGATAAGATGCATGGTATTATCTCTACCCCTTTATATTGTCTAAGAGTTGCCCTGTGACATAATATATGGTCTATTTTTGAGAAGGTTCCATGTGCTGCTGAGAAAAAAGTGTATCTACTTGATGTTGGGTGGTATAGTCTATATATGCATACTGACATTTCTAATTCAAATAATTATAAAGCTTTATACCTAACTTTCTATACTCCATTAGTTTATTTTTTTCCCTACATCTAGTGTTTTGGTTTACAAAAGCATAGGAAATGGAATCATAATATCCCATAATTATTCATTTACTGAATTTAATATCATGTATATATCTTGTAAATTACAATATTACTGTTATACCACTAAGCTAATTGAGATACTGTATCTTTTTTGCTGCTTGTATTTGCCGCATGTATCTCTTTTTTCTCATGTTTTTCTTTCATCTACCTTCTGTTTTTGGTTGATTTTTTTTTTTAAGGGAGCAAAGGTTTTTTGGCTCACGTTTCAGAATTTCAGTCCATGGTCATTTAGCTCTATTGCTATGGACTTGCGGTGAGGCAGAGCATCATGGCAGAAGGACGTGGTGGATCAGAGCTGCTCACTTCTTCTCCATTTTTAAATAGCTATACTATATCCACTTTGTTTTGGCAGAGCCATTAAATAATATATTTTTCCCTACTACTTCTCACTTAATTTTACAAGTGAGTGTGCACACTCGCACACACAAACACACATTTTGTTAGTTCTTATATTGATGTCTTCCTCACTATTTGATTGACTCAGACTGATACTCTAGCAGACTCATCAGGGATAGATAGCTCATGAGATCAAGACCCCCTGAAGTCGTGTCTGTTATCACTTTGGACTCTTTTTAGTTCATTATCAGTTTTTATGGATATAAAAAAAGCCACACCTTTTTTTTGGTTTGTGGTTTTGAGACTAAAATGTGTTATTCCATTAAAACATAAATAAACTCTTGCACTTAAAATGTCTGATAATAAACTAATTTTGTTTTGCTTAGAAATAAGTTATTTTATTAGAGGCTCACTTAATTTAAAAACAATTCTGTAATTTTAATATTTCTTCATGTTGGTTATTCTGGATTGACATTTAGAAGAATACAGTATATTCTTCCCATGTATTCTTCCCATATTCTTTAATTTTAATGTTAAGAGAATTCTCAATTTATAATTTTTGGTACTTGTTCCTTTTCTCTGGTTTTGTTTTTCAAAATCTTCAAACATTTATGTTTTGTGTCATTTTTATGTTTCACCAGTTTGTCACTAGCTACTGAATCTCTTTGTAGCTTTTTATTTCCTTGACATTTTTAAATGTTTTCCTTAATTTTACCTTCTATTTCTCTTAGAAAATTATTCATGTTTATTGGTTTTATTTTTGTTCTAGTTTAGTATTCAATTCTGAAGTGAATTGTTTATACACTTATTTTTGAACTGTTTCCACCTAATTTGTAAATTTTCTAGTTCTTATTTATATTGTTCTTTCATGCCCTGTATAATTTTATTACTGTCTCTTAGTTTGTTAGAAATAGAAGGTTAATGTTTTACTGTTCTTTAAAAGCATATATTTTTGACATGCTTTCATGATTTGGAAGCATTCTATTTTGCTCATTCTAAAAAGAAAGCTTTTTTATTAGAGATTTGATTTTGATATTTTTCTCTTACTGTTGTTATGGGTTGAACTTTTAGAAGCAGGTAAGTTTCCAGGTTGTGTCTCTAACTTAATAGGACTTTCTTTCTTTTCATGTTTTTGTGTGTGTATGTGTGTGCATGTGCATGTCTGTGTGATGTTTTTAAGATATGATGGTTTGTTTACTGAAGTTCATTATCTCCTTCTGCCACTTCCATATTGAATGAACCCTCCATTGATCTATCCTCATCCATTTTGTTTTTACTTTTAGCAATTTCTCCCAGTATGAAGCTTTGTACTGGAAGGAAATTCTGTTGGGCTGCATTCAAAGCACACGGAGGCTAGAGTGTACCTGTTCCTTAAAATCCTACCTAGATCTCTTTCCTCAATGTGATATTGGGATAGGATAATCCCTTCCAGGGTCAGCTGCTATTCTTTCCTAGGTCTGTCATGCTTTCCCACGAGCACTTATAGGTTCTTCTTGGTTCTTCTGCTCTGAGGTCTAAATAGTCCCTCTTTCCTTCACTCTACTCCCCTGCACAGATGCTGATACCATGTAGATTGTGTGGTTTTTATTGATTTACTTTCATTCACTTATATTTTGAGATTCATGGGAATACCTTGACAGATTTTCTTATCATAAATGTTCTTTGTCTGTGAGGGTTTTTTTTTTCAATAAAAATAATAGTGAAAAATAGCAACTTTTTATTTTTATTGAGAACTCAGAAATTAAAAATCTATGTCACTCTGCTAATATGTTCCAGTATTCTCGTTTTATTTTGTATGTTTTTCATCAATCAACAGTACTTATTGAATGCCTATAAGAGGTCCTTTTATAGATAGTAGGGTCATAGCTCTGAAGAAAATGGAGTTTTACCTCAAGGATCATATATTATAGTGGAATATGACCAATATTGAGCATGTAGACCAGTGAATGTGTGAGAAAAATTTAGTATAAGTAAATTCTAAGAATAAAATAAAATAAGTTAATAGGCATCCATTGTTTAGAGCATTTGATTTGGTGTGTGGTGTGTATGTGTGTTTATGTATCCTGATTTCTTTTATATCATGAATATTAAGAAAGGGTGGAACTTATTCCCCATTTCACAGGAGAGAAATTGTTTGTTTAAATTTCATTATAGATGACATCCCATTAATTTAAAGCCAAAACCTAAATAAGCATCCTTTGAATCAAAAACTGCTCTTTTTAAATTTAATATTGGTTTTTTTTTTCATACCACATTACACAAAAGACTTTGGTTTCTCTCACATTTCCATCCCTCCTCCCTTCCCTTCATTCCCCTTTGCTAATCTAATAAACTTCTGTTCTTCCCCACCCTACCTTCCCTCATTGTAGGTTAGCATCCACATACCAGATAGAGCATTTAGCCTTTGGATTTCTGAGATTGGATTATTTCATTTAGCATGATATTCTCCAGTTCTATTTATTTACCAGCAAATGCATAATTTTATTCTTATTTATGGCTACGTAATATTCCATGGTGTATATATATACCACAGATGCTTTATTTTTTATCTATTGAAGAGCGCTAGGTTGATGCTATAGCTTGGCTATTGTGAATTGAGCTACTATAAACATTGATGTGGTTGCATCACTCTAGTATGCTGATTTGAAGTCCTTTGAGTATAAACCAAGGAGTGGGATAACTGGGTCAAATTGTGCTTCCATCTCAAGTTCTCTAAGGAATCTGATTTCCATAGTAGAATGAATCAGACATTACTTTCCTTTGCTCATATATAAATACATTAACAGTGTAACACCACATTATATACGACTACAAGAAATGGGATCCCCTTTGGAATGGGTTATACTCCATATATGTATAATATGTCAAAATACACTCTACTTTCAGGTTTATCTAAAACCAATAAATAAAAAAGACTTTAGAGGATGGGGTGATATATTTTCAAACCAAAGAATTAATCTTTAATTGCAGATGATAAGATGTATTTAATGGTGTTATGTTTGCAGGGCAGACCTCAATGAATTCTGTGAATTTCAGCAGACTGTAACTGTTATGATAAGGAATTTATTTGTGGATAGTAGAGAGTCATTGAAAGCATTTGATGAGAAGACTGATATAAGATGCCAATACGCTACAACAGAAACAGTACCACCTTGTATTAGACCAGACAAGGGGTAAAAATCAGTTCCACATTTTTCTAAAACTATGGCACATTGGAGAAGTTACTTATACTCTCTGAGGTTCATTTTTCTGATTTGTTGTCCACTGATTGTTTCATATATTTGTTTATTCATTTTTTTTGTTTTCTGTCTTTTTTTGTAGTACTTTAGATGGAATTCAGGGTCATACATATGACATATGCTGGGCATGCGTGGGAGTGAGGGAAGGAGTACTGGGAAAGCTCTGATAAAGGAGGTAACACTTGAGTAATCCCTGCATGTAGACAGATTGGAGGATTTCTTGTTGGGGTGGACCCTGTGAATAAAGGCATATAGGGATATACTCATGTCATTGGGGGATTGGGAGAGTCAAGTATCTGTTAAGTCTTTCCTTCATACACTCATCATTTAACATCTTTTAAGCTACTGTATGCCAGGCACTATGCTGGGGCAGAGATAAAAACAGATAAAGAAGGAGTAGAGTGTAGTGGGGGAGACTTCTTCTCTCCATCCTGATCTGAAAATGAGGCCTACAGGACCATATCTTCACTAATCTCCAGCATCCAACAAGGACAAGTAGCCAGCAGATGAGGAACAAAAAATTTAGAATTGAGATTTTGAGCCACTTTCTTGGCATACTCCTTGATGTTCCTAACTTTGAAGAAATCAGTTTGCTTGGAGCATTTTATTCATGAAAAGCAGTGATGGGGGAAAAGATTAGGATAATATGTTTAGAGTTAAATTTCATCAGACTTTAACTGTCATGATAAGGAATTTATTTGTGGACAGTGGAGAGCCATTGAAATCATTTGAAGAGAAGACTGACTTAAGATGCCAGTACTCTATAACAAAAGCAGTGCCACATTGTATAGACCAGACAAGGGGTAAAAATCAGTTCCACCCTTTTCAAAAACTATGGCACATTGAGGAATTTACTTATAGTCTCTGAGGTTCATTTTTCTGATCTGTTACCCATTGACTGTTTCATATATTTGTTTATTCATTTTTTTGTTTGTTTGTTTGCTGGTCTTTTTTTTTTTGTGGTACTGGAGATTTAATGCAGGGTCACACATACGACATGCTGACAAAGAGATTTATCACTAAGCTGTACCTCTAGCTATTTATTAATTTAAAATTCAATTGATATCTATGGTTACTTAGTTCTAGAACTAAACTGTCCAGTACAGGAGCCATGAACCACCTGGAGCCAGACAACACTTGAAACCCAGATAGTCTGAATTGAGAGTGATGTATGAAATATACGCCTTATCTGAAAGTCTGTGTGTGAGAAAAAAAACCATAAATTGTCTCATTAGTATTTTTTATGTTGAGCATATGTTGAAATGAAGCTTGTTTGGATGTATTGGGTTAAATAAAATGTGTTTTAGAACTAAATTTATAGGGGCTTGGGATGTGGCTCAGGCGGTAGCGCGCTCGCCTGGCATGCGTGCGGCCCGGGTTCGATCCTTAGCACCACATACAAACAAAGATGTTGTGTCTGCAGATAACTAAAGAATAAAACATTAAAAATTCTCTCTCTCTCTCTCTCTCCTCTCTCACTCTCTCTTTAAAAAAAAAAAAAAAAATGAGGGAAAAAAAGAACTTAATTTATAGTAGCTTTTTTTTTTTAAATGGCCATTAGAAAATTTAAACATGGCCTCATTTGTGGTTTGCACTTTATAGGACAGTTTTCTAGATACTGGACATTGAAAACAATGTTTTAGAAGTAGAAGATAATGAAAGGTAAACCTAAATATATAAATCAATTAATTTAAATTAATTTAGTTTATTCATTTTTTGCTTTTGTGAGGCTGAGTATTGAACCCAGAGCATGGTACATGCTAGGCAAGTGCTCTACGACTGAGCTACATCCCTAGCTACCACAAAATTTTATAATATGAAATAAAAGCTTTGAAGAAAGTAAACGAGAGGCATTCAACAGAGAGGGACATAGGCTTGCACCAGCAAATGGGAGAGGCATATAAAAGTGAATTAGGGGAGAGAAAAAATGGACAGTTTGAGGTTATAATTTGGAAGACAAAGGTGTGAGGATTTGCTGATGGATTGGATTTAGGGGATAGTAGTAAAGGAAGTGGAGATAAGTCCTGAGGATATATGAAGTTATGATAAAAAGTGGATATTACCCAGTAGACACCTAAAAAGTGTTAGGTACCTGGAGCTCTCAAAAGAAGGAAGCATGCTGATGCTGTGGAAGAGGATCGTGGTGAAGTTCTCTCAGGGAACCTTCCAATTGTACAGCTGAACCATACCTAGCCAGTCTTGAACTTATGTCTCAACATGAAATATAACTTTCCATTTGGTAATTTTGGAAATTTTCAGAGCTTTTAGACATTTCCCACCTGCCTTTACACCGTCTTTGTACTCTCTGGTACATCTAGTCATTTGCTGCATTTTTATTAGCTAATCCTCTTGGTTAGTGGGGCTTATCTAGCATAAGTATTTGTCCTCTCAGGAATCTGGCTAATTTCTCCCTTTTGGGGTGTTGTAACTATGTGACCATCTGTTTAAATATTTCTTCACTGACTACAAAAACAAATGCCTTCCAAATATCAAAGGGACACAGAGAACTCTTCATATCTCCTGAGCAGAAATCTTCTCTTTCTCTTTCCTTTATTGTCTAAAATGACCACTTTTACCAATGCTATGGATATTGAGGGTTTTCATCCACATAGTGGGTGGTTGTCAGTGGAACACAAGGCTTCATGTCAACTTTAATGGGACTCTGCAGAGGTAGGCACTGCATCATCTCCATGAGGGGTCTGAACACCACCCACCTTCCTAGACAGCAAAACACAGCCTTCTTAAATGGCCACAATCACATGCCATTGCCACCACATTCATTTTCTTATTAGAAATGGACTTTTTGCCAATTTGCCTTTTCCTGAGGCAGAGCAAAAATGTTGGTAAAAGCCAGAGAGAAATTATTTTATATAGAAAATAGACTGTTTTAGTCAGCTTTTGCATAACTGTGACAAAATTACCTGACAAAAACCACTTGGAGAAGGAAAAGCTTATTTGTGGCTCACTGTTTCAGAGGTCTCAGTCCATGGATGGTTGACTCCATTGCTCTGGGAAGAAGGTGAGGCAGCACATCATGGAGCAAAGAGTCAAGCAAAAGAAAACTGCTCCGTTCATCATGGGGTCAGAAAGCAGAGAAAGGGAGCAGGGAAAAAGCTACAGGAAAAAAAATTGCATCCTTCTAGGTCATGCCCACATTGACCCACCTCCTCTAGATATTCCTTATCTGTCTAGAGTTACCACTAGGTAAAGTGAGTCCATTTCAACTAGGATGGCCTGATTAGGTTACAGCTCTCATCATCTAACATTTTCACCTCCAAATATTCCTGAATGAACAGGCACCTTTGGAGGACACCTTATATCTAAATCATAACACAGACTTAGCTGACCAAGTGAGAAAGGGTCAATGAATGGCCATTTCAAGTCACTCATTCCAGGACTATTTCATGTCTACTATTATGTATCCAGACCTGGGGCAGACATTGGAGGTATGGGAAAAATAATTCCTAAAGTTCTCTTATAATTGTTGCCATTGAGATGGTTCTGGAGTGACAATATTAGAAGGAATAAAAAGAGAAAGAAAAGAAAGAAATTAAAATAAGAATTTATGGCAAGGTCGTTAAAGCATGAGAGAGGTCACAAGGAAGATGAAATTGGCAGGGAGAACAGCAAGACCTCAATGGAATGGAACAGCATGCATGAAAGAGAACAGTGGAAGACCTGGTGGCTGAGGGTCCTTCATGAAGCATGGCTTCTAGGTATTGTGGTCCTAGTAAGTGGGAGAGTAGGAGGAGAGTGATTCTTTCTTGATTTCTGCCTCTCTCCAAAGTTTAATACCAGATCATAAGCAACAACATATGTAACATCGGAAATAGTTGCATTTGTTAGATATTTCATATTACTATAGTGTATGGGCTGAGAGTTAAAAATATTTCTGCATCTAGAAGAGGATATCAGATGACTGTTGCCTTTAGGTATAACTTAGGAGCAGCTGCATGCTCATTACAGCCACAGAATGTCTTTAGCCACAATGGAGACAGTGATCAGATTCAAAGATGTCTAGCCAGTGCGCAGAGAAATTCCATATGCTACAAGGGAGTCTGCAGGAACACAATAATTTTCACTATACTTTTTGAATGGATTTGGTCTCCAAGCACAAGTTGCCCAGAAAAGAAAAATGCGTTGAATTTCAATTTTTTTTAAAGGAATTTGAAATAATTTATATTGATCTCTTGGACTTTTCCTATGGAACAGATTTTTTCAGATATAATTCATATGTCACAAAATTTACCTATTTAAAGTCTACAATCCTTGGGTTTCAAGTATATTCATAGAGCTGTACAACTACCAGATGCATGATAACTTTAAGACTCTGTATCTATTAGCATTCTCTGTCATTTCCCCTCACCTTCCCTTCTTGCTTACCCTGCCTCACTTCCAGAAAATTGCTAATTTATTCTCTGCCTTTATACATTTTCCCATTCTGGAAATTTTAATTAAATGAAGTCTTACCATAAATAGCCTCTAGTGATAAAAGTTTTTATATAGACATATATCTTACAGTCCTTGAAACATCTATATCTATGTCTGTCTATCTATCAAGTTTTGTTCTATAGACTGGCCACCAATGCTGAATTAACAAATGCTTAACCAGTTGTCCTAGATAAAACACAGGTTAGGTTCTTTTAAGCCTCTGATCACAAAAGTTTTGTCAACTGATCAATGCATAATTTTGTTTTATATGTGTTTCTGTCTAAAGACACGTTGATTAATATATATTTCTTTATCAACAATTGGTTATATGTAGTATTTCTTTATAATGAAATACTGAGGAAAGTTTAACATTTATCTGATTCTAAACAATGTGACTCAAAGTGTCTCTAAGCATCTCAACAGTGTTTTCCACTCTACTTTTGTCAGTAATTGACTTGGAAATTTACAACTGTAGAAACTTTTCTGTCTTTTCTATATCTTCATTACACAGATAGAAACTACTTTAATATTTTCTGGAGTGTTCCTACATACAGATCGGTGAATGTCTTTTTTCTATTTTGGATGGACATTATTACTGATGGATTTATATTGAACTCCATTGCCATCATCACTATGTTACAGCTCAATAAAGTTTAACACATTTGTTTTCTTCATAAGGACTATCACAAATTCTTGTTCTTTAGATCACTAGAAACCACTTCATTATGATTGCCAACAAAAAGCAAAAAAAATGCAAAAAACATTGCACTCAATAGACTACAAAGAGAACACTTATTTTCAGTATGAGAGTTGAATCAAGGAGTTGAGTGTCATCATTTTTGGCCTCAGATGGGGCTGTGCATCTCAAGTGACTAGCTGTTTTTCATGATTCACAAATATGAATCTGGAAATAATGAGGATTGCCTATACCTGAAAATGGGGTTGTTGGGTCCTGAGGTAAGTCTGTGTTTAAGAACTGTCAGATGATTTTTCAAAGTGTTGGCACCATTTCACATTCTCACCAGTGGCTTATGGGGATTCCTATTTCTCCACATCCTTGCCACACTTCTTATTACCCATTTTTTTTTATTCTAGACACCCTACATATTGTGAAGTGGTATTTCTTTGTGGTTTGATTGTGATTTACTGATGGCTAGTGATGTCAAATATCTTCACATTTACTATAGTCTCCCTTTATCTGGGGGGATACATTCTAAGACCTCCAGTAGAAGTCTGAAACCAACAGATGGTACCAGCCCAATGTATACTGTTTCTTCTATATACATGCATAACTATAATAAAGCTTAATTCATAAATTAGGGACAGTACAATATTACCAAACATAAAATACAGGACAATTATAACAATATACCAATAAAAGTTAGTACTATATGAAATAAGCTATTAAATATTGTGCTTTCATTTTCACTTAAAGGAACTACTTTATGGCTTCTCTTTGGCATATCTAAATTGCTGGCATTACTATGATTGGACTTTGGGGCTCATATTAAGTAAAATAAGGGTTGCTTGAACCCTGGCATGATGATGACTGGTGATCTGATAACCAAGAAGGGTACTAAGTGACAATGAATAATTGATATTTACAGGGTGGACATGTCCCTGGCCAGATGGACCAGTTCAGTAGGAAGTTTCATCATGCTACTAAGAATAGTACAAAATTTAAACCTCATTTTAAATTTATTTAAAATAAATTTGATTTATTTATTTGATTTATTTCTGTATTTTTCACTTAATATTTTAAGACTACAATTGACTGAACATAACTACAACTGTAGAAAATGAAAGAGCATGTAAGCTGGGAGAACTGTTAGATTGGCCATTCTTATATCTTCTTTGTAGGAATGTCTGTTCAGATCCTTTGTCCCTTTTAAATTTGAGTAATTCTTAATAACAACAGCTACTATTGTGTAGATCTCTTCTCTCTTCCCAAGTTCTGCGCTGTTCTTGTTATACATATCGCAACTGCATAGGTTGCAGTTTTGCTCCCATCTACCTCGTTTGTGCTATTATTTTCAAGTATATTATATTTCTATATGAGGTGGGACCTTACTAAACAATTTTGTACACATACTTTTAAAATAAAGAGAAGAAAACCACAAGAAATATTCAATTATATATCTTCTACCATTAGATAATCAACTTTACTACTGATTTGCTTTATTTATCTACACCAGTATGTTAGAGGGTTAACACTGTTTTCTTCTATCAGTTGCAAAGTTTCTGGTCAAATTCCTAGGTCTTTGATTCACTTTGAATTGATTTTTGTGTGGGGTAAGATACAGGAATGTAGTTTTATTCTTCTCCATATGACTATCCATTTTTCAGAACCATCTTTTTAAAAGGCTATTTTTCTCCAACATGTTTTTGACACCTCTTTTGAGTGTCAAATGACTATTTATACAGATTTATCTCTATGTCCTCTCTTTCATTCCAGTGGTCTTCAGGTCTGTTGAGATGTCAATATCATGCTGTTTTTGTTACTATAGCCCTATATTATAATTTGAAATCAGATACTCTAACACCTTCAGCATTACTTTTCTTGCTCAGTATTTCTTTGGCTATTCTCTGTTTTATTTTTCCATATGAATTTTAGGAATGCTTTTTCATAATCTGTGAAGAATGTGATTGGTGTATTAATGGGGATTGTATTAAATCTGTATATCGCTTTTGGTAATATAGCCATTTTGACAATGTTAATTCTGTGTATCCAAGAACAAGGGAAGTCTTTCCATCATTTAAGGTCTTCAGTTTCTTTCTTCAATGATCTATAGGTTTCATTGTAGAGATCTGTCATCTTCATAGTTAGATTCATTCCAAAGTATTTTATTTATTTATATCATTATGAATGGAATAATTTTCCTTAATTCTTTCTCTGCAGATATCTTTTTGGAATATAGAAAAGCAATTGATTTTTGTATGTTAATTTTGTAACCTGCTACTTTGTTAAATTTATCAGATCAATAAGTCTTTTGGTAGAGTTTTTTATGTCTTCTACCTATAGGATCATGTCATCAGCAAAAAGAAATAACTGAATTTCTTCTTTTCCTCTTTGTGTTACTTTACTGTCCTTCTTTTGCTTGATTTCTCTGGCTAGAGTTTCAAGAACTATATTCAGTAGAACTGGTGTGTGTAGACAACCTTAACTTGTTCCTGATTTTAGAGACAGTGCTTTGAATTTTTCTCCATTAAGTATGATGTTGATGTTGGGTTTGTCATACACAGCATTTATAATGTTGAGGTAAGTTTCATCTATTCTTAGCTTTTCATCATTATTTTTTTAATATTTTTTTTTAGTTGTAGTTGGACGCAATACCTTTATTTTATTTATTTTTATCTGGTGCTGACGATCAAATCCAGGGCCTCCCATGTACTAGGTGAGTGCTCTACCGCTGAGCCACAACCTCAGCCCATCTCCAGCATTATTAATAGTTTTTGTCAATGAATTTTTCTGTATTTATTGAGATAATCATGTAATTTTTTTCTTATTTCTATTTATGTGATTAATTACATTATTGATTGGCATACATTGAACCTGACTTGCATCCTGTGTTGAAACTACCTAGATTAGAGTGTTCAATCTTCTTTATGTGTTTTTGAGTGTGGTTTGCTAATGTTTCATTAAAGATTTTTCCATCTGTGTTCATCAGGGATATTGATCTGTAGTTTCCTTTCTTTCCTTTTTTTTTCTTTTTCCTTTTTTGGGATTGAACCCAGGGGGACTTAATCACTGGCAGATTCCCTGGCCATTTATCTATCTATCTATTTCTTTAATTAATTTTCTTCAGACAGGTTCTCACCAAGTTGCTCAGAGACTTGCTAAGTTGCTGAGGCTGCTTTGAACGTATCCTCCTGCCTCAGCCTCTTGAGCCACTGGGATTACAGGCAAGCGCCACCATGAACAGCTGTAGTTCCTTTCTTTTTTTTTTTTTTTTTTTGGTATGTCTTTGCCTGTTTTTGGTGTCAGGCTGACACCCCTTCATAGGATAAGTTAGGGAGTATTCTCTACGTTTCTTTTCATGGAAAAATTAGAGGAAGATTGGCATTAATTCATCTTTAAAGATCTATTAAATCTCAGCTAACAATTTATATCCATCCGATTCTGGGTTTGTTTTTGTCTGTTTTTAGAAAGATTTTAATTGCTGCTACTTCAATTTCATGGCTTGAAATTTGTCTTTCTAGCTTTTTAATATCCTTTTGGTTTAATTTGGTCAACTCATATGCATCCAAAAATTTGTCAACATTCAGGAAGTTTATTTATATATTTATTTTCTCTCAACACTTTAAATACTTCACTCCATTCCCTTCTTGCTTTTATGGGTTCCAAGGAGAAATTGGATTTCATATCTTTGCTTCTTTTTTGTTATTTTTTGGAAGTAATTTTATTTCTTTAACTTTTTAAAATTAATTTTTTAAAAATTTATATATGACAGCAGAATGCATTACAATTCATATTACTATCTTCTATATCTTTTAAACTTTTGGTGATACTTCCAACTGAATATTTTATTTGATTTATTGAATCTATTTTCTTGGATATCTGTTTGGTTCTTTGTAAGAATCTCTATCTTCTTGCTGAAATGTTCTTTTACTTCTTGTATTTTCCCTCTTAATTAATTCAATTGAATTGTGTAGAGCACAATTTTTTATATCTCTGGTTGTATACAAAACATATGCAGACCAATTCATGCCTTCATACATGTACTTTGGATAATGATACCATCACATTCCACCATCATTTCTAATCCAATGCCCCCTCCTTTCCCCTCCCACCCCTCTGCTCTATCTAGAGTTCATCTATTCCCCCCATGCTCCCTCTCCATACTCCACTATGAATCAGCCTCCTTATGTCAGAGAAAACATTTGGCATTTGGGTTTTTGTTAACCCAATCAATAAGTGGGCCAAGGACCTGAACAAATATTTCTCAGAAGATAATATACAATCAATCAACAAAAAATGTTCATTGTTGCTAGCAATTAGAGAAACACAAATCAAAACTAAGATTTTATCTCTCTCCAGTCAGAATGGCAGCTATTATGAATACAAACAATAAGTGCTGGCGAGGATGAGGGGACGGACTGCAAATTGATTTAGCCAATATGGAAAGCATATGGAGATTCCTTGGAAATCTAGGAATGAAACCACCATTTGACCCAGCTATCCCTCTCCTTGGTCTATACCCAAAGAACTTAAAAAAAAGCACACTACGGGGACACAGCCCCATCAATGTTTATATCAATTCACAATAGCTAAACTGTGGAACCAACCTAGATGCCCTTTGGTACATGAATGGATTAAAAAATGTGGCATTTATACAAAATGAAATATTACTCAGCAATAAAAGAGAATAAAATCCTCACATTTGCAGGTAAATGGATGGAGATGGAGGAGATAATGTTAAGTGGAGTTAGCCATTTCCAAAAAAAAAAAAAAAAAAACAAATGCCAAATGTTTTGTCAATGACTTCTAAATTTTCCAGTTTATTGAAATATAACTCTATAGAATAGTTTCTAATGACTGTCTGGATTTCAGAGGTATCTGATGTGATATCTCTTTTTCATATCTAATTTCACTGACTTGATCTTTCTTTTGATTAGTTTGTCTAAGAGTTTATTAATTTTTTTATGTTTTCAATGAACCGATATTTTGTTTCTTTGATTTTTTGTAATTTTTTATTCTTGATTTCATTAATTTTGGCTCTCATCTTAATTATTTCCTGACTTATACTGGTTTTGGAATTAGTTTGTCCTTTCTTTTCTAGGGTCTTGATATATAACATTAGATTATTTATTTGGGACATTTTTGTTTGTTTTTATGTAGGCATCTAGTGATATAATGTCTTTCTCTTAGAACTGCTTTCATATTTTCCTAGAGATTCTAATATGTTTTATCTATTTTTATTTGTTTATAAAAATATGTTATTTCTCCCTGATTTATTCTATGACCCATTACTCACTCAATAGTCTGTTATTCAATATCCCCTTGTTAAAATGGTGTGTTCTTCTCTTGTTATTGATTTCTAATTTCATTTCATATGATCTAATAGGATATAAAAAATTAACTCTATTTTTTGCATTTAACTATTTCTTGCATTCTGTTCTAAAATAGGGTCTCTTTTAGAGAAAGTTTCATGTGTAGCCAAGAAGGAATTGAATTTAGTTGTTGGTGAATGAAGTATTCCATATGTGTGTGTTAGTTACATAATATTTTTAGTTCTGATAGGTCTTTACTTAGTTTACATCTGGATGGTCTATATATTGTTGAGAGAGGTATGTTGAAATTATATAGTATTTTTGTATTGAAGTTTATTTTGAGTCTTTTGATTAAATAGGGTGCATTTTATGTATGGATGTTATTTTAGTCAGCTTTTCGCTGCTGTGACTAAAAGGCCAACCAGAACAATTTTAGAGGAGAAAAAGTTAATTTGAGGGCTCAAAGTTGCAGATGTCTCAGCCTATAGACAGCTGCTCCATTCCTCAGGGTTCAAGGTGAGGCAGAACATCATGGCTGCAAAGAGTGGCAGAGTGAAGTAGCTCACATAATAATCAGAATGCAGAGAGACTCCACTCTCCAGGTACAAAATATATATGCCAGAGGCATGCTGCCAATGACCGACCTCCTCCAGCATACCCTACCCACCTTCAGCTACCCACCCAGTTAATCCCATCAGGGGATTATCTGTGGGCAGTCCATGGCACATAAACCTCCACTATAGCTGCTGCTGCTTACCAGGATTTACCTGTATACTCATGAGTAAGGTAAGAAGTCAGTTGGTATGTCTTCACCTGAACTTCTCCAGAGACTATGGGGAGTCTCTGGGTTGGAGCTAGCACTACTTGGACATGATTTGCTTTCAGTCATCTCACCCTACTCCCCTTGTTCAAGGTAATGAGAAGGGATTATTGTAACCTTCTGTTAGCAGTCATTCCTATAAGTTCCTTCTAGATTGGTTATTGAGACAGCCCATTTCAGAGGCTTTCCCTATGGTTTTATTTGTTACTATCTGTAGATGGGAAGAAGCTGTATTGATTTAATTTTTCTAGGGAGGCAGGCCAACTGTGAATTCTATAAAATGTCTTCCCTGCCTGGCATGGCTTTCTGCCAACAAATTTGGACTGAATTGTGTGATCTTCTTCACTGTCTCTGTTGTTCCTGTCAAGTTTTAATTTGGTTTGCCTTTCCAAATGTTGTTAAGGAAGTAAACTTGTGGGCTTTTCTCTTCCTCTCTCTTTATTGTCTCTCACCCCAATCCTGCTTGTAGTTTGGGGTCAAGGAAATATTTTATTATTTCCAGCTCTTGTAACCAAATTTTAGATCCCTCCAAGTCTCAAGCTGTCCGATATTGAATTTTAGGCTGTTTACTCTGTCACCCATCTCTCTGGTCAGCTGTTCTTTCACTTCTTCATTTCTTGGCTATGGAGGAGAGAAGTGGACAGTTGCTGCCTAGATCCATTCTTCCATCTTCAATATCTCCATCTCCAATTTTTAATAGTGATTTGATTTCTTATTCAGTTCAGTTCCATAATTACCAGTGATCATTCTGCCTAGGTCAGTGTGATAAGTGCCTTTCCCTTGATAAGCATCACTGTGGGAAAGAACCTTGCAGATGTACTAGTTTTCTTTGTTCTTGGAGACATGTAAAGAACTTTGGGATTACAGATGTACAAAGTGTGATGCTCTTCGATGCATCATTTAACATCATAGTATGTCTCAATTATAAGTACATTAATTGGGCTCCTTATAATTCATGCTGCCACAGAGAGGATCATCAATGCCCAAATTGGTCCCTTTAAAAGACTAATGACAGTCAGCTATGGTGGCACATGCCTCTAATCCCAGGAACTCAGGAGGCTGAGGTATGAGGATCACAAGTTCAATGCTAACCTCAGAAACTTAGTGAGACCCTGGCACTTCTGGCTTCGGTGGTATCCAGGGTCCTCCCTAGAAATTCTCCCAGCGTATGCAGCTGATAGAAACAGAAGCTGTGGCACCCTGATATTATCACAAAAACTTGGAATACAACCTCCAATTCAATCCCCAGCACTTCTATCCTGCCCACACCCTGCTCCCTTCCCACTCTTCAACCGTTTATAGTTTACTTTTTTTTAAAATTAGTATCTTATGGATACATCCAATGCCTAGACCCACTCTGCTACATCTATGCATGCACATACAAATGTTTTGTTAGATTCATTCCACTGCTTTTCCCTTTTCCCTTCTTTTCTTCTTCTCAATCCCCTTCATGTAATCTACCAATCTTTTCTCTTTTGATGAAATTACCTTTCCCTTATTTCCCCTTTTTCTCTCTGTTACTTTGTTATTTTTTATCCTCCCTCCATTTTGGATTAGCTTCTGCATATCAGGGAAAATAGTCAACATTTGACTTTTTGGGACTAGCTTATTTTACTTTACAGGATAGTCTCAGTTCCATCCATTTATCAGCAAATGCCATAATAGCATTTTTATTTATGGTTGAGTAATACTCCATTTTCAATATATACCACATTATGTATACACACTTTCTTTATTCATTCATCTATTGAAGGACACCATGTTGGTTCCATAGTTTCATAGCTATTGTGAATTGTGTTGCTGTAAACATTGATGTGGCTGCATCACTGTAGTATGCTGATTTTAAAACTTTGGATATATACAGAGTAGTGGAATAGCTGGGTCATATATTTGTCTCATTCCTAGTTTCTTTGAGGAATCTTTATACTGCTTTCCAGAGTGATTGCAATAATTTACATACCCACCAACTATATATGAGAGTACATCCCCCCCCACGTCCTCCCCAGGATTTATTTTATTTCTATTCTTGATAATTGCCATTCTGACTGGAGTAAGATGAAATCTCAATGCAGTTTTCATTTGTGTTTTAGTTGGCTATTTTGCTGCTGCAACTAAAAGATCTGACCAGAATGTTTTAGGGGAGGAAAAGTTTGTTTGAGGGCTCACAGTTTCAGAAGTCTTAGTCCATAGAAAGATGGCTCTATTCCTCAGGGTTTGAGGTGAGGCAGAACATCATGGTGGAAGAGTGTGGTAGAGGGAGCCCCTTACATGGAGATCAGGAAGCAGAGAGAAAGACTCCATTCACCAGATACAAATATATATACCCCAAGCCATGGTCCAATTCCCACCTCCTCCAGCCACATCCAACTACTTCAGTTACCACTCAATTAATCCCTATCAGGGGATTAATTCACTGATTGGGTTCAGACTCTCACAACCCAGTAATTTTTCCTCTGAACCTTCTTGCATTGTTTCACAAAGGAGCTTTTGAAGGACATCTCATATCCAAACCATAACAATTTGCATTTCCCTAATTGCTAGAGATGGTCATTTTTTCATATATTTGTTGACCATTTGTATTTCTTCTTTTGAGAAGTGTATGATTGGGTTATTTGGTTTTTTGTTTTGTTTTGTTTTGTTGGTGATAAGTTTTTTTGGTTCTTTGTATATTCTGGATATTAATGCCCTGAGGAGCAGGTGGCAAAGATCTTCTTCCATTCTCTAAGCTCTCTATTTATACTTATTTGTTTCTGTTGCTAGGTAGAAACTGTTAAGTTTGATGCTATCCTGCTAGTGATTTTGTTTTACTGGATTTCTTGTGCTTTAATAGTCTTGTTAAAGAATCAGTTCCTCTGCTGACATGTTGGACAGTTGGGCCTATACTTTCCTCTAACAGCTGTATGGTTTCTGGTATACTTCCTAGGTCTTTAATCCATTTTGAGTTGTATTTTGTGCAGCGTGAGAGATAGGGTTTAGATTTTATTCTTCTACATATGAATTTCCAATTTGCCAGCACCATTTGTTTAAAAAGCTGTCTTTTCTTCAACATATGTTTTTGGCACCTTTGTTCAGTATCAGATAACTATATTTATGTGGGTTTGTCTCTATAAATTCTAGTCTATTCCATAGTTCCTTATGCCAGTTTCAGTGCAAGTACTATGCTGTTTCTGTTACTATAGCTCTGTAATATAATTTGAGGTGCAGTATTGAGATGCCACTTGCTTCACTTTTCTTGTTAAGGATAGTTTTAGCTATATTGGGTTTCTTATTTTTTCCAAATGAATTCCAGAGCTTCATTTTTTAGTTTTTTTGTTCTTAGTTCATTAGAATTTTGATGGGGGTTGTGTTGAATCTGTATAGCACTTTTGGTTGTATGGCCATTTTACCAATATTAATTCTGCCTCTTTAAGAACATGGGAGGTCTTTCTATCTTCTAAGGTCTTCTTCAATTTCTTTCTTTAGTATTCTACAGTTTTCATTGAAGAGGTCCTCCACCTTTTTTGTTAGATTGATTCCCATTGTTTGAGGCTATTGCAGATGTGATAATTTTCCTAATTTCTTTATGCATAGTTTACTTTAGTTATTTGAATACAATCAGAAATTATTTGAAGTTTTTGGTGTGCAAAGATTCTACTTTGATGTCTTTTGAACCCTCTTTATTTTCTCCCTTGGTATGGATTGAACTTCCCTGTATTTGTGTTTGCTTATTTGTTTTTATTTTTGTTCCATTATGGTTTGTTTTGTGTGTTTGTTTTTTGCATCTTGGGGGAATTTTGCTGTTGAAACGTGGATATTTTGGGTAATATATTGTAGCAATGCTAGATGCTTATCCCCCTCCTGGGATTGTTTCTTTGCTAGTGTTTGCCTATTTATTTGCCCAGTGTGTTGGCTAGACTTTTTTTTAGTAACATCTGTTTGTAAATGTGCAGCCACTGCTGTCACTGCTCAAAGGCACAGACTTAAAAATGTGTCATCACTCTGGGATAACAGTGGTATTTGCAGGGCTCTTTTGACTGTTTCTTTCTCTGATCTTCTTTTTTAAGCTATCTGCTTCTCCTGGAATTGCCTAGCTTTTACGGTCTTTTAAGTGTTTTTAGTTGTTTATTTTCTCACCTCTCTCTGGTAGATCATTGCCACATGGTTTGGCTAGTTGCTCTACTGGGTTATCAGATTTCTTTTAATTGATTATCCCTAAAATTTCCATTGTTTTTTAAAATACCCTTAGACCTAAAGTTTTCTACACACTATTTCAAATAGGTCCTTTGAAAGCAGTTTATGAATCATCTCTTCTTATGGACTCTGCACTTCCTCCTCTGTTCTCATGGAAAGAACTGTGAACCACTGCTCCAGAGAGGGGGACAGAATGGTGATCTGCTTCTTATCTGACAATCTTTCTTATTATCTGGGAAAGGATGTTAGTCTCTGGTCTTCTCAGGTTGTCAGCCCTACAAATGAGTTGAGGCAATCAGGACCTCTATATTAATAGGATATTATGTCTGGTATAGAGCTTCAGTCCTATGAGTGCATTGAGGAAGGGTGTGCTTTATGTCTCAGTCACATTGCCAGAAATTTAGCTTCTGCAGCTGGAAGCCATGAGGGATAAAGCTGGTAGCTTACCTTTCCTTGTATCCTGTCATTGTGTGCTGATGGGAGAGGGGGACGTGTGTGTGTGTGTGTGTGTGTGTGTGTGTGTGTGTGTGTGAGAGAGAGAGAGAGAGAGAGAGAGAGAGAGAGAGAGAGAGAGAGAGAGAGACATACCTCAGAATGGAGTTTCCATCATACTGAATTAGGTGATTGATGCAGGAGAGAGAGGGTTGTAGCCAAAGTACCTAACCCTCTTCTTGAGATTTAGTAAATTTTCTTCAATGAACATCTCTTAATGTGCTATTTGCTTTTAAGACAATTTCTAGAGGTATTAGATAATTGTTTTTAAAATATTTTTTAGCAGTTACGATTGTTTTCCTAGAAACAAGTTTCACAAAACTCCTCACTGCATCCTTTTGAAAATAATTGTCCCTCTCAGATTTGTTTACATAAAGTTAAAGCCAATTGTAGGAATCAAGAAGAAAAAAATAACCTTATTTTAAAAAAAGATTAGATTTATAACTTGTCAGACTCAGCTAGGGTTTTACACCCTCAATGAATTTTATTGAAAACTTCTTAACTTTTCAAAATTTTTTGACTAAGTAGCCTTAGGATATTTCACAAGCTTCCCACCCCCCTTTTCTTTTATCATTGTGCACACTGCATTTAAATTTTTTTTGCCTCCAGTTCAAAACCCTTATTTTAAGATAATCTTAGCTTCCCTCTTCATTTACATGATAGCTTGGGGCCATTCTCAAGTTTTAAACCAGAAATTTAAAATGTATTTCTTGAGGTCAGTTCATCAAAATTTATGGTGTTTCCACCCTGGGACATATATCAACTTTGTTCTGGGTGCAGTGAGAGACTAGTAAAGATGATATGATCTGTAGTCTTGAGGAGCCATTAAAGTGGGATTTAGATAGCTAAAAACACACACAATTATATTCTTGCACCTTGTAGGTGTGTGATTAATATTGAGATTCTTTCGGGGTAGTTGTATCTCCATCAGAATCATTAAAGCAGTAGAAGTTGGTGGCAATTACAATTGCATCATGTGACTTACACTGGACCCCTCAATAAATTCCCATACAGTCTGTCTTTTACTGCCTAATTTCTCAGGACATCACAGCCCCTCTGTTATGTTATTTATACTTTCTTGGTCTCTTTTCTACAGTGATGTCATAACCATATTTCATTGCACTACCATTGGTTCTCCTCTTACATTAGTCTTTGATTTTTCTATATGTGAGATGAATACCATTTCCCAGGAAAGCAGAAATGAAATCTAGGATGGTGTATTCAAAATACCATTGTGAAACTAACATACACAGTAGAAATCTGTATGCCTACTTGAACCCTCAGGTTAGTTCATGAATTGTTGAAACCTCTGATTCTTTTCTTGGCCATCTTCTTGACACTCCTGAAAAATTTCTGGTTTGCAACTAGACCTCCTTGCAGGACTTGTCTCTTCTTTTAACTTTTATATCATGCAGATTATTAACTCCACAATCCAATCCTCCCCTCTATTCATTCCATTGGAAAGTTCCTGTGTGTGGTAGGTTCTGGGTCTTCTTGATTACTGAAATCATTGCTTTGACTTAAGGGAATTTTGAAGTCTCATGAAAGGGAAAAATATGAAAACAAACAAATGTAATAATTTAGTGTTACACTTACATTTAAAAAAAAATATGTAGCATGCCCAGAGGACTCAAAGACTGATACTTATCTCTGCAAGGCAGTAGAAAAAGTCAGAAGAAACTTTATGATAAAGAAGTGATAATTAATCTAAGCTATGCATATACATTATTGTGAGACTGTGTTAGATAAGAATTGAAGAGGAAAGGCATGCTGGGTACAGTGAAGATCCACACAAACAGACTCAGTTTCCATTGTTGGTCTTTTACCTTCCTTTGTGAAGAGTCAAAAAAGAAGCTATATTTTCCTCAGTTATTATGTTCTCCCATATTTTCTGTCTGCCCTCTTCAATTCTCCTGGTGCCAACCTCTTTGATAACAATGAGTAGAATAACATGCAGCTAGCACAGCATCTAGCACACTTACTAGGCCCTTAAAAATAAGTTGAATGCATGAATGATAAATCTATAGATCATTATCCAGTTTAAGAGCAGTTTTTTACTCTGGAAACTAGTGCCCAGTATCCTTGGTATAATGATACCAGCCACTGTGTCTGGGCTTCTAGCTTTTCTTTTAAAAATTCTTATGTTAAAACCCTAGAGAGAAAGGCCAGGCTTGACTGAAACTTTCACTGGAAACAACAAAAGAGATGTACATATTCTTAAGAGGTAAATTGTGAACTAAAATTTGGCCTATGATTTTATTGTGTTTAATTTTTATTTTATTTAATTGATTTTATTTTTTTAAAATACATGACAGTGGAATGCATTACAATTCTTATTATACATATAGAGCAAAATGTTTAATATCTTTGTATATAAAGTATGTTCCCACCAATTCATGTCTTTATATATGTACTTTTTTGTATTATATAAAGTAGGTTGATACCCAATTCGTGTTTTTCATATATGAACTTTGGATAATGATATTCATATTGATAATCATATTGTGATAATGATAATCATATTGTGCTTAATTTTAAAAAATTACATTCTTCGATCTATATCATTCATAAGTAGGTGAACATAGAATAGTTAAAGTTTCCACATTCACCTTGACAATCTTTCTGTTTTAAAAAAAAATAGAGGACATTACTTACTCCTACTTTAACAAACAGTGAAAAAGTACCAGATTTGGTCCTTCATTTCCTCTCAACTATCAACTTCTATTTAATGAGTTAGAATCTTCCAGTCATTCTGTGATGTGCCTTCCCCTGGTTTATCCCTTTAATAGTATTCTGTGCCATTTCCCAGGCTTGGTGGAAGAGGTGGGTGAGAGACCAGAAATTCTGCAGCTCCATTTCCCGCTCCCACCCTCTGCTTTACTCTGCCTGGTCCATTTGGTCTCCAATAGTGTACCACACAAAGGTGTACAAGTGATTATTCCCTAGGTCAAAACTCAAATCACCTTTGCTTTAAAATCTCCACCAGGAATGTCCCTAGCAGGCACAGACTTGGTGCCTACCAGGAGAGGACCTTTTGGGAAAGCTCTTCCTGTCTTCATGGGATCCACTACTTCTCACTGACCACCTGCTCCTGATCCAACATATTTAGCCCAGTGTTGTTCCCTTTATGCCCAACTCTCAACTGCAGGTCTCCTGGGACACACATGGCTGTCCTCCCAGGGACCAAAAGCTAATTATCAGATATATTACAGACTGACACCTTAAGGAGGAAGGAGTTAATTTTCTAACTACCACATAATTTGCAAGGCAAGGCTCTCTCAGGCAGTCTGGGCATCCTATTATTATGATATATATATATAATATATATGTAAAATTCTCTTCCTCCCTGCTGTCCCCACCTTTTTCCTCCTCCCCATCCAATTTTAAATTACATTCTCTAAGCATTCTGGGAATCAGAGAGGGGGCTATTGTGGGGGCTTATACTCATCTCTGGCTCTTTAACAATGAGATGCTTTGCTATTGCGGTTCCATTAAGGAATAGATTAACTCCTTATCTAAGAGTCCACTTTACCCTCAATTTCCAACTAGGCAGGTGGGGAGGCAATGGATTAATCTTCCCCTCACATAAGTATAGGTAATTGATGACCTGGGTGCTCAATGGTCAGGTCACATGGTCTGACAAATGATTTATTTATTTTTTCTCAGTCATGATTCATTTTCATTAAGTCTTACAAAAGTATGAAAATCAAACTGGATTTAAGCATTTTGTGCAGCATTTAACGAATCACCTTTCTTAAAGAAAAGGAAAAAAATTACACAAATTCTATCTAGAAAATTCAGCCAGCATGGTCACCGTGGCTTTCTGATCTATACTCGAGTTAATTATGAAAAATGTTCAAGTACTTAAAGAAATCTTAAAAAGAAAAATCTTGAACATCTCAGCCATGTATCCTGGTGAGGCTAAAACTGGGCAAAGGCAGAGCTGAATGCCAAATGATAATTTCTGCTCAATAATTTAGGCCATGTGAACTCTGGTATTTTACTTACTTTAATGAGTATAATGGGTGCAATTAGAGACTGCTTTTCCTTATGGTGCCAGACACAATATGCTTTTGCCTAATTGTGGGCTCCATCCCCTGTCCTGTTTTTTCAGGTAACTCACACCTGCAAAGTTTTCCTGTAATTCCAGCATCTGGCTTTAGTAGTCACAAAATAAATGTATTTCGAAATCATAAGTTTTAATAATTATCATGGAGAATGAAAGAAGCTTCAGACTAAAAAGTAGATTTATTCCATAAGGTAGTCTGTGATCCATCTCATTTGCAGGAAAGAGAGATCGTAGAATGTGGGTTTCTTCTGACATTGTTCTTTTTCTCCTCCCCACACAGGGAAGTGATGCTGATATGGTGGATAGGAATAAGTGCTGCACACTGTTTAACATGTCTTTTACCTCAGCAGTAGTGGCTGACTCCATTATCAAGGCAAAATCCACACCAAAAGGTTAAAACTGTTGCTAGGAGAGAAAACACCATTGAAGATTACAGGTATGTGTTTGGACAACCATTCTGGGGAGACACTGACGACCAAGCACTGCATCGGTGATGTGAATCATGTTCCCTCTTTAGAGGCAGCTGCCACCTTCAGGGTCCTAATGGTAGATGCCATTCAAAACCCAAAATGATAGGTGGATGGCCCCAACAGACCTTGCTGTCCTAAGACCATTTCAGGTGCTCATTCTACCAACCTGGTTTCTTCAGATTGGTTATTTGGCCACTCTCATCTACCAAAAAGCTGCTTATATTCTTCAAGATATACTATATAATATATAAAATTTTGTAGCTATTTTCTTCAGTCTGCAGTCAGCATGGATAATACATGGTGTATAGTGTATAATAAGTAGAACCCCTACCAATATCTGTATGAAGAATATAATGCTGTTTTTACTTTATGGGGAAAGTGGTAGAGAGGAAAACCAGTCTCTTTAAAACCACTTTAGTTTACAGAGAACTAAATCTTTATAGCATTCCAACATCTTGGTAGGGGATCCTGTGACTCAATCCTATTAGCTTTCACAAATAAAAGCTTAAATATTGGTAATATATTACTTGATCTCATTGCTTCACTAAAAAAATTCTTCAGATGTCTATCAAATTATGGAACTAAAATATTGTTATAAATTAATAAACTTAGACTCTTTAAACAAGATTTATATTGTGATGAAAATGTTACTAGACTGGGTTATAATCCCAAGAAGTTGGGAGTATTTTTCATGGTGTCTACTCTTTTAATGCAATCAAAATTTAGCAGTGCATTTTATCTTGCTGTCTAATGAATCGTGCATAAATCGTGGGTGTAATTATTTTTTAAATGGTATTTTGGAAATTGGAGAGAGTCTAAAACAATGCTGGGCTTTTATCTTCACCAGTGTTTTTCTTAAGAAAATGTCTTCTTTTACCAAGAGAATAGCAAAGGATCCTTTCTCAATATTTTTCTACTTAGTTTAACTAAAGAACATTGTTTTCATAGAGGTGGCTGTGACATTCAGGAATAGGATAGGGTTGTAAAATACGTGAAATCTGGAGACAAGCTCAGCTTGTTTTGGAATACGCTGTGTGGTTTGGCATTTGATGAGCAGCCACTCAGTTGAAACTCCTGATTCTTGCTCTCTGAAAGGTTGGATATTCACCTTGTAACCTACTTCTCATAAAATTTCTTAAAATAGACATCTCAAAGAAACACTTACTGGAAAATTTTTACCTGTTTTCCATGAAAAAGTAACTATCTCATTTGTTCTCTCTGCCTAAGCAGAGTGCTGCTGTTAAATTTAATTCTGAAGGTAGCCATGGAAGAAGAGAGGCTGTATCTTTGTTTATCACATTGATTAGCAAAAGGGAGAGTTATTATTTCTGTTAAAAACATCTCAAGCAAAAATAGCTCATTGTGAATTTACATACATCCTCAAGACAACCAAGCACCATATTGTTTCCCCTGAATTCAAATACCCTTAGAGCTGGTACATATAAATCAGGGATAATTTATTAGTTGCCATAGTGGGTGCTGACGAAAAAAGCAGGAACATTTCAAGCACAGCCTTAACTTAATTGTTTAGTCCTAGCTGTCCATGGTGCTGACCTAGTCCTCACTGTTGCAAAAATCAGGGTCTGATTAGGCAAGAGGGGAATGGGGCAGGGAGTGGGTATGTAGTATCAACATCTTATAACTTGGGTTGGGGGGAAAAAGACTATTTGTCATGTTCTGGAATCTCTCTTTCTCATCTAGCTCACATCCCCCTTTTCAGCATGTTCTCTCATTTATTCCCCTCTGAAGCTGCTTTGAGCAGAAAGAATCATGGAAAATAGCAACCTCAGATAGAATTGGAGATCCTTGGAAGCAATACTGATCCCTAGGCTTGGGTTGGTGTCAACTCACCTGCTAACAGGTAGTCAAGAAAGCCATTCATTCTGCTAGAGGGAGGTCATCCATTAGAAACAAGGATAAACAGAGGCAGACATTGGGAGGTATGGCACAGGTTAAATCCATGAGGACTAATAGGAGTGTAGAACCTAAGAATGGAGTGTATGAGTACAGAGAACATGCTTACTGGCATGAAGGAAGTCTGGGAGGTGGTAGCAGGAACTTGGATGCTGTCCTAGCGTACTGAGAAAAGGAAAAAGTGAAGGCTATAAAGAATATAGCAGAATATCATCACTTAAGAGAAAGGCATTGTGCTGAAAACCAGGTATAGGGAACAAATCAGAAACCTGGGTCCCAGATGTGGCAAGATTGAAATGTGATATCAAGCATAAATTCAGTTATTACAAGTATAGAGCAAGGACTAAGAGGCACCAGAAAAGAATACCCAAGATATGGGCTCCTTGAGCTGCCAAGTGTAGCTCATTTAACTCCTTGGATGGAGAAAATATTGCCTTATTTCCTTTTTTGGTGCAGTCAAACCTGGCAACAGCCACTGAAGGATGTCATACTTCAGTCTTTGGCTTCCCTGTGCACGTCTAGGAAATGCTCTGCCTAATCAAGTAGGTTGGTTTGAAATTGCCTCTGTAATAGAGACATAGGGTGAAAAATAACATAAAACCCAGCTCAATCAAGATTCCAGTAAGAAGTCAGTCCCTTGCTCAGGATGCTGCTTAAGCTGCTTTTCCATGGATGGCAGGCTCTTGAACTATAGTGATTTCTGGATACGAATCATTGAAGCACAACTCAGTGTTTCTTCTAACTATTCCATCTGATGAAGTGAGCCACTAGGACCTGTGAATCACTACCTTTACTCCACCTCAAGCTGGTCTAGCACATTGACCACGTGTCAACTGAATGTCCTGCAGGATCAATTGGAATTTGAGTTGCCTCTCCAGATGGGTGCATATTTACTAATATTTCTGAAATGTTTGGCAGGGTCACTGATACATAAACCTGTTTCAGTTCTTCTTGGCTAGTGTTTCAGAATCTCCAACCTATTTCATATTTTCCTGGATCCTGTAGTGAAGATGAAAACACTAGATGTAACATGAGCTCCCAGGGGCAACTGACCTCATGGTGGAGATCCTCCCCCAGACAGGCACTGAGACTGAGGATGCTGTAGTCTTATTATGTGCAGTAGAAATTAGGGAAGCCACTCTGTGAGAAGGATCTAGGGGAGACTCAGAGGATAGAGGCCAAAAGAAGTATGTATTAGTTTTTTTGACACTATAACAAATAAGTAAGATAATCAACTTGTAAAGAGAAAAGGTTTATTATGGCTCACAGTTTTGGAAATTCCAATCCGTGACCAGGCAGACACAGTGTGTTTAGCCCTTTAATGGTGGGAAGTGGGGAACAGAACAAAAGAGAGGAAGAGAAAGGAACTGGAGTCCCACTCTGCCCTCAAGGGCTCACATCCAGTGGTCCAAAGACTTCTCCCTAAACCTCACTTTAAAAAGTCCCACCACCTTCCTAGTGGCATGGGCTGAGAATCAACAGTGTAACACATGGGTCTTTGAGGGATGTTGAAGATCCACACTTCAAAAGAACCATATGAAAATTCTCTTATTAGAGGAAGAATAAAGGAAACAGCTTGTTTAGCATGGAAGAGATCATTTGGGGCAAGGGTTTGGAGAGTTGTCATAAGAAGAGAGATAATCTGTGTGTGTGTGTGTGTGTGTGTGTGTGTGTGTGTGTGTGTGTATATGTTTGTACACATACCTGTGTGCTTAGATGCAACAGATGTAACTAGTGAGTTGGTAATATGAAGATGGGTTGGTAAAATAAATTCAGGGAATTAGATAAGAGCTTAAAATAGAGTAGAGTTTACTAATGTTGTTATGCTTATATTGGGAGGTGTTGCTGCAGAGGCTGGCTGGCCACTCAGCAGGGCATTTTCAGCTAGGATTCTAGCATCAGTCAGTGTCTAGCATAGATGACATTTAAAGTCCTTCAAGCCTGGGATTCTCAGCCAGATATTATCTATAAGCCAGACTCACTGACACAATATAGCAGATGAGAATACTGGCTTGAGAGTCAGGAAATGTGAACTCAGGCCCAGCTCTACCCATATTAGTTGTGTACTCCTTGATAGGTCCATTATCCTTTCCAATTTCTGTTTCCTTATATGTCATTTCCTTTTAATGCTTTGTATGTGTCTCAGAGGCTCCCATATATAGTTGACATGAGGGAGTGGCCTCCCTCCCTTTTTCTATCAAAGCATCTGATTTCCTGTTAAAATGTTTGGGTTTGCTCACGTCCTACCTTGACTATACCACAGGGGAAGACAGGAATCTAGTGCTACATGGCAGAGCTGGGAAATGAGTGCTACACAAATAGAAATGGGCAGGAAACCAGATGTGAGTAGAGGGTAAGTTGGAGGGTAGGAGAAATGGGCCAAGCCTCCAAGAGGCAGGACATGAGGCTATGCATTGTGCCTGGGGCTTTGTTCAAGGGCCAAGGAAGGAGCCATTAAATATGTTGGCCTGGCTTGGATGTCCAGGGTGTGGACTAGCTGATGCCAGAGATTCAAGGAGGAGGAGCCATAGTCAGTGCAGAGTCTGTGGGGTTGGTGAAAAAGATGAGTCATGACATTGGAAGAACAAAGTAAGATAAGGGTGAGAGTAAATCTGGAGTCTGGGGAGGCAAGCTGAGTTGGGAATACAGAGGGTATCAAGTGTGGAAGATGGGAGTGGGACAGGGCAAACACAGAGCTGGGCTATTCTTCCAAACCTATGTTTTTATGTTTTTTAAAGTGGCCTCAGTTGCCCTAGTCTCATGTGATGTTGAGCAGCTCTTGCACCAAGTTCCATAAATGCTCATGACTTCAAGATTGATGCTTCTAGGAGTGGCTGCAAGAAGGAGTCATATCTGGCTCTGGATGGAGCTCCTCGCTGATTGCAGCATCAACCAGCTCCGGTCCCACAAGATTTTCTGGTCAAAGATAGTACAGGCTGCATTCAGCCTGGCACCTTCTATTGGCAACTGACCCACCCAGCATGCTAGAATAGAAAATTTCAACTCTAAAGGATAGATTCAGCTGCTCTATGAAAGTTGAAATTTTTTTTTAATCTGGTGCCTGCCTTCAGAGAGTTCATACTTCAGAGATTTCATTTCAAAATGTTTTTAGTCTACTTTCTCCCAGCAAACACCCTGTTTCCTATAAGGAATGGAAAAGGTGAATAAGATGATCCTTGCCACCAGTGTCTTGGGAATATAAAGTTGAATAAGATGTCCCTCCGCTCCCCATGTAATAGAAGGGGACTTATGCATCCAATGATTATAAATACTGAACCAGGAAGATCTATAAATACAATAGGATAGTGAAGATGGGCAACATAATTGCAGTTGGAGAGTTTGGATTAGAATTTATGAAGGGGCCAATTTAAATAAGACCTTTACAAATGGGAGATTTGTTGGGACATCTCCTTTTCTAAGTAATTTTATGTCTAGATATAATAGGTATAGTAATCCTTTATCTAGACCAGGGTTTCCAACCCTAGTAACATAGACTGGACACTTTGTTAGGTAGAAGGGAAGCCTGCTATGTGCATTATAGGGTGTTTAGCAGTATCCCTAGCCTCTACCCAGTAGACGTCAGAAGCACACCTCCAATTATGACAATAAATATATCTCTAGACATTGATAAATATTTCTTGTTGGAAAAATTGGCACCAGTTGAGAACAATTGATCTAGATGAAGGGTTAATAAACTTTGGCCTGAGGACCACACTTGGTCTGCTGCCTGTTTTTTACAGTTTGCAAGACAATAAAGGTTCTTAAGCAATCAAATAAAAATAAGAATATTTGGTGACATGGGCATTGGAAGTGAAATTCAAATTTCAGTATGTATAAAGTCTTATTGAAAGATTTCCACGCTCATTTCTGAACACAATACTATGGCGGCTTTTGTGTGTGTGGCAAAGTTGAATGACTATGACAGGTGGAATAAAGACCACAAGATATGAAACATTTGCTATAAATCCTTTACATAAAGCGTTTGCTGATGCCATATCTAAATAATGAAATGGTGTGGAGTGAGATGGTTGAGGAGAGAGTGGTGGCAATGAAAGTCTGTGTATCAAAGTAGAAACAGCCTCCAGGCCATGCATGATCAAGAAGCTTGGACTATCAAGTAGTGAATAAGATGTGAAAGTTAGAGGAATGTCCCCTGGGGAAAGAACAGAGAATGAGGGGATGCCAGTGGCTTCCCCTTGTAAGGAGGAAGGAAGTTCTGCTGAGATGCTATAAAATCTCAGTGATAGCAAATCCACTATGTCTAAAATTCAGATATTCCTGACAACTAAAAAGATAAAATCATAACCAGATTTTGCCAAAACCTCTATTGTGCTTATACCTCCTGACATTTAAATCTTATTTAAAATCTAAGGTACAATTTGTGTAGTGTCCTGGGGCTGCTGCAAAAGATTACCCATGAATTTCAAATAAACTGATAAACAAGATGCTTAAAATAACATAAATTCACTCTGTCATAGGTTTGAAGGCTGGAAGTCTGAAATCAAGGTATGCACAGGGCTGTGCTCCATCTGTAGTCTTGGGGAGCGATCCTTCCTTGACTCCTCCTGCCTTCTGGTGGCTTCTTGGCATCCCTAGGGGTTTTAGCTGTGTCACTCTGCTGTCAGGGATTATCACATAGTCTTCTTCACCGAGTCTGTGTCCTCTCCTTTTAGAAAGATACCAGGAACTTCATTTGGGTCTCACTCCAATCCAATAGGATCCATCCTAGTTCAACTAATGACATCTGTAGAGACTCAATTCCAAATAAGCTCACATTCTTAGATTCTGAGAAGACATGAAATTGGGGCTGGGGGAGGGGCAGGCAGTATTTAATCCAGTACACAAGTCAATTCCATTCAATTGATGGCAGCTGACAAAATCATAGGCCCTTGATATTACATTTGATGACTAGTGACCCCCTAATTTTTATAATAAACTCATAAGCAAGATAATTAGAATAAGAATAAAACAATATTCACTCAAAATCTCGAAGAAAATATTTTTTGAAGAGAGTATGATTGAGGAAATCTGAAGCATAGAAAAAAATCTCTATTATGTATTCCCTATGTTCTACCATTAATTACAGTGAAAATTTAAGGTTATGCATAACTGGGATGATTGAGTATCCTTATAGGAGTAATAAGAAAATCCACTTGTGTTTGTGGCAAGACATTACTTATCTGAAACCCATTTGCTTCCTACCCCATACATTTACCTGATTTTGAGTAGATGCAATGTGTATTACTTTAAGAACAGACTACAAGATGGAAGAGGACTGTTCAACCTACATTAGACTTTGTAAGAACAAGAAATAAGCCTTTATGGTGGTACTGTGGGGTTGTATGTTATTATTACAGAAAAGCCTAATCTATCCTGGTTGATACATTGTCCCTTAAAGTTCCTGTTTCACCTGTAAGCTTTTATTAAATACATCAATCATTCATAGCAAAAATGGATATTGTGCACAATCATTTATATAATCCCCAGACATCATTAGCTTGACAAGTAATGACATTAAGGTTAGCAATAACCTATCTTTCATTTGTGACCCTTCCATGTTTGAAGTTGCTATAGCTATACGTCTGTCTTAACAAAGCTAGAATATGTATGGAGAGCTGTCCTGAGGGGTGCAGGGACCCTGGTATTATCTCTTCCATTCATGGCTGCACTTCTTGGCACAGAGTAGACATTTAATAAATATTTTTAGATGAATTAATAATTAGAAGCATACTTTAGGTTAATAACAAGCATTTAAATGTCTATGGCTTTTTTTCAACTGAATAACCTTGGTTATATGAATTTCATAGTCAAAGATAGTGATTTTCCAATATGGCACAACGTACCCTGTTTGTCCACTTGTTTGATTTGACCATTACCCTCTTATGGTAAAATACGTGACATACAGAATAATGTGCTCCTAAATTGCATGTGAGTAATGAGCCATGGGAGAATTTAAATATTGTTTTTGTTTTGAAAATATTTGGATCAGAATATTTTTCCAGGATGAATTGGAATCCTGTGTTTACAAAAAGACAAAGATGACAGATAGTTTTAGGGGAAAAATATCTCTTTACTTATTTAATTTAGAGAGTCCTTGGGGGCATTGAAAGGAACATTGGCTTTGGAAATTAAGCATTTGGATTTGAGTCTTGCCTTTATTATAACTAGATATCTCAACTTTAGAAAGTCACTTGGCATATCTGAAGTCAATCATCTGAGAACTAGGACAATAACCTGAGGCATAGTCATTGTAGGGATGGTAGCAACTTATATGTTGTAATGCATGCTAAAGTTATTTTTACTTTCCATTAGTAAACTCCTTCAATTTTTTTTCTAGTCTAGAAATAACTGTAAGTTCACAATGGAAATGTATTAATAGCTGGGATTGTTTGATCTGAAAATAATGATATGTGATATATGCCCTTCAGTTTGGACAAGCAACATCTGCTGTATATTGTTTTTTTTTTCTTTTAGAAAAATAAAAAAAAATGACTGCTATACTTTCAACATCAACTTTAGCAGGTATAGGTTGAGAACTTATCCTAATAAACAGAAATAACTGACAAAATTAACATGATTATCTCAATTGGTACAATTCAATTCACTGAAAGATCTGTCTGTATCACTTAGGAAAATCCATTATTTTTAGCTTACAAATGTCCAATTCATCCATTCAAAATCGTTCAAGTCATGATTGTGCAATGTTTAAGTATTGGCTACATTTTGACTTAAAGATCGCTTCTTTACCTTCAAGAGTTTACTTTTACAACCTATTTTCCCCTAAGAGATGACCTCTTGAGCTATCACATTTCAGCATAAAAATATACAAATTCAACCAATCAAGAATTTTCATTTGTGTACCAACTCAAAAGTGAAGGTTGACGAGGAAAATTTTCCTGCTCTCAGTAAACTCTCTTGGATTTTAAAATTCTAGAGTGAATATGAGACTCTCTAATCTTTGGGCAGTGAGTAAAGGTGCACTCAGAGATGGACTAACCTGGCCCATGCTTCTCTGGTTGTTGTCTTTCCAGCCACACCCCTGAGCTCACTCAACCCCCACGGGTGGAAGCTACTCCAGTGGTTGCATCTCCCTATCAAAGAAGAGATTCAGAAAGATACTGTGGGCTCTGTGGGGCCTGGTTTAATAACCCTCTGATGGCCCAGCAGAATTATGATGGCAAGAAACACAAAAAGAATGCTGCAAGGGTTGCTTTACTAGAACAACTTGGGACCACCCTGTTTACTAAGAGGTAAGAGCAACTTTTCTAGCTTCTGCCAGAAACCTGGGCTTTCCAAGAAAGGATTGTGTTTTCACAAATTGAAATCATTGTTCTTACTGCTTTAAGAACAATGTAAGGAGAACATGAAGGTCACCCAAAAGAGACAGAAGAAAATGAAAATGAGCAGCAAACTAGCTTTAGCCCAAACTTTGTAATCTCCTTTGTTTCAGTGTTTCTTTCCATATTTTGATTGACCTTCAGATCAAAGGCACCCATCCATGAGTCAGATTTTTTTTCCTTCTGCTTTATTCCTAACCCATTTTATCCTGTTGTCCCAGATGAGGAACATCTGTAAAAGCTTAAATATAGTACATACTATATAATATAAATAGGTGCTATATCATAATTTATAATACTATGAATATAATTATAATATACAGTGATATTATAATCATAATGTAATAGTTATAATATTAATATAATAATATATAAGATCTAGATTATGATTTCCCACCTATTTTAGTATACCTTTGTCCATTTCATTAAAATATGCACAGAATTGAAAACTTAGGATTTAATGGGTTAACTCTGTTCTCTAGTGAATGCTTTTGCCAATGAGCAGTGTGAGAGAAGATGCTAAAAAGGCCAAAAAGCATTCTCTTATTTTAAACTTGTATGCTTTTATGAATTCAGACCAAACAATGGTGCTGTGTGGCACTCTATACCTCCTTGCTTTACCACAACCTCTAACAGGTGTTTGGGGGCTACTGGAGACCACAACTCACTAGCAGTTTATGTGAGGAGTTTCGGAAGGTTCTGAGCAGACTTGGAAACTTCCTGTGGATGCCCTAGGAAGCCACAACCAATTCATGGGACTTTATGGACTATTTCCACATCAGCTACCATTAAAGCTTTCTTTGATCACCTGAACATTTTTGATCAGCTTGGTGATGGCAGTGCAGAAGCAGAACAAAACTGCATACTACATTTTAAAATGTGTTTTCCCGGAAAAAATAATTCTACAAAGGAATCCTGTTGATCCCATACCTCAGATTTGCTCTATAAAATATCAGATATTGCTTTATTTTCTTGTCAGAGCACCATCATTCATAACAGCTGTTATGACAAAATTTACAAATTGATTTTGAGAATATAACCTGCATTTAAATTGGATTCTGCCTGTGAAATCTGTTGTTCTTATTTCATCTGGATCAGGAACTCTTAAGAAGAATAATTATTATAGGAATTGAAATGTCTGATCCTTAACTAAATAAGTGGGATACAAGATCTTGCTACCTGAACAGAGTGGAAGGACAGGTCAATTACAAATATATTGCTTGAGAAAGACTACCAAAGAAAAGGACTTCAGCTGGAACTGAAAGAGTAGGTGTAGTTTTAACAAGCAAGAAGGCATGCCACCTGAGCAGAATCATAAATGTATGGGCAATTGTGAAGGAAGCATAAGCCATAGGCAGTTAATAAATACATTATCCTTAAAGAATCCTTTATTACTATATAGATTTGAGAACAGGGGTCTGTGAGTGCACCTATAGAATTTAGTTAAAGACATTTTTTCCCCAAGATAAATGATTAAAATAATAACTAAGAGTGAACTTTTAAAAAGTAATTTTTGTGTTTGCATTCTAGCTATAGAAAAATGACATGGGGTTTGAGATTTCACTGTCAATAATCTCATTGTAGAGGTTTTGAGTTGTGGCATTTTAGCTTTTTGTTGGGGATTTCTTATGTTTTCAGTCTGTGTCTTGTTAAAAAATATAAGACAAGTCTCTCTATAGCTGAAGGTCTACCCCCAACTCAGCTGTTACTGGCAGATAACAAGTTGGCTCAGTGACTCCTCCACGGCAGGGCACTGAAGGAGAAAAATAGGGCTTTATTTATGTTTTGTGCCAGATATTATGACTTGAAGAAGAATTATTCCTAGAGCATATAGGAAGACCTGTCTATTTTGAATTATCTATGCTGCATCTTTTATTACTTTATTACTTTGTTTTTGTACCACCACATCTTAATGACTTGGGCTTCTGAATTCTGTAACATTTGAGCAGCTTTTCTTTCATACAGAAGACAAAAAGTCTGCTCTTTGACTTGATAACTCAATGTGACTATGACTCAGTAGCACATGGAATGTGATTAGCATTGAACACAATGTCCTTGAATCCGACCCTTTTTACCCACCAAGGGTGACATTCTGATACATATTTATTCAAATATTAAATATTGCAAAAGCTTGAGGAATGAAGCAACTAAGGCAACCCGGCACTTTTGAAAACTCACACACATACCTGCACACTTATTTCTAGAATGATTCTAAAGCATTAGAATCATTTGTCATTAATAAAGGCAAAAATGTTAATCAGTAAAGATAGGCATATCCAGAACCTTCAAAAAAATGTCATCAGGCAGCCAGAGCATGATATGTCAAAGTGGTGGCAGGCTAGACGTTTTCTTTCTTTCTCCCCTAGCACATCTCATGTTTTTAAACACTATTATTTACTTATTTATGCTGTTTTTCTGTCTTCCTCCCTGCTCTCCAAGTAGATTTCCAACAACTTGAAGAAGACTTCTATGTTTATTTTGTTCATTGATATCAGTGTTCAAAACACCTCCAACACTGCCAGACTCCTAGTAGGTGTTCAATAATTAGTAAAAAAAAAAAAAAATAGAGAAAACCAAAAATGAAAAAAAAAAGTTAATAAAACTGACTTAAAATTCTATAGCTCTAATACGACAATCATTTTTACTTCTAAAATGATCCTAATTGAATATTTTATAATAAATTATTTATGGATCTGTTTTATAAATGCTTTACATACAATAAAAATGTTAAGTACTATAGTTTTATGAGTTTTGACAATGCAAATATCAGTGTGACTCACACCCATATTAAGATATGTAACTTTTATATCATGGGAAAGATTAAATGTTACCTTTTCCAGTCAACTCCAATCCTCTGATCCAGGGGATCACTTTCTGATTTTTTGTTTTTACAAACAATTAGTTTGTTCTTAAATTTCATATAAATGGAATCACGAAGCATATATTTTTGTATATGTTTCTAGCTTCTATTGCATATTGTTTAGGGCAAAGTATTTGTATTAATGAGTAGTATTCTACTAACGGGAATCCCACAATTTATCCATTCACCTCTTGATGACTTTTGGATTGTTTTGGTGCTAGTTTGAATACAGCTTCCATGAATATTTATGTTCAACTCTTTCATTTCTATTTTGGTCAATACATGTTTCACTTCTCTTGGTAAATATGTAGGAGTAGAATTTATGGATCTTGAGTTGTATATTTTTAACCATAAGAAACTACTCAAATCCAAAGTAACTGTGTTTGTTTGCATTCCCAAAAATAACATATAAGAATTCTTAAGCCTCACTTAACATTTTCTTCTGTCCTTTGTTTTTGCATTTGATTTTATTTTTAGTTAGTTTAAAAAGGTGGTTTTAGTTTGCCTTTCATTAGTCATTAATAATGTCAAAAACTTTTTTCACATGTTTATTGATCATTTTTTGTGTCTTCCTTTGTATGTCTTTTGTATATATTTTTAAAAATATAAAAATGTTGATCTTTGTATTAATGAGTAGTAGGAAACATGTTCTTAATTACATGTATCCTTTGTGAATATTTTCTCCTAATTTGACACTCATTTTCATAATTAAATCTTTTGATGAGTAAACAATTGGAAAGCAGGTAAGTCGAATTAATTTGTTTCTGTATTTTATAATAATTGATATATATATATATATATATAATCTTTGCCTGCATCCATTATGCAAGATAATTTTGTGTGCTTTCTTCCACAAATGTCATAGTTTTAACTATCTCAATTTTTGTGTGTGGTGTGAAGTAGGGTATTGAAACTCATTTTGCTTCTGTTCATTTGCACTATTGTTAGAGAAAATTTGTTGAAAATGTTTACTTTTATTCATTGAATTGCTTTGAATCACTTATTTAAAATCTATTGATTGTGTGCGAGTCTATTTCTGGAAAACTTATTTGTCTCCATGGCTCTTTGTCTTATAGACCACTGCCACACTGCACTGATTATTTTGGTACTACCAGAGTCTTGAAATGAGGTAGTGCATGTTCATTTTGTTGGGATTGTTTGAAATCCTTTGCATCTTTGTATATATTTTATAATCAACTTGTCAAATCTCTCTACCAAAAAAGCTGGTTGGAATACTGAATGGAATTTAATTCAATTTATAGGTCAATTCGGAGGAAAATAAAATTTTTCAAAATGTTGATTTCTTTTTTAGTCCAGGGGCATCCTATATTTATATATTTTTTATTCTTTAAGTTGTTTTATTCTTTAAGTTTTATAGTTTTCAGTGCAAATGTTTTTCATATAATTTAATGAATTCATCCTTAAGTATTTTATATTTTTTATCTTTGGTATAATTAGAGTTTTTGAAATTTCATTTTTGTGTATTTGTTACTGAAACAAACTGGATTCCTCTGATTTATACCTTTCTATGTATTATTTGTATGTAAATTAATATTTCAAATAATTTGCACATTTTTTGGGTGTTTACATTATGTAGTCTTGGAAATTCTTTAGAACCATGTTATTCTTTTTCTTTTTTTGCTTCAAGTGATAGATCAAATTTTAAAAAGGAAATTATTCTTATAAACTAACAAAGAATTATAAATGCTATTGCCTAAAGAGTTATTAAAATGAATAACTTGGTATTGACTCAATTTTATTATTATTTGTTCCAGAAAACAGTTTCTGTGTCTACTTCTTAATTTTAATTTAATAATACAAATCTTTCTTCTCTTCCTGAACATGTAATGTCATGTAGAATACAAAGGGAGTTATTGAATTATGAAATTATACAATTCAATGGTCAGAAAATACTTAGAAGGTTTTCTTTGTAGTTCAAAATCTTCCTGCCAGCATAAAACATAGATAGGAGGCAGTTTCTTATTTAGAAACAGTGGTTTAAAGTTATAAAATTATGGCTAGTTGCAGATAGAACATTCATTTTACAGACTTTTACAGTTTATTCTTTTAAAAGATTCAGAATGGAAAATGCACAGTTATTTCATTGTTTCAGGGGAAAGGAGACTCCTCTGTTGTAATTCTCATGTGAAGACACAGAGCAAAAGAACTCATTTGAAAATTTAATAATGCTTCCAAGAATCACAAGATGAATAGTGCTGGAAAAAAACATTAAGTATCATTGAATTCTATTCTTATTTTATAGAGCAGATTCTGAGGCTCAGAGACGAAGTGACAACTTTTTTCTGAGTCAGGAGTAGATTCAGATTCTGATTGCTGTGTGCCAATTGACAGTGACTCATCATTGGTTAACTACAACTCTGAACAATTAACTCTTGTTTAGAAACAGTTACGGGGACTTACTATTTTTAAATGTTTTTAAAACTCGTTCTGAACTCAAATATAGAATGGGCACAGTCAACCCTCAGTTTTCTGGAAATGGATTGTTTTCAAAATGCATTATGCGTATCTTCAGTAGAGCAGTTTACCCACATGCATGAGTCCATATCAGATGGAGTGAATATAGAAGTGCAAAGCAATCATATTCACTCTTTGTGGGGGCCTGAGTTTGATGGAGAGGCCTGAGTTTACTCTGTGACGAGCAATCATACTCCTGGAGAAGCCACTGAGATTCACAGCTCCCTCAGCAAGGCATTTGCTGCCTGATTTAGGAATAGGGATTAATTTCAAGGGAATACAAGCAGCTTATCTAAGACTTCAAATCACAAAAGTAGTGTGTGAGTCAGAGGAGCAGATTTACCTCAAAATTAGCAGAACATAAGAGAGAGATTTTCACTTTTGAATTATTTCTGCTGCAAGCTTTCAGGTTAGATAGTAAGTTGGCTACCTCATATATTGTCCCACTTAGTCTTGGCTTGGCCTTTGCCCACTCATCAGCTCAATCTTTAATGCTGTGACACTCCTCTGCTTTCAGTTACCCACAGATCTACTCCAAGCCCAATGAAAAAAGGCATCTTAGATAAAAATAACAAAAATTTTCAAAGGCGACCAGAACAACCATTTCCTCAAAACTTAGTGACTTAATACAACAAAAAATAGATATTTATTGTCTCCCAGTTTCCATGGAGAGAGTTGGAAGTAACTGGCTGAGTGATTCTGGCTTGAGGTTTCTCATAAGATTGCAGCAGTGTTATCAGTTAGGGCTCCTGTCATCTGCAAGCTTGAATTGACCTGTAAGATATGCTTTTAAGGATGGCTTATTCTTTTCTGGAAAACAGGCTAGTGATTGCTGAGTATTGGGCTGGAGGGAGAGGACAAGATAACAATGGAGCAGCAAGAGGGAAACTGTACATTGATCATGGTAGGAATACTTGGCTTTATGCCTTCATCGAAATTTGTATAACTACGTACTAGGGAAAGAGTGGCATGTGAATTTAAAAAGCTGAGTAAATGAAGAAAGGAAAGGTGTTTTACTCATCTGACTGGCTTGTTGGTAGGAAGCCTTCATTTTTCTCCTCATGAGCCTCTCTCAAGAGTTTTGAGTATGCTCATGCTGTGGCGGAAGGTGTCCCACAGAGCAAGCTCTCCGGAGCATCCAGTGGAACCTGTCTTTTTTAATGATGCTTGAAGGTCACGGAGCATCACTTCCACTCCCTTCTTAGTTAGAACTGAGTCACTAACTTCTGCTGTATTCAAGAAGTAGAGGGGGAGAATTAAACTAAGCCTCTTTTAAAAAGTAAAGAGAAGTCTATTAGAAAGTATGGAGACACTTAAAATCATTATGATCAGTCAGAAGGCAGGTGGTCAACTGACCTGTGTGCAAGCACTATGCTCTCACATCCTTGTGGACTTTGGAGTGAACACATCTCATCAACAAGGGGAATTCACATTTATAATAAACACATGGAGTCAAGAGGTTCGTTATTTCAGCTAAAATCCAACAGAGATTTTTCTGCTCATTCTCATGAGAACCAAACCAACAGAAAATATTCCCAATTTCTCTGAGATCCTTTGCCCAAGATCTGGACCTGCCAAATGGATATTAGGCCTGGAATTGGTAGAGATAAGGTGTATTTCCCATCTGAATGTCTATTTCTCCATTCATTCAACTCATATTTACTGAACTCCTACCATATGCCAAGCACAATGTGCTGAAGATGCTAATAGTGAACCAGAAGAGAAGATGAGAGGAAATAAACATTTTTAGCCTGTGATAGTGCTAAAGGGAAAGAAGTAAGAGTGATAGGATAAATAATGAGATGAGAGGTAGGTTTCCTTAAATAGGATAGTTAGTGACAGCCTTTCAGAAATAATGAGAAGTTGAACTGCAATTTGAAGGGCGGGAAGAATCCAGACAGGAAGTAGAGGTACCAGCTCCTTCACAGGACCCTGTGTGGGGAAAGGTTTAGGTGTATTTGAGAAGAGTTGATGACAAGCAGAATATGTGGAGCTAATGAAAGACATAAAAACTGAAGTTGGGGATTGATTGATTGGTTTGCATTTTGTAGGTTCTAACGGGCCATTGTAAGAACTTATGATTTTATTCCATGTGCACAGAGGTGTTTGCTTATCAGCTTACTTGTGAACATAAATGCTCCATAATTTTATCTTTAAGAGATCGGTTCATTTCTATTCTAGGTCAACTGCTCTTTATTCTGTCAAGATCGGTCCCTGCTTGTGCTTTCAGTGAATAAAACTGTTACCTTCTTTCTTTGCGTAAGGCCACATTTGCCAAACCATTAGTAGATTTGCATGATAGTAAACATTTCTGGCAAGACAGGTACAGAATTCGTTCATTCATTGTTGGCAGGGCTAATGCAAAGACTTGAACTTTCTTTGGTATTGGAGGATGAGAAGAATTGATGCAGGTTTTGTTTTTTTTTTTTAAATAATATTGGCAGTGGGAAATTGGGCAATTGGGTAGAGAACAGAAATTTCCTGGTAATCGTGGAGTTGAGGAGGAAAACTGGATTAGGAACAGCATCTTGGCTCCTGCAGAACAGTAACAGTGTTAAAAGAGAATGCACTGGGTATACTCAGGGAGTTTATTTACAGAAAATGTAATGGACCTGATAAGTATCTAACTCAAGTTTTCATTTCCAAAATGGGGCACTCTTTTTACTGATTAAGAATTTTTATCTCACTGGTCAAGAGCCATAGTGCTGAAAATGGAGATGTAAAGGTGGCAGTGGGATGAAGAAGAGGAACTTTCAGAATTGGAGATTCAGAAGCATCAGGAAAGCTTTGAAGGACTATTGGAAGGTATCCCAGTCAGGTGGCTGAGCAGGAAGAATGGATTGGCAGGAAGCAGACAGGGTCTGTGCAAAGGCATGGCAGCAGGGAAGAACATGGCCCTGCGAGGGACCTTGTGGTATGGCTGGAGCCTACAGCTGTGTTTGGGAATAACAGGAGGAGAGACTAGAGAAATAAGGATTAAGGTCGTGATGGGAGTAAAATACTTCTTACAACTAAAGACAATGGTGAGTGATCTAAAGACTTTTGGCAGGAAAATCACATGCTGATATTTGTCTTCTTGAAATAAGTGTCTGCAGAGAACCATGGGGATGCAGAGTTAGAAGGCAGATGCAGACTGGAGGCAGAGAATTGTGAAGGCTATTGTTTTAATGACCATTTCCAGTGAGAAATTAGACCAGCCTGAACTAAATAAAGTGGCAGCAGTGAGGAAACCAATAAAGAGAACAAAATGAGAAATAAATTGAATATTGCTGTAGTTTGGATCTGCAATGTTTCCCAAAGGCCTTTACTTGTTAAGCCTTATTTCCCAGCTTGGTGCTATTAAAAGGTGGTGGAAATCTTTAGGAGGTGAGGTCTAATGGGAGGTCTTGAGTGCCCGTCCTTGAAGGTGGTTGTGGACTCCATCCCCTTTTTGCTTGTTGGTCTTGATATAAATGGTTGTGCTCTGTCATGTGCTCACACCATAATGCACCACCCTAGGCTCAAAGCAATAGGGCCACCCAGACATGGACTGATGAGCCAAAATAAACCTTTTCTCCTTATAAATTGATTATCTCATATATTTAATATACTTGTTATAGTAACAGAAAGCTGATAAATACAAATGTAAATTCAACAAGATTTGGTAGACAAATTGGCCAGTGATTTACTCAACCCATTCTGCCACATTCTGGATACCCTCAGAGCCTTCTTCTGGAGTGTGAATGCTAGTGCTGGGCATCTTTTCCTATCTGTCATACTCTATTTAACTCAATATTATTTTTGTCTAAAGTTTCTTCAGGGGAGGGCACATGTCTTACTCTACATCACCAAAGTATTCAAAATAATATACTGTTGATAGAAGTTCTTTTTAGTCTCTCCCCACTACCCAACCTAAAGACCATAGTCCACCTTACTTAATTTCTCTGATGCAGTCAGAATCATGAGTCTCAAGCAGATGATTATTCATTACTCAGTGCTATACGCTTGACAAAAAATACTGTATCAATAAAGGTGCACTTTTATTACTTTTAATCAGTTACAAGAAAAGCATTAATTTCTTCCTTATACTAATATTTTCAATCCCTGAAAGCTGTATTTTAACTAGTTAAGAATCAGCAGAAAATAAGACCTTTAAATAGATTTGATAATTATAGAACACAATTCTAAATTGAATGCTAGGGAAAGAGGTGCCAGAAAAAAATACTCAGCTTACATTACACCTGGTTATTTTTGCATTATTATTTTTAATGTGTTTTGACACCTCAGTTGTTGCATGTAGACTCACTCTGATATTCAGAGCCCACATTTTGGGTTAGATAATTAAACTGCTTAAATGGCTCCTGTTCCTGTCATATTCTTGGGATGGAAATGAGATAGGAAAATGGTATTATACAAAAGAGATAATTTCTCTCATTCATTCATTCATTCACTCATTCATTCAAACATTCTAAGTTCCTATTATATAAAAGTTCCTGATGTTATAAGGAACTATTAAATTGTGTGTGACTCATCTTCTAACCTAAATGGATTTAAAGTCTGGGGTGAAAGATGAGTAGATTGTATTTGTTGAAAAAAAATATAACACAAAATTTGAAAAAAAAGGGAACTTAGGAGCCTTCCAAACACAATGTTTTTGGGAACAAGAATAGGGAAAAAAAATTACTTCCAATTGGGACATGTTTCCCATGATAAGATTTCTTGGAGCAGTGGTCAGCATGACGAAGGGCATGGAAAGGCAGGGAAGGAATAGTTAGAAATCAGGACAGGTGAGGTGGGAGAATCCATGAAGTAGGTGGGTAAGGTAGATTAGAACCAAAGTATAACCAGCCTTTCAAGTCAGGCAAAGCTCAACTTTGTCTGACAGCCACTGACAATTTTTCGAGTAGGGAGATGTTTGGCCTCATCTGTGCTTTAGGACGATTACTTGGCAGTAATGGATTGGAGTGGGGAGATTCCGAAGGCCAGGAAACCAGATCGAATCAATGCATAAACCTATTGAGGCCTAGAGGGGACTGAAGAAGAGTAGCGGAGGAGGGAAGATATATTGCTCTGTGCACAATTTAGTATGTTTTCCCCCTTAGCTAACTGAAAATGAGCCAGAGCATTAGAATTCTCAATGACACCTTGGCAAGGCCTTGGGAACACTAATAGGAAAAATATAAATTTAATGAATAATATGAGTAATAAATTTCTGTTCAATCTCAAATCCAACAAGAAATCTAGCTGATGAACATTCACAGTAGTCTATTTACATCCTGTAGGACAATTCTTTCTTCAGCTAGGACAGTTTTTTGCCTATTATTGTTATTAATGATGCTAATAAATGGAATGCTGTCTAAAAAAGCTTGGTGAACTCTTCATCATCACTGACTAGGTTCCAAAAAAGAAGAGCTTGGATTTTTAAATGGAATCATTTATGTACAGCTATCTCCATGTATGCATCATGTCCAAACCCATTAAATAGGGAATTGGAAACTACTTGGTTTTCGATTTCAGAGGGAGTACTACATTGGAAGTAGTCATTAATTTGATAGAGGGAATCACTGTCTTCTGCTGTGAGATGTTGACTAAGTAAAGGACAAAAGCAACAACAAAACACATCCACCCAAATCCAAGCCATTCCACTGTTCTTTAGTTGCCAATTTTCCCTACACTGACAAAAGGACCATGCTGTGTGAAGCTGTTAAACAATTTATTGTTGTTCCAAGGACCTTCTTTGGTGTTGACTGAAGGTCTCTATTGCTTGGTTTAAGCTCAAGAACTAAAATAGTATTTTGCAGGAGCTCAGCACAGTGTTTTCTAAGGTTCTAGAAAGGTGTATCCATTATTCTGGCTCCTAAGTAGTTGTGGGCTTTATTGGTGGCAAGCATTCTTTTGACAAAATAAGGACACTTTCAAAAAGATGCAAAAATCAGGAAAAACTGGTGTTTTAACAAATGGGAAAGTATTTTGTTTGTTTCTAAAATTATAGTACTCTTGATAGGGCAGAGGGGTGAGAGAGGAAGGGTGGGGGCAGGAGGTTAGCAGTGTATGTACAAAGACATGAATTGGTGTGTATATACTTTGTTTATAAGCAGAGATATGAAATATTGTGCTCTATATGTGTAATAAGAATTGTAATGCATTCTGCTGTCATATATAAATAAAAATAAAAATAATTCTTTTTTTAAAAAAATAAATGAGATTATAACTAATATCATGCAAGAAATTAATCTTAAGTATCTTTATGTAAAAGCTACTAGAGAAGGAACTAATTTTCTTTGGTAGATGTGATTCTAAAATGTTGATTGTGAGCTGAGATTTAGAGCACAAAAACCAAGTGTCAGATTTATTTAAATTAGAACATATCTATTAATATAATTGTTTACTGTATTATCTTGACCTATATTCAAAGATTACCTACCATGTAGCAGGTATTGTGATAAACTCTGGGAAAAAAATGATGACATCATCCTGGTATATAAAGAAGGTTATTCTCTCTTCCTTCAAGATGTCTATAGCATTGTGATTTCTATGGAATACCTAATCCTACACATGCTTTTCCATAATGGAGTCACTTGAAACAGACATCTTCATGTATTAATCCACTGGCCATTCAAAAAATAGGTCTCTATTGCTTAGTTTGCTAATAATTACAATGTTTGTTTGTTTGTTTATTACTCTAATTGGTCTTACATGATAGTCGAATGCACTTTGATATATCATATATACATGGAGTATAATTTCTTATTCTTCTGGTTGTACATGATGTATAATTCCACTGGACATATAGTTATATATGTACATAGTGCAATAATGTCTGATTCATTCTGCTATCCTTCCTACATCCAACAACCCCTCTCTTCAGTTTTTGACACCATGCTCAGTGTAGGGGATGCAATAATGAATGTCATGGTCTTTGCCTTCAGGAAACTTCTAAGCTAGTAGATTAAAAAAAAGGCATTTGGGCCTTATTTAAAGGATGTTTCCAAATATCCAAATGATTTTTATGTCTTTATTGTAAGTCATGGGAACATTTCTCCTAAGATTTGGGAAAATCCACTTTAATTTAAAAATACACAGCAATCCAACTAAGGATTTCTTTAGAGATATGGAGGCTGCTGGTGTGCTGCCAATAGAGATATTATTTACCAAAACAGATTGCGTTTTTTTAATTTGGAAGGTGAGTATGATCCCTACATTATCTAAATGGTTGTTAGACCTGAATCATGATCAAAAATATGCAATAACTTGAATTTGGAGTCTATTTTTATAAAGTATGGCAGATAATGATAAACACATACTGAAATAGCTAATGGACCAGTCAAGTGGTAGCATAGCTTTTCACAAACTGTTAAATGAGTTGAAATGAGTTATCATGTATTGCTGTTTTATAAATAAAATTCTTAATTTCTTTTGCAGTTATATGTGAAAGAAAGGCATCTATCTCTCAGCATAAACCCTTCTTAGGGTAGCTATGTTTTCAAAAAAATCCTGCTGAAGCATTTAGGCTCCATGTAGTGAACTCAGACTCACAAAGTCTTAAGTTTCAGTCCTGTCTCTGTCGCTGAGTAGCTGTGAGATCTTAATAAGCTACCTCTTCTATCCAGGTTTCAGTTTCCTCTCTGTAAAATGAAGATGTTGGGATAATACCTTCTAGCATAGCATCATTTTCTATCTAGTTTACTCTGGAACACAGCAAAGTTATTTACTGTGAGTCCATGTGCTTGGGTTGTGGATAGTTGTTCATCCAGAATATGATTTAGATTGCCCAAGCCCAGTTTTAATGAACTAACTCTACCTTAGGTTCATAAGAAAGAATTTTATTTTGTCCCCTCACTCTTATTTTTGACCATTCATGGGTTTCTGTAGTCCAGGGGCAATGTATGTATGCATATATGTATGTGATCATAGCAAAATCTTTTATTACTATTTGGCTTGAGTCTGGATAAACTATGTCAACTTGCTGCCCAATCCAACAAACACAAGGAACTCTAAAGTCAATTTACTCTCCTCATGCCCAAGATTGGTCCTTGTTTCCCAAGGATTAGTATACACTCAATCCTTTACTCCTGGCCTCATCTCCCTTTTGTTCCATAACAGACCCCCCCCCTTAATTTTAAGTGTATATCTATAAGTTTCCTATTTTCAGCCCTGAGACATAAAAATTCTTTAGTGGAGTCAGTGGTCATTGTTTCTGCAATGCATGTACATGCATATGTGTACCCATTTGTGTTTCCTGGTCTTATATGTTATTCCTAATTGTCACTCATTTTCTCCAATGAGTGACAATTAGGAATAACACAGTGATTACCATGTGAATGGAATTTATCCTTGCTTAAATCCAATCATGAGGATTGATTTCTACTAATAGTGGAATATCCTCTCTCTCTCTCTCTCTCTCTCTCTCTCTCTCTATATATATATATATATATATATATATATATATATATATATATATATATATACAAAAAATATACAAAATCATCTACTTGAAGACAAGGCAGAACAACCAAAAACAGGCCAAAACTGGAGAGAAGTGAACACCTGTGAAATAAAATTGAGCATTTCCCAATTTTTATGACTTTTTCCCTCACGATTATAGTCCAAATGCTGAAAACCAGAGAAAGAGATGATATGTTGAAAGCAGCCAGAGAAAAATAACACATTATAGTGAGTATAGCAACAATATGATTTATAGCCAATTTCTCATGAAGTAAAAACTAAATAAATTCAGAAGTCAATGGAACTTTTCAAAGTGCCAAAAGGAAGGAAGACGGTAAGAAAAACAAAAACAAAGAAACCAAGCAAACTTGTCAACCAGTGAAAATATTCTTCATGAATAAAGGTGTAATCAAGATATTTCATATAAACAAAAACAAATGAATTTGCTGCCAGCAGATTTGTACTACTAGAAAGTGCTGAAAGAAGTTTTTCAGGCTATCCAGAAATACTAGATGGATAATCAGATCTTCGAGAAGATATGAAAATTATCAGAAATGATAAACATGTGTACAGGTATCAGGTTTCTTTTTGATTACTTTAAAATTTATATGATTTTTATGCTTCTTTTTTTAAAAAAAGGAAATATAATTCACACACCATAAAATTTATCATTTCAAAGGATTCAGTTCAGTGAATTTAATATATTCCCAAAGTTGTACAATCATGAACCCAATCATTTTTAGAATGCTTTATCATCACAACAAAGCCCTGTACCATTAGCAGTCATTCCCTGTTTCCCCCTCCACCAGAGCCCCTGGAACACACTAGACTCTTTTATCAGATACATGATTTGTAATTTTTTGTGTAAATTCTGTCTCCATGGATTTGTCTGTTCTGGAGATTTCATATAAATAAAACTATGGCCAGGTGCAGTGGTACATCCCAGCAGCTGGGGAAGCTGAGCAGGAGGATTATGAGTTCAAAGCCAGATTTAGCAAAAGTGAGGCACTATGCAACTCAATGAGACCCTGTCTCTAAATAAAATATAAAATAGGGCTAGGAATGTGGCTTAGTAGTCAAGTTTCCCTGAATTTAAACCCAAGAATTCCTCCCAAAAATTTCTAAAATAGATAAATAAATGAATAAATAAAACTCTAATATATTCCTTGAGTCCTGTTATTTCATGTAGTGTGATATGTTTAAGTTTCAACCATGTTGAAGTATATATTGGTACATCATTCATTTTTATTACTGAATGATATTTCATTGAATAGATATCACTTTTGCTTATTCTTCAGTTGGTGGGTATTTGAGTTGTTGCCTCATTTTGACTATTATTAATAATGCTGTTTTTCAATATTTGTGTAAAAATTTTTTGCATGAACATGTCATCAGTTCTTTTGGGTTATGTATTTCTAAGAGTAGAAATGATGGTATGGTATAGTTACTGTATGTTTATGTAAGTGATATGGTAGCTATATGTATAACTTGTAAAAGCACTGTAGATCTGTTTTCAAAAGTGGTGCATCATTTTAAAATCCCACAAGTAGTGGGTGAGTATCCCAGTTTCTATGTTTCCTTATTATCTTATTATCTTCTTGATTACAAATATCTTAATGTTTAAAGTGATATCTCATTGAGGTTTTGATTTGCTTTTTTCTGATGGCTAATGATAGTAAGCATCTTTTTATGTGTTTATTGAACATTTGCATGGCTTCTTGGTGAAATACCTATTCATATCAGTTTATGAGGATTAAATAGAGTTATTTATATTTTTATTGTTGGATTGTAAGAGTTCTTGATGAAGTATGGATATTAAATTCTGACTAGTTTTCATTTTTCCCATTCCATGGGTTTTGTTTTCAATTCATTAATAGTTTCTACCTTTCAAAATACAAAGATTTTAAATTATGATTTATTTATATTTTCATGTTTATTATTTGTTTTTGCATTTTTCATAATCAGGCAACTTTTATCATTTATTTTATATATCCATTTATATATACATACATTTTATCATATCTAAGAAATCATTGCTTAACATAATTGTCATAAAGTTTTGCAGCAAATATTTTTCTAAAAGTTTTATAGTTTTAAATCTTACATTTAGGTATTTGATTCATTTTGAAGTGAGTTTTGTATGTAATTTGAGTAAAGAGTCCAATTTAATTCTTTTGAATGTAACTATTCAATTATACCATAACATTCATTGAAAAGACTATTTCCTTATTGAATTTTCTTGGCATCTTTGCTGAAAATCAATTTACCATAAATATATGGTTTTATTTCTGGACTATCAATTGTATTCCATTGATCTCTTTGTTTATCTTTATGCCAGTACCATATAATCCTGGTTACTATAGCATGTGGCTAAGTTTTGAAATCAGAATGTCAGTCCTCCAATTTTGTCCTACATTTTCAAGATCACTTTGGCTATTCTGGATTCCTTCTATTTCCATGTAACTTTTAGCATCACTTTTCTACTTTATCAAAAGAAAAAAGACAATTAGGATCTGATAAGTATTAGGTTAAGTCTATAGATCACTTTAATAAATATTTCTATCAACAATATCAAGTCTTTTAATTCATAAATATAAGATGGCATTCAACAATTTGGATTTTCTATATTTTTTTGATAATATTTTTAGGTTTTAGTGTACAAGTCTTGTAATTTGTTAAGCTTATTTTTAATACACTATTCTTTTTATACAGTTTCAAATGGAAATACTTTTCTTAATTTTAATTTTGGATTATTTATTGTAAATGTATAGAAATGTTTGATTTGATTTTATCAACAATATCATGAAACCTAGCAGAACATATTTCCTAGCTCTAAGAAATTGTGTCTGTGAGTGTTCTTTGTGATTGTCTATATACCAAGTCATGTTATATGCAAATAGAGAGTTTTATCAATTTGATGCTTTTTATTAAATGCTTTTTTTCTAGTGTCTTTGGCTAGAAACTTAGCAGTACAACATTGATGAGAAGTGGCAAAAATAGACATACTTGTTTTATTCCTGATTTTAGAAAACAAATGCTTTCAGTTGTATACCATTAAGTATGATGTTAGTTGTGGATTTTTCATAGATGTTCATTATCAAGTTGAAAAATTTCTATTTCTAGTTTTTTTTTTAATCATGGAAGGGTTTTGGTATTTGCCATACCTCTCCTTTATCTGTAGAGATAATCAGGCAATTTTTTATCATTTATTTTCTATATACATACATTGATTACATACAAATTACAAACACTGATTTTCATACGTTGAATCAACCTTGCATTCCTGGTATTCTAGTTTCATAGTGTAGAACCCTTTTTATATCTCTGGATTCAGTTTGCTGGCATTTCGTTAAGGAATTTTAAAGGATATTGTAGTTTTCTTCTCATGTGATGACTCTCTCTTATTTTGGCCTCAGTAATATAGGTGAGTTTGAGATATGTAGGTAATTAAGAAAAAAAGATATGACCACAGGTAACAGCACACCTGAAAGTTGCTGAGTGGATGCTTTGATACCTTTGTATGCCGGGGAAGTCCTTCATAGCATGAGACCATCCAGAGGCTCAGTGGAGACTACTGATCTGAAGAGGAGAAAGTCCAGGTAATGCCTGAGGAAAGGAAGGATCAGAGATCGAGTTCAAGTGTATAGGTGATGCTACTAAATAGGATGGCTGGGAGACTTCTGGTCAGGGAGTTCTGAAGGTAGCAGTGACAGGGGTTTATCACAACTACAGAATTTATTCTAATCTTTGTCTATCTGATGCTGAGTGCAGCTTCATGGGGTATTCCCAACACGCTGATACTACTGAGCAAAACAATCTGCTTACTTGGGCTCCATTTCAAACAATTGCTTGTGTAACAATTTGAACTTGGTTCTGGTAGGATTTGACCTAGCAGATCTCAGCCTGCTGTGAAGAAGGAGATAACCTAGCACCAATATGCAGGGACCATCTTGGCCTCACTTATATAACTGAGGTTCATAGAGTGAATTGGAAGTGCCTCTTTCTCTTTCTGTTTCTAGGAAGGATTTGTCAATGATTGGTGTTAATTTTTAAAATAGTAGAATTCACCAACAAAGTCATCTGGTCTTAGACATTTCTTTAGGTGGACATTTTTATTCTTTTTACTAATTCAATGTCTTGCTATAAGTCTATTCCTATATTTTTCAAAAATCATTTTTTTGGTATGAATTTATCTATTTTAGCTTGGTTGTCTTATTTGTTGGCATATAGTTATCCATAGTGTTCACTTCTAATTCTTTATATTTCTGGAAGGTCATTAGTGATGCCTCTCTTTTACTATTGACTTCAGCAATTTTTGAGTTACTGTCTTTTTCTTGTTCAATATAGCTGAAATTTTATCAATTTTGTTGATCTTTTCAGAGAATCAACTTTTGATTTTGTTTATGTTTCTTATTGTTTTTTATACTCTGTTTCATTTATTTCCAACCTGATGTTTACTGTTTTCTCCCTTCTGCTTTCTTTGGGTTTATTTTGATCTTCTTTATCTAGTTTCTAGGATGAAAGTGTGGGTTATTGATTTGGGATATTTTTTTTCAATGATTGTGTGTATAGCTATACTTTTTTCTCCAAGTACTGCTTTTGTTACATTTCATAGTTTTAATTGTATTCACCTAAATGTATTCTCCATTGTGCTTTTACATGTCTTCTTTGTCCCATTTACTGTTTCAGTTTTATTTCCACAGATCTATGAATTTCTCTATTTTTTCCATTATTAATTTTTAATTACATTTTACTATAAACATACAGTCAACATGCATTGTCACTCAAATGTGCTTTGCTCTCCTCTCATGTATAAATCTCTGCTCAGTGTTGGAACTCATACTGCCAAAGATGAAGCATTTCTAGTCAGACGTCAATCAGACATTTTCTGCAAACACCTTTATCTTAAAGTGCTCCATGCCTCCAAATACCGGGCTAAAGAGAGATTTTCCTCAATCAACAGTATAGCTGAATGTCAAGTTTCCTTCCTAATCACACTTTCTTACCCATTTGTACAGGTATTTTTCCAAATGAAGACTCCTATTCAATGGACATAAATCTCCTCCTTGTTCTATTTGACTCTATACATTCTTGTCTCTGATCCATCAAAGCTTCTTTAAACACAGTTTCATTATGTTATAGTTCTTGAAACTTTCCCTCCTCACATACCATTTGCTTGGGAAACTTAGGTTCTTTATTTTTTTTAAGAGAGAGAGATATAGTTTTAATATTTATTTTTTAATTTTCGGTGGACACAACATCTTTGTTTGTATGTGGTGCTGAGGATCAAACCCGGGAGGCACGCATGCCAGGTGAGCGCACTACCGCTTGAGCCACATCCCCAGTCCAAAAAACTTAGGTTCTTAATTTAGTAACTCATGGCTTCCATTTCTATCTCAATTTATGTTTACTTTTTAAAATGTGCAGTTTTTTTAGAATAGAATAACAGAACAATTGTAAAGATAGTACAAAGTATTTTGATATACTCTGCCCCCATCTTCTCCTATTATAAACATTTTATGTTTGTTTATTAATTCTTCACAAATTGTTCAGACAAAAATTTTACATAAGTAACATCTGAAGTCCACATTTTATCAAGATATTATTGATTTTTATCTATTCTTTTTTTTCCTGTGTCAGAATTCCATTTAAAATATTATATTTACCTTTAATGTCTCCTTAGACTTCTCTTGGATGTTATAGTTTCAACTTTTTTTTGTATTTGTTAATCTTAATAGTTTTGATCATACTGTTTAGATATTTTGAAGATTGCTCCTCAATTAGAGTTTTTTGACACTTTCCTTATTAGATTGGATGATGATGGTGGTTAAATGTCATTGTTATTACATCATATTAAGTGTAGGCACTATCAGTGTGACTGTTGATGTTGACCTTGACCATCTGGCTTACATCATCTTGGACAATCACAGTTACCCTGAACTCTTTGGAAGAAAGTCATTATGCACAGCCCACACTCAAGGAATGGTGATTTATCTTCCAGCGCCTCTAGGGTAGTGCATTTACATTACTTATTTGGAATTCTTCTGACGGGAGGATTTGGCTATTCTCCCTGTTTATTTATTCAATCATTTATTTATAGCAGCTTGGGTACATGAACATATTCATTTTAGGATTGTAATCCAATTCTACACTACTTGTTTTCTTGTTCGAATTCTTCTAGGTTCTGTTATTGGGAACTTTTAGTTGGTTGCTGTGTCCCTTTGATATACCATCCTCACTGTCACAAGAGAGGGGAAGTAAGTGGAGTTATTTCATTTTTGCATTTTTTAACTTTCTGGTATGATAAGATGCTCAAGTCTCATCTTGTAAATTTTCTTGCCTGAGTCCTAGAATCAGCTATTTCTGGAAGGAATCCTAGTTTCATTATTTTTTCCCTCCTTCTTCTGGGATAACAATATTAGAAACCAAGATTTGGGCACTAGTTACTTGCTTACTTGAGTGATTCCCTCTCTTATTTCATCTAGTCAAATTATTTTCTTTGAGGCATTTTCCTCATTTTTTCACATTCAATCTGTGCCTTTAAATTCATCATCCCTCTACTAGGAGAGTCTCCTAAATAGTCTCTCTCTTAATCTGATTCCTACTTGGCAATCAGAGAGATTTTTAAAATACAAATCTCATTATGCCATTACCCTGGTTAAAAATTTCATAAGCTCAAGATTGCCTTCCGGAGAAAGATTAAGCTTAATATCACTGGAATGTTTTTTGGAATCTGGTTCCTATTCTCTTCTCCAACTGCATCTCTAAAACCTCTCAAAGTCGGTTTGCATTCTATCCTTAGTAAAATGGTTTTAGTTCTTTAAAGCCTTTGCATAGTTTTATTCCTGGAAGACTGCCCTAATCCTTTTTTTCCCCTTTGCCAATAAACACACACACACACACACACACACACACACACACACACACACACACACACACTTCACTAGATAGAATTTTACTCAGCTTTTAGACCTCAGATTCTTAGATGAGCATCTTCCAGGAAACTTTTTCCAGAATTCTTCCCTACTGGGCTCCCTTCCTATACCACCTGCCAGATCTTACACTGTGGTTTACAGTTGCAACACTGTCATAATGGTGAGCACTGATGGCAGTGACCTTGAACATTTGCTTCATCACTGTATTTTTAACACTTTAGCACAAATTATGGCCTTTGACATATACTTCAGAAGTGTTTGTTTAGTGAATCAATAAGTGACCCATTGGATATTCCACTTCATGCAATTCTAAGGATATGGTGGTTCTGGACATATTTCTAAAGGAATACCATTTGCCCCGTGTTAAATAAATTATTTTTTGTAGGCAGAGTATACCTCAGAGTGTGACACATCTCTTCCATGACAGGAAGAAGTGAACAGTTAAGGTAAACCATCCATTGTTATTCATAACATGGTAGAAAAACTTATTGACCTTCTTTGTTCTTTATTTTCAAAATGAAAGCAAAAGAGAGAGTACAGACTTTGGGCTGTTTGGGATCATTCTATTCTAGTGTGTGGGCATGCCCTTGGTGACACTTACTGGGAAACCAGCCATGGAGCAATGGACAAGAATTCTAAAGCTGCCAAAAAAAAAAATTATACCTGCACCTGAGAGGAGCTCAGAATAGAGCATGTTCTCCAAGATATTTCCAAAACAATTTCAAAACTTCTGTACTTCCACTCTTGTTAATTATGGACTCACCAAGATTCTAACACAAGAAAAAATAGATAAGACTTTACATTGCTCATCTATACTCTTTTTTACTTGGAGAAAACTTTATTATCTTTTAAATATCTTCCCAAGGGAAACTGGGACAGTCACCTTGCTCTTATGAAAAATGATTGCATGTGAAGCATCCAGAACTGCTAGAATGGAAATGATTTCTGCTCCTTCTGAACATATGCACACCAATAGTTCTCCTCTAAATCTCATAGCATATTATAAACATTCCTAGTATCTTAACCCAGATATATCTTGGATGGGAAATAGAATATTAATAGCCTTCTCTAGCAAATAGTTTTTTAGGTAAGAGTCTTAAGATACCACAATTTTTCCATTTTTTTTCTTTTGAAGAAACAACATGCTTGTGTGTCAGGTTTGGAAAGAAAATCTTTTACCATGATATTAAATGGAGTTTAACTAGATATGTTTGTCTTTTAAAAAATCCCTATTTAGTGAAGAAATTAGAAGAGCTGAATACAGTAGTCATCTCTTACCCACGGGATGAATGAATTTTAAGACCTTCAAGACCTCTAAGGGATGCTTGAAACTATCGATAGTACAAAGCCCTGTATGTGCTGTTTTTTTTTCTATATGCACAGATATCGATTTAATGCCTTTATATCTTAAGTAAGCACTTGTCATGCATTGTGGCTGTAACTTTACACTTTGAGTGAAAACACAAAAATAGCACAAAATTTCTTTTTGCTTTTTCACAAATTTGTTGATAAAACATCATTCTTACTATTGTTCCTAGCAACCTCAGCATATGATTTTCTTCATTCATTATTAATTTAATTAATTTTATTTTTGTCATTTAAAGGAAACACTTAACAACTTCTCTTTGCCAGCCTCACTAATCTTGTGGTTTGAGGGCCATTATTAAGTAAAACAAGGGTCACTTGAACACAGATATGGAGATATCATGATGGTTGATCTGATAACTGTGATGACTCAGATGTGATTAAGAGGCAGGTAGCATATGCAACCTATGCAACTGCCACTGGATAATGTAGATTGTAGCATGGTACTTAGAAGGGAAGGCAATTGAAAATGTATGACTTATTTATTTGTGCAAGTTTCCTTTTAATACTTAAAAATTTTCATTTAGTATTTTGGGGCCATGGTTGACCATAGGCAACTGAAACTGTAGAAATCAAATTTGTAGATCAGAAGAGAATACTGTACACTAAAGTATTTGACTTCTCTAACCACCTGTGAGCTATGTTGACTCTATTTGTAATGTCTCTCTCAGATACACTGAATAGGAATACTAACAGCTTCTTTATTCTTACTCTTTGTTCTTAATAGCCCACTATAATTATTTTAAATACCCTCTATTATTTCATGTTCATCCATTAAAATAATATTTCCAGTGGTGCATATATGAGCTTTTTTATGACCTTCAGGCTTATCAGATATATTATAAGGTGCCCAGTTAAAATTGCTGTTTTTATGTTCATATGTTTTTATGGTCACTCAACTTTTATTTAATATATCAAGTTTAATGTATAGAATTGAAATTCTTATGTAATAAATCTATCAGTCTTTTCCCTGATAATTGCATTTGCTTCTTATTTAAGTTTATTATGAGGTATAAAGTAATAGCATGATTTTTTAATTCAACGAGGAATAAGCAAATCAAGCCAGTTAACATATCCATTATCTCAAATAGTTAACTTTTTTCATGGTAAGAGCATTTGAAATTTACTTTCTTAGCAATTTTGAAATACTACTAGCTGTATTTACCATGCTGTACAACAGAACTAAAAACCATTTATTCTGTTTAAGATTTTATAGCCTTTAATCATAATATCCCTATTTCTCCCAAACATGAATTTCTCATGTTTTGCTACACACACACACCCCCACACACACACACATGACCTTACCATAGCTTTAATTTCTTTGAATAGGTACAATTTACTATGGCACACAGACTCCTATTGCTATGCTATTCCCCCCAAAACTTAATCTTTTGAAAATCTCTATTTATTTCGACACAGGTTGACTTACATCTCAAAGTTTACTTAAGCCATTACTTGCATGCTTATAATTCAACATATACCTGACATTGAATGATTTTTATATGCCAATTACTGTGCCAAGTGCTTTTGGTATGTTATTGGTGGTGGCATGACAATGCATCTCTCAGCTCTACCTCAGCAGAGGGCACAATTGTCTGGCCACTACTGTTGTGCTCTGAAGTGCATCATCAGGTTTGTATAGAGGGCATGCTTCTAATGAAGGACAGACCATGGCAGGGATGCTAACGAAGTTCTGTTTGCGGGAGTTGGAGAATTCTCTGACAAGCGACTTAAACTTGAATAGTCCCCATGGTCCTTGTCTGGTTTTCTTAGACCTACAATCAAGACACTTCCACTCAACCCGTCTTTCTTCCCTTTGTCCTTCACAGGGGCCAGGAGTCATTGCCACCTGACGGCTCTTCCATCCACCTTCTGCTCCTCATATTCTACCTCCCAGGTATTTCCCCTAGAGAACCCTCTGGATGCCGGCTTCTTGGAGGTGCTAAATCAACATGTTAATCTAATTTAGCCTTGCCAATCTCATGATCTATTTATGATAATAGGAAATGGAGTCTCGGGTAGTTTAGAGTACTCACTTGGGTCACGCAGCTAACTAGTGGCAGGTTTCAAGCTCCTCTCTATCTACTCTCATCACCTATTGACTCTTCCCATTGCACCACACAGCCTGGGATGCTTTTATTGTACTCCCCACTATTTTATGACTACTCTGCCTGTTGATAAGTTATATAGTGAAAAACGGAAAAGGCAAAAATCATTCTAAATCTCCTTGAAAAAAACTGGGAAGAAGGCAAGTAGATAATGTAAAATGTTCTCCCTTTTTTTTTTTCAGACTAACTTATAGATTAAACTTTTTCGTTTGTGTCACTGAAAAGGAGCTGCCTAGCACATGAATATGGCTTTTCTTTTTTCCTAACACCCCCCTCCCCTTTTTTAAAGTTAAATCAGAGCTTCCAGGGATGTATCTATTTTTGGGGGATAACATGTGAAGTTTTACATTCTCTGGGGTGAGTGAGGTCTAGGGAGAAGAGATCACAATGAAGAGATCACAATGAAACCCGAGTGTTATGTTTTCAAGTGCTAGACTGATTACTGTCTGAAAGCCGGCATTATTTAAAAGGCAGCTCTTCTCATTTGGATCAGGCAGTGGTGTGAATTTTCCAAAGGCTGGAAGGGCTTCTTCCTAGCATGCATAAAAGCCAAGTGTAGAGTGGGGCTGCAGGCTGCTTGTGTTACAATGGAAGCCAGCAGCAAAAGCCATGGCAGCCAGCTCCAGGGAGGCCCCAGCATCTGTAACTGATTCCTAATGAATCGAGAACCTGGTAGGGAAGTAAAAGAAACAAAGAGACTTATTTTTTTTCATCCTTCTCCTCTTTCATTCTGGGCAAAGAAAAAAAGTTCCATTTTCTACAATTCACTCCACAACCTGGTGAGGGTTCAAGAGGAAAGGGAGCCTGAGGACGTACACCTGAGTGGCTTCTTGAAAGCTACTGTGTCTAAGATCTTTAGTGCCAGGAGAGCATTGACATGTTTTCCTCTTTACTTTGCAGGGCTTATTTATGTGATTAGGCAACTTTATCATTCTCAGAGCAGGGCCACTGGTGTGATGGGTGCTACAAGGTGATGTGTAGACCCCAGCTGCCGATCCATTCTCTTTGTTTCTCTGGTTAAGGGCTCACAGGTCAGTTTCTGACTTATTTCCCCATGATTAGTCTACCACAGGATTCTTAGCTCATTGATGGAGGCTTCCCCTGTTGGTCGTATTATCTCTCAACATGGTGGTATCCCACTTCCCTCTCCAGCTTCACTCCTAAGCCTGACTCAGGTCATGCATTTGACAAAACAAGTGCTTTCCATTCCATAATTTCTATGGTCCTTCCTGCCACATGCCTTTGACCCCCGCTGATATCAAGCCCTTGTCCCTCATGGTTTCCTTATTCTTTGCCGGTGTAGCAAATATCTAAATCTATTAAAGACCCAGTTCAGATGAAACTGCCTCTGTGGAGCCTTCCCTGAACCCATCAAACTCAATGCCTTTTTAATGTTGCTGAGCTGAATTGAATTCTGAAGATAGAGATTCAAATTCAACAATTTTTTTTCTGAGCAATTACCAAGGTTCTAACATTGGAATGATCATTTTTATGTAAAGCATTATTTAATTTTTATTTGACAAAAAAACTAGAGGAGATGATTCCTTTGGATTGAATTGGACTATTGGTGCATTCTGAAATTACTGGAGCTAGTGATCCTTGAGAAGAGAGAATGACCATAGAGATAAGGGTTGTTATCGTTGAGATATGAGGTGTTACCAAGAGCTCATAGATGAGACAACGTAAGAAAGTTTACAGGTAAAATGAGTGGGTTATGAGAGGTTAAACCTAATCAGTGCATTAATCCACTAAAAAGGATTAACTGGGTGGCAACTGGTGTGGTGCGGCTGGAGGAGATGGGTCATTGGGAATTGTGCCTTTGGAGTATATATTTTATTCTTGGTGAATGAAGCTCCCTCTTTCTGCTTCCTGGTTTCATGTCCTGAGTTGCTGCTTCCCTGCACCACACTTTTCCGCCATGATGTTCTGCCTCTCCTTGGGCCCAGAGCAACAGAGTTAGTCATGTCATCTATGGACTGACACCTCTAAAACTATAAGCTCCCAAAGAAACTTTTCATCCTCTAATTGTTCTTGTCAGGTCTTTTGGTGACGGCAATGAAAAAGCTGACTAAAACAAGGGGGCATTTTAAAATTGCTGATTATGAAAAAAATATACTTGTTATTTAAAGTCTCTGATTCCTTAGAATTTTTAGGAAGCTGTTCCACTGATCCTCTGCCAAGCTGGACACATAGTCCATCTCGCAGGTCTCTTTGGAAGGTACATCATTTGATTACAGGTGTTGTGAGCTCTAGAGTCCTCTGGGGTCAGCAGGGTACAGATGCTACCTGCTTTCATTCTGCGTGGCCTTCTCAGTGGCAGTCACTCCTTTTTGTAAAGTGGAAGGTAAGAGCCAGCACAACTATGAAACACAAGATGAACCACTATTTAATGCTATAGGAATTTTGATCCACTTCTTGCACTCTGCTCCAAGCAATGATGAATAGTAGATGGTCAGCTCTATAAAATAATCATTAATCTGCAAAAGAGCTTTGGGTTTTCACTAATACAGCTGTCAAAAAAGTATCTTTTGAAACTGACAACTCTCCTTTTACTGGAAACCATAGACTATAGGCCATATCCATCCTGCTGCTTGTTTTTCTAAATGAAGTTTATTGGAGTACAACCATGTCAATGGTTGACATCTCATCCATGACTGCTTTCAGTTTATAACAGCAGAGTTGAGTACTTGTAAGAGCAACCCTGTGGCCCACCACAACTCAAATATTCACTTTCTGGTCCTTGCCAGGAGTGTGCCAACTCTTGACAGCAATCCAGAGTTCTGCCAGAAACCATAAATGCAAATGCCTCAGTATTTATTTATATCTTTTCAAAAGTCTGATTTTGAGAATGTATTTCTCTCAGATCTTAGTACCAGGAAAACTCTTCTCCTTCCTGAGCCACTGGTGAATTTGTCATCCTGTGGGCACTGTGAATCTTACAATGGCTTGTGCTTCCCCTTTGGTATGACTACCAGGAAAGCCCGAGCCAGCACTCTGTAGGGAGATTATAGTCTAAAATAAGCAATATAGTTTTATCAGAGATAAGTCATAGATTACTAATAAGTCATATTGATGAGTCATAGGCTATGGACTAATAGACATAAATCAATAAATAGAAAATAATAAAAATAAAAGTTAATGTTAAGATACTTAAATATGTTTTAAGCTTTAAGATAGAAATAACAATACAGTAGAATAAATATATAGCCTTTATAGTACTTAGACATAAGACTTAAAGATGTTAATGATAAGGTATAGATAATAACAGTTATAAGTATGTGTGTGTGTATGGGCCCATAGGCAAATGTTGAGATGATATAGGTAAAGTTATAAGATAGAAGTAATTAAGACACAGTCATATTAACGGAAAAATTGTTGTAGGCCAACATAAGTAAGCATGGCTACAGTGACTCTATTGCTATTCCTGTAGGCAAGAGCCATTTCTGGGAAATCATTGTCTGAGCTGTCTTCCCCCAAAGAGGTGTGTTTTCTGTACTTTGTACCCTGCAATGTACTAAAACCCAAGCTGTACACCCACCTTAGGGGGTCTTTAGTTCTGCTTAGGGGCTCTAAAGTTCCACTAACTGCTGCTGTTTCAGCATCTGTGATTGGCTAGCTTGCATGCTAGGGACTTCCCAAGGCTTGTGGTTTTCGTCCTTAAATTCCCAACACACAGGCCAGGAAATGGCTGTTCTCCCACAGAGCTTCAGTCTCTTCTGGTGGATGACAGTCTCTGGCCAAGTAAATAAAGCTCTCTTTGATTTGAGTTTGGACTTAGAGTAGTTTCTGAAGTGGCTCCTCATAGCAGGTAGAACCAATCTTTATCCAATTTTAGTTTAATTCTCTGCACTCTGATTTTCTAATTAATAATTTTAGTATTATGACCTTGATGTACATACTTTTTGGAAAAATGTTATATATAAATAAATACTTCAGTAGCATGTACTTTCTGCAATTCTGTAGTTGATTTTCTAGAATTAGCTGCTTATTTGTCTGCTTCTAAGTCCTAGTGTAAAACCTCCTTGGGAGGGCTGGGGGTGAAGCTCAGTGGTAATGTGTATATTTAACATGTGCAAAAAACCTGGAATTTTTTTTTTTTTTTTTGGTACCAGGAATTGAACTTAGGGGTGCTTAATCACTGAGCCACATTCCTAGAACTTTTTTTTTTTTTATTTTTTTGAGACAAGTTCTTGCTAAGTTGCTTAGGCCCTTGCTAAATTGCTGAGGCTGGCTCTGACCATGCAATCCTGCTACCTCAGCCTCTGAGCTGCTGGGATTATAGGGATGCACCACTGTCTCAAGCCAAGGTCCTGGGTTTGATCCCCAGAAACAGCACACAACCTAACACCTTCTTTGGGAATATTGACTGTATCACAAACTGCATAGAACATAAGAGAAGTGCAGATATTTTCATTTTTTTAGTTTTGTCATAGTAGAAAATTTTAATGCTTATTTTGAAGTTCAGCAAGTTCTTAACAAAATTAATTGGTAGCAGTAGTATAAATAATAATCTCTGCAAGATATCTGAAGTTGATTCCTTGGTAGGAAAATTTAGTTTTCATGCTTTTATTAATAAAATAATAACTGCCACTATTTATTAAATGTCTAACATTTATCCATCACTTTATGTACATTGTTGAAAACATTGCAAGGTAGATCTTGATATTTCCATTTCATAAGTGTGTGGCAATAAGACTCAGAGAGATGACATACTTTGCTTGGGGGAATGTACAGAGTTCAAGCCAGGAATGTCTGCAGGATTCAGCCAGTCATGTCAGTGAGTGGAGCAGGTGGGTGTAAAGCAAAGTGGAGTCATGGGACCAGTGAGTATGTGCTTTATCTACAGGGGCAACTGCACTCAGCCTGGGCCAACCTCTGCCAGACTCAAATGTCAGCTTACTGTTGCTTGAGTTTCCAATGTTTCAGAAACCAGAAATCCAGACCTGCAGTGAAATGCTTTAATTTTACAAACACTGCTCAGGAATAATGAAACATGCTGTGGGTTAGGTTTGGCACCCGAGCCATTGGTTTTCAAACTTCTGTGTTCTCTATTTTATTCCATTGGTCTATAATATACTATTGTTACACTATCTCAATTATCATAGCTTTATAATAATCACTGATATCTGAGTGAGCAAGATGCCTCATCTTTTTCCTCCTTGGGGTTAGGTTGGTTATTCTTGGTGTGTTGCATATCCAAATGTGTACCTAATTTTTTACTGTTAGAATCAAGTTCTCAAGTTGTACACACTGTTTTAGTCAGCTTTTTGTTACTTGTGACTAGAAAACCTGACAAGAACAACTTAGAGGAGAAAAAGTTTATTTGGGCTCATGTTTTCAAGGGGTCAGTCCATGGTTGGCTGACTCTACAGCTCTGGACTTGAGATGAGGCAGAACATCGTGGTGGAACGATATGATGGAAGAAGGCTGCTTAGGGCATGACAATAAGGAAGGGAGGTGGGTATTGAGCTCTATTCACTTAGGGACAAAATAGAAATCCCAAAGGCATGTCCTCAATGACCTACTTCCTCCAATCACACCCTACCTGCATACAGCTACCACACAGTTAATCTAGATCAGTGGATTAATCCACTGATGAGGTTATAGCTCTCATAATCTTGTCGTTTCACCGCTGAAAATGCTTGCATTGTCTCACATGTGAGCTTTTTTGGAACACCTCATATCGATTCTTCAAACTCTAGCATGGATTATGCTACAAGCATTTAAATTTTTAGATTTATTTCAATGTTATTTTATAGTTTCTCCTTTGATATGTTTTGGTATTATTGTAAATACTACTATAAAAATTTTATTCCTTGTGTCTCTAATATCTATAAATTTAATTGACCATTGTATATTGCCCTTTACCTAAGAACTTTGGTAAGTTCATTTTTCCCAAAAATTTCATTATGGAAAATATCAAACATGTGAAAGTAGAATTTTGTAATAAACCTTCATGTGCCTATTACCAAGATTCAACAATGGTAATACTTTTTTCGAGTTTTCTAAATTCACTTTTAATCCTAATAATTTTTTTTGAATTTTCCATATATACTATCACATTATCTATCAATGATGAAAGTTTTTTTTTTTTATTTTTAAAAATGGGTTTATTTACTCATGTACTCTCCATGTTACTTGGGATGTTCAAAGAAATGTTGAAAAGAAATAATAACAGCATTCTTACCATATATATGTGTAAGCTTGACCAAACCTTTTAGATTTCACTGAATGATGCTTTAGAAGGCTTATCCTTATGAATATCATAAAAATCAATGTCTTAACTAAGCCAAAATATGTTTATAGAAAATATTGATATAACTTGAGCAATGCAAGTCAGAGCTATAATAAATTCTAAAAAAGATTTTAAAAAAACCCACTAAAAACATGTCAATAGGTAGTTACAGTGTTCACCTATGGTACTTGGCATTTAAATTTATTTCTCAGTATTTATGTTATGAGTACTGCTCTGATTTAAAAGTCTCATTCAAAGGATAAACCATAACTACCTAAAATTTGTAGATTGTTTTATTTTTTCAGTTTGTGAAAATGTCTTTAGCTTGTTTATGTGGGGAACAAATTTCAACTCTGACGACAATCTGCTCTTCAATGAACTTTAGATTTTTCAACTGCGTGAGGACAATGGGAAGTGCAAAAGAATTTCTAACTGTGGGAATTAAATGCTTAAACATGGCATTTTGTTAGATTGTATTTTATTTTAGATTCTAAAAAGTTCACAGTCATCAGCAATTCCACAGTAATTCCAGGTGCAGTTGGAAATTTGGCATTCTCAGTGGAGCTGTTAGTTTAGCAAACCTTGTGGATGAAATAAGTACATTTAATAGCACATGTGAAGCGATTGTTCTAAAATTGATTCTGATGGCTTCATTTTCCACAACTGAACTGGTTCACTCAACATGGCTGTTACTGTTCCTGATTCTCTTTTTATAATAAATTTATGACTGTCAGAAGATATCAACTTGATATACATGGCATCGCAGCCTTCACAACCTCCATAGGATTTTTTTATCTACATCTAGTATGTTCTTATAGAATTCCACATCACTGCCTCCAGGAACTTCAATGGTTTCTTAACATTTACTGCCAATGGGTCCATGTTCTCTGCCATAGTCCTACTCTGTTTATTGCTGTGTGTGTGTGTGTGTGTGTGTGTGTGTGTATGTGTGTGTGTGTGTGTGTGTGTACGCATGCGTGCATATACATATATCCTCCTATATTACTTCTCTGTATTTGGAATGGAATTAACACATCAGTATGTGAGCATTGTGTCATCCATACCAGAAGTTACACTGTGGTCACTATAGCAGCAAAGTAGAGGGCAGATGGGAGGTGAGCAAGAATAGAGACAAGGCAGTGCATGGACCCTGGGATCCAGCCTGGCACTGTGGAACTAGAAAAGGGGAGTACAACATTCCAAGTCAGCAGGCTAAGCTATCATCTGCTTCCAGACTCAGAATTCTGGGAACTAGAGCAAAGTGTGTCAGGAGGGGAAGTTTCCATCAAACTAAAGATGTTACTGGAAGCTACTGTGTGGGATTAAGGTCTTTTCCCCAAAGAAGTAGAGGTTCCAAGAAGCCTGAATGGGAACCTTCACATTTAGCATTATTTAGCTGTATGGGGACAGGATGGAAGGGAAACACTGGGGCTGGTTACAACACAATTGACCATTCTCATGAAGAAAGGACTAGCATTGTGTCATGAAATGGTTTACAGAAACAAAATTGCAAGGAGCAAGATGAGGCTAGTGAGAAAGAAAATGTGCTAAATCTAGAGTCAAAAGAAAAAAAGTGAATGTTTCCCTTAATCTGTATTCTTCCCAAAGCTGAAAGGAGATATGGATGCATGACATGGCCCCATGAGAGTTATCCAGAGTGTCACTCACCCACAAGGCTTGGAAATCCAAAAATGGAGAAGTACAATAATGGCAGTAATGACAGCAATGTATGGTAACACTTGTACCCTCTCTTCAAAAATAAGTAATATGTAGGACTCTTCCATCATGTTTGACTTCAAATTTAATGTATTATTTAACAAGTAGCTGGATAGTTATACCTCCTTATACTTTAAGCAAACCTTGAACAAACCAGGAGTCACAATCTTTTGATATCTATGTAAGAGGAATTTTTCATTCATTCATTCATTCTCTTCAGTCATTCAGAAAATATCTATTAAGAGTTAGTTAAATGCCAGGAAGTGGTCCAGGTCCTGGAAGAACATCACTCACCCATATCATCAAATTTAATTTGTAGCAATGAGAATAGGAAACAGAAAAAGAATGTGTTCCAGGAGGTGGTAAAGAAGAAGAACCAGGAAGGACCAAGTTATTTAATCACTATTTTCTGACTCTTCCCTCAACAAACTCAGTTATAAATTGTAATATATGACACACATGTACATATCAGTTTACATGTGACTGCTAGGGGTTGGAAGATAAAAAAAAAATTAAAAAGAATTCCATCCTTTAAATAACAGTTTTGATGCAAAGCAGACAAAATAATTATGAACATGATGGTAGGATCATAATTTTGACATTGCTAAATGCAGAGAACTTTGGAATAGGTGGTAGATGCAGTTCCTTGCACAGGAAGAGGAGAAAAAGCTTTCTAAGGAGAATATCTGAGCTGGTGCTGGAGGGAGTGGGAATTGCCCAGTGTTGGTGGTGGGGATGGTGTCTAGGCTGGGAGAAGAGAGTATGCCCCATCCAGCCTGTGTGCCATGATTTTACCAGCTCTTCTTTGTATCTTCAAGTATTCCTTGCATTCTGTTCTTTTGGTTCTTTCTGGGCATGAAGATTTTGCTTCAATCTTCTTTGTCTAAAAAAAGGTGGAGCAGTGATGAACTTTGGGTGAGGAGTTTTCAGAGACAGGGAAGAAGCAAGTGAGAGCCTCCTGGAGTGTTGGGATCTTCTAGATGTTGACATGGGTGTTGGTTACACAGGTGCAGATGAGTAAAACTCTATTCAGCTATATGTTCATTAGTGCACTTTCTACATTTTACTATATGTATGCCAGACCTCGATGAAGCAAGAAAAAAGAAAGAAGGCTTCCAGCCCAAGCAGATCTCACCCATGTCAGGGCTATGAGATTTATTGTATGCTACAGTTTAGCTCTTGGCAACATATATGTGATGCTTCTGTTTTGTTTTTTTCTTTGTTCATTTCCTGTATGGAAATTGTTTTAGAAACCAGATTATAAATGCCACTTAATACCTTGATTTTGTCTTAGGCTCATATTTTGTCCTCTGAAAGGAACTATCTACTGCCTTCAACTATGAATATCTGAATCCACACACAGAATGCAATTAGTTTTAAATTTTAGAGGCTTATTTTGCATAAAACCTGTGGAGCGGGTTTTTGTTTCTAAGTGCCTTGTAGAAGAGGATAATTCTACTATATTTCTTTATAGTATCTGGAAGATTGCACTGGATACACAATCTGAGTCCTCTGTAAATATTGCTAAGAGGGCATGAGTATGGAAAAATCCAGAAAAACCTTAGTTCTATTTTGAATTATGAGTTTCTTAGAACAGAGAGGAGAAGATCCTAAATAGTTCACTTAAGGGATCTTATTTCTTCCCTATCTCTTAAATGGATTAAAAGAGAAGAAATAAAACAATCTTGAAGGTTGATTGAGAGATAAAACACCCACAGAACAAATTTGACTTATTCAAGTTTTATGAATCTCCAAATAGCAGGTTTAAGTAGATTTGCTGGAGCTTAGATAGACGTGCCTGCCAAGCAAGATAACTTTTAAAGAAAAGAGTCCTTTGCATTTTCTCAGGTCAAAAAATTGAGTTTGCAGCTTAGCTTTTTCCTCTTAGAAAATATCAGGTGAAAAAAGGAAAAAATGCCACTAATATCTTGAATGTGGCCAACTCGTTGACAGATCTAAACTCAGAAAAAGCAACTCCCAGGTCAGCAGCCAAACCTATGTAAAAACTAAGCCTGGATTCTTCGCAAGTTGCTAATATGTGGTAATATTTGATAGCCAAGGCAAAACTCACTAAGAATTATCAAAACCCTTCTGGGTTTCTTCTTTCTCTTGGTGACTATAATACCTAATTCTTTCTCCCACCAGCACTACCAGTGACACTGCACTGCCTCCCATGATGCAAGACCCTCATTACAGGTCCCCATGTCCCTAAGTAATGCTCAGTCACAATTGTTTATCTTTAGTCCTTTTCCTTGGGATTGAACCTCATCATCCAGTGCTCATTTCTTGATCTCAGAACTAAACTGTGCAAAGGTGTTTATTGATGTAATTTTGATAATGAGATGTGCTATCTATTATACTACACTGCCTCTTTTCTCTTTTGTTAATAAAATGTACATAATAATACCTTGTTATAGGGCACAGAAAAACAGATAATCATGAATAAGACAATAGAAGGTATTTATAATCTCTTGACCTAAAAACCACTATTAACCTACACATGCAGGGGCACGCACACATTCGTACATATTCTCTACCATTCTTTCTTACAAACATACACATGTGTACTGCATGTTTATTTCTTGAATTTTTCACTTAAATAATATTAATTAAAATTCTTCATGTCAGTAAATACATTCCCATAACATTTTTATTTGTGCCTGGAAAGTATACCATTTTATGAATAAACAATCATTTATTTACATAGTCTCTTACTATTGGATATGTGCATGGCTGCTCATTTTTCTCTATTAAATTAATAGGGAATCAAAGTACATATCTGTTTTTCATCAATAATTTTCTTAGAAAACTTCTTAGAGCTAGAATCTCTAAGATAAAGATATGCATCAAAAGGAACGTATGTCCATTATAAAATCTCTAATAATATATAATGAAAATGCATTCTTCTTCCATCTGAGACTCCCAATTCTCACTGTAGACAGTCACTGTTATATGTCTCTCTTGTTACTCTCTGGAAATATTCCCTATGTACATAAAATGGCCTTTCCTTTTTGTACAAGTGAAAGTATATACACTATTCTAAATCTTTACTTTGTAAAATTAAAAATCTGCATCTTGGTGCTTCTTCCAATTGAGAACACATAGATCCAACAGACGTTTTTTCATGGTCATAAGCATAGTATGTATGCATAAAATTTGATATAATTGGTTAGATGGAACTAGGATGTTGTCTCTTCTTCACTGAGACAAACACAGCAAGAGCAGCACAAATGGCTTTTGTACTAAACGAGTGTTGAGGAATTCTTAGAGTTTAGGATTTTAAAGCTTTTGATACATATTATCAAACTGTTCTTCCTTGAGGAAAACATTAATACCGGCATGGTAAAAAACATGCCCCTCCTGTTTTTCCTCCTTTTTAAAAAAATATTTATTTTTTAGTTGTAATTGGACACAATACCTTTATTTTATTTATTTATTTTTATGTGGTGCTGAGGACAGATCCCAGGGCCTAGTACATGTGAGGTGAGCACTCTACCACTGAGCCACAATCCCAGCCCTCTTCCTCCTTTCCTAAATAATTTTTTGAGGCGATATTTAAGTCTGACTGTAAATTTGGCATTTTTCCAACCTCTGGAGAGAAAGCTGGGTAAAGGCAGAAGCTCCTTAGTATCCTCCTGTCTCACTGCTGATGAAGGCAACTCCTGAGCCCTCATGCACATGTAAGCGCTGTGCTGTTTGTGACTGTGCTCCCCAGGGATGTATTAATCTTAGCTCCTTCATGAAAGGGCACCATAAAGAAGGAAAATCACATCTCTTTCAATCTCATGGTCTGTTTTTTTGTCCACCATAGCACCTGCACGTCTTATTTATTTGTTTATTTTTTGTGCCAGGGATTGAAGATTGAACCTAGGGGTGCTTAACCACTGAGCAAATGAGCCACATCCTCAGCCATCTATATATATATATAAATAAGAAAAAAGATAATGTGACATTTTCACATTAACTTAAAGAATAAGAAAAACATGCCAGGCATTGTGGTGCATGCCTGTAATCCCAGCGACTTGGGAGACTGAAGCAGAAGGATTGCAAATTCCAAGCCAACCTCAGCATTTTAGTGAGGCCCTGCCCTGGGTAACTTAGCAAGACACTGTCTCAAAAAAAAAAAAAAATATATATATATATATATATATGTTATGAAAAATTGTGTTCTATATGTATAATAAGAATTGCGATGGATTCCACTGTCATGTATTTTAAAAATCAAAGCAATTAAATTTTAAAAAAGACAGGAAAAAATGTTATAATTATACATATTTTATTTATATTATATATTATATATAAATATACATATTATTCATTGTTTATATATTTTATTTAATATATATTATTTATGTTTTATTTGATAAATAAAGTAAAATATATAGATTATAATTATTTTATTTATGAATATATATTATTTATTTATTTTTATTATATATGAATATTTATATATATTATATATATATATATTATTTTGAGACAATGTCTCACTAAGTTACCCAGGGCCTCATTAAGTTGCTGAGGCTGACTTTGAACTTGCAATCCTGCCTCAGCCTCCCAATTTGCTGGTATTACAGGCATGCACCACCATGCCTGCTGTGTTTTTCTATTCCTTTAGTGCCGAAGTCTGGCTAGGCACAATTCAGGAGCCACTTGTCAAAAGAAACTAACTTTATTTTTAGAACTACAAACGTGAAACAAAACAGCTCCTCAGGGAGAAAACCCTCAGAGCCCAACTGCCACCACTGGCTTCCACAAGCCTCTCCCCCACACCAACCTCACCACCTCCCACAATCCTCCTGCTCTTGAAACTGATTGGCTGGGTCGCATGGGCGGAGCCAAAGAAGTCCCCCAATGAGCAGTTCCATAGTCTAAAGGGCAGGGAAACAGCCCAATGAACATCACCGCAGAGGAGCCAATCAGCTAGATGTTGCTGGGGCCACTGTGAGCCAATCATCAGCCGGCAGCTGGAAGTTTGCTGGCAGCTGGAAGTTTGCTGGGGCCCCTTGGGCTGTGGCTCTCAACACTTTAGTGCTTCTCACTCTTAGGTACTTTATTCCTAATCTCTTCTATATAGAATGTAAACTCTATCAGAGCAATGGATTATTTAGTTCAGTACTGTATCCCTGCACCTATCCACAGTATTGGCTCAGTAAGTTTTTTAAAAATATTTTTTAATGTCAATGGATCTTTATTTTATTTATTTATATGTGGTGCTGAGAATTGAATCCAATGCTTTACACATGTTAGGCAAGTGCTCTGCCACTGAGCCACAACCCCAGTCCTGCTCAGTAAGTTTTTGTTGAGAGAATTAATTCATTCAAACAACACAAGTGTCTAGAAATCATCTTATTCCCCCATTTAGTTCTCCTGTCACAAATTTTGCACAGTTGTCTTGTGTTTTTTTAATTTTATGATCCAAGCAGGGATTTTTCTCTCTATGGTGCAAGATGAACTTCAGAGTGTGAAACCCCAGAGCCTGCAGGTCTGGGATACATGTGTGAATGTGCATTTCAGGGGAGGTGGGGAGAAGAAGGTTCTTAATGCTTATGGAAACTAAATGTTTGTATCTTTTTCATCTAACTCCTTGCTATAATTAAGCATAAATCATGCTAGAACAGATGTGTTACAATGATTCACTGTATGTGACTAGCAAACTAGGTGTGATGCCTTGACTCTAAATAAATATTAAGCTGATTAAATGGGAGTTTGGGGTAACTAGAAGATAAGCGATGATATGGGCAGCAAGGAAACCCATACTACTCAGAACCATAGTCTTCTTTGTGGTTTGTAAGGATTATTGGAATTTTCTTGAAAAAAGAAAGTGTGAAATTTTCACATTTGCTTTTAAAAGAGAGACAATCAAGCCTACATTACAAAGTGTTAAAAAATAGTGTATATTAACTATTTTGATTGGTGCCACTTCTAGATGAATAAGGAGGATGAAATGTAATATTTTATAATTTGAATTTTGTCATGTAAAGCTTTCTGATTTAAAAAAGGATCAGAATGTACTTAAATAGATTAATAAAGTGATTTAATCATATTTTTAATATTTCCCTCTTCAGAGAGAATTTGTATTAACTGATATTTCTGATATGACATTGTCACACACATGAAACTAGGGGGATAAATGGAAATGTAGAAAGTGGGTTTTTGAGCAGAGATTTTTTTATATGATAGAGGAAATAGGATGGTGATTTGTCTCCTGGTTAAGGTTGGTGCTAAGAACATGGTCAGCTCAAGCCTCAAGAAAGGGGGCTGTTGGATAAATGATAATGAGGAGAATAAAATGTTTGCACAAATGCTTGAGAAAGTTATCAAAAAAATAGTCTGGGTGAGGTGGTGCATGCCTATTATCCCAGAAGTTCAGGAGACTGAGGCAGAAGAATCTTGAATTTACAGCCAGCCTCAGCAAAAGTGAGGTGCTAAGTAACTCAGTGAGACCCTGTCTTTAAATGAAATACAAAACAGGTCTCAGGAGTGGCTCAGTGGTTAAGTGCCCCTGAGTTTAATCCTCGATACCCCCTTCCAAATAATAATAATAATAATAATAATAATACAGGTAGCAATAACATGTTATTTTCAGAATCAATATAAACACATGATTTCATGTAGCAATAATCATGTAGGAGAAAGGATTTAGTTGAATGAATATTATTATCAGGAAATAATTGTCTTTGAAACAGAATATTTCTATTCATTTACTCATTCAATGCTAATTTAGCATTTACTTATTGTAGTGTTAGATGTTAAGGAAGACAGTCTCTTGACAGCTATGGTGAATGTAAGAAAAACTGTCTGATTGAAATACAGCTAATTTAGAGTTTTGCAGGCTCTCAAAAGGGAAACTAAAGATGGCTCAGGTCCTTACCATAATCAATTTTATAATTAATTAGATATTATGATTCTCTACAACTTCACTCCATAGGTAGGAAATGGCACATGTTCCTAGACCTCAGATTCTACAGCTCAGCTGAAGTTAACCTCACTATTGATGTTCATCTAGACTCTCATTAACCTATGACCAAAGCTGAACTTGCTTCAGGTAAAAAGCAAAAAATTATATTGTAATATGAACAAATTACCCTGTTAAAAATTTAAATGTTTACTAATAGGACATAGGCCAGCTAACATACATATGAAGTAATTAGACATTAAGCTGCTAAATGGTAGTCTATTAACTACAAAATGAATCCGACCAGAGGTTGATTGTTTTAAACATTTTTTTTAATTAACAAAGAATGAACAAGATAAATCTGAAAAATGAAGTCACACTGAGTTTTAAATCATGAGCGATTTGGAAATAGTAATTCACTGTTTTTTTCCAATGTATGCATTGAAACATAGTTAAATATGTTTCACTTCTTATATTTTCTTATTAGGAGTGAAACAGTCATTTTTAAGTGATTACTCAAAATTATGCTGTATGGTAAGGTGGAAATTTTATAATATTTAAAATGCTGTATCATGTAATGGATTTAATGTTTCAAAATTGGGGAATGATATAGTTTTTCTATTAGCATCTTTTAAAAGAATATCTTGTTGGAAAACATTCTTATATATGAAATTAGCTTTCCAGTTGCTCCTGGATATTTATTAATCATGTGTTTCTTGCTTTAGAGAAAATCTTTTTCCTTTTTCCTTTGTTGCTAGGGATAGATCTCAGGGCCTTGTGCCTGCAAAGCATGGGCACTACCTCTTAGCTCCATACTTCAGCAAAATCTACTGCCCCCCCCACGTGCCCACACACACACACATATACACACACTATATATATATATATACATATATATATATACACACACACACACACACAGATATATATATATATACAAACATATATATATATATATATATATATATGTTTGTATTTCATCAATGTTACAACAAATCAAGCTTAGTCAAAAATGACTATGGCTTCTCTTAGCATATGTCTGAAATTTATTGATCTCTAGATATTTATCTATATCCATATAATAGTTTTTAAATGGATAGTTGCTTTTATCATTTGAAATTATTAGTTAAGAATAGCAAATAGAACAGCCAGGCGCAGTGGCACAGACTGTAATCCTAGTGGCTTGGGAGGCTGAGGCAGAAGGATCTAGAGTAATAAAATACAAAATAGGGCTGGGGAAGTGACTCAGTGGTTGAGTGCCCCTCAGTTCAATCCCCAGTACCCCCACACCAAAAAAATAATAGCAAATGGAACATATTTTAGAGGTAATTTTTAATTTCCTCTTTGCTTTAAAATAAACCTTCAATTTGAAAAGATAAAGAGAACTTGTCATCAATTTAAAGTAACTCCTGAAGAAAGTCAGCCTCACCAAAGTAGCACAGGATTTATAGATGTTCTTATAATAGAAATGGGCTACTTCCATAAAGAAAGTAAATATTTGCAACATGCCAGGTTAGGTTTTCAGATATATACCCTTCACCTTCTGTTTTCATTTTTCCTTGTAATCTGCAGTAATTTGGCCAATCTGATGATTGCCATATTTAAGGCAAGTTTTTGTACTTCCATGACAAATCAAAATTATGACCATTTTTCCTCCTAGTATTTTTGATAGACCTATAAAATTTATTCAGGCGGAAAGCTTAGTTAAAAAGCTTTAGTTAAAAAGTATTAATACCTCTCTTCTTACCTTACCTTCCCCCTTTCTCCTTTTTTTTCTTTTAGAATGTTTTCCTTTCTCTCACATTTATTTTCTTTTAAATAAGCAGATGTCCATTTAATTTTATCTAATTAGGTTTTTAGAAAATTATTCGGCATATAAAATAACCCTTTCAACAACAGGATCACCTAAGTCCATTCCAACATAAGGGGTGGAAATTTAGATGGATTATATTTTTGCCCCTTTCTGAAGTAACCTGTGACTCTGGTCCAGGGTGACCCCACACAGGGGGGTACATAAGTATTTGCTTCGAATACTGATTCTGCCAGTTGTTTGAATAGTCAATTATTCTGTTTCTAGTTTTACTCTCTCTTTCTGCTTTTCTTTCTCTTTCCTTTTTTATTTTATTTTTTCTTTTAGCTAAAAAAAGGTTATTCTTTATGACTCATAAAAGACAGAACTCCCCCCATAATTTTGAGGATATTATTGTTTCCATCCCTCTGAGGACAAATGAGCTAAATGATTAGTTGTGACAGAAGAACCAACAGAGATGAACGCTAAGTGTGACAGAGGTCTTCACTGTAGGCCATGCTGTGCTGATGTGTGAGCCTGACAGCTGGATTAGTGGTGGTGCCCCACTCCTCAAAGCCTCTGTGAGAGGGTCAGAGAATTTTACCAGTAGACAACTTACCCTATGTGGAGAGGTTGCCATGCTCGACAAGCTTGTTTCAGTGAGAACACTTAGGACCCTGGAAGGGGAGGAAGACTGTGGGTACTTCTAAGGTGGCAGTGTTCATTGGCAAATTCTCCCCCTCCACCAACTGATCTTACATCTGAATCTTACAGGGAATCAAGAGCAGGACTTGCTCATGAAATGAAAGACCTCTTTGGCAAAGATAAGACTGGAGACACAAGGATACCCTTTGGTTGGAGTCTCCTAATGTGAGGAAAAAGAGAGATGTTCTTATTCACTTTTCAGAAGCAACAATGATATTGTATCTTTTACAGCATCAAGCGTGTTGGCAAATGTAGGAAGGACCTGGAGAACATGGCAGTGTTTGGCAGGCAGAGCCTGGCAGATAATGTAGATACTATAAGGCACTGATGTGTGGCAAGAATGAAACTGTGTGATGGTGAAGACAGTAGGCATGGTGTGGGGGGTATGCACTGAAGTGAGTCCACTGGAGAGTCTGGGATGTGTGGATGTGAGGGACTTTGTAGAGCTCTGAATCACAGGAGGGAGAAAGCGCTAACATGTGTATTGTTGCTATAGACTGACTCCTGAAGAAAGTCAGCCTCACCAAAGCAGCATATGATACTACCTCCATGCACTGATATTTTAGTCCCCAATCCCATTTCCACTCAGTCGACTCTTTAAGAAGACAGAGTAATGAGTGTCAAAGAGAAAAAGTAGGTAGCCAAATTGATAAGGAAGAGGATGGGTGGTGAAGCATAAAGAAAAAAAAAGTAAAATTAACAAAAGTAATTAAGGTAGCAGAAGCAGGAGAAGCTGGTTTTCACGTTGCCAAGTATATTTTAACTGAGCAATACAGAGAGTTATTCACATACATGTATTCACAGGAGGCAGAAACAGCAAAAATAACCACGAAAACTGACACTGGATATTAAAGAGAAGGAAATAGAGTAATTAATTTTTGTCCTCAGCCCAGTTTTTTTTTCAGCCAAGCTGAAAAATTATAGTGAATTATGTAAGCAAAGCTGGAATAGCATTACCATGAAATAATGCTAACTTTTAGCAGGCTCCTCTAAGTGCATCTCCATTATTTGTCAATTTACACGCCATGTGTACACGAAAATTAATTTTTCTCTTCTTGAACTGCCCACAGATTAGGTAATCTCTGTGTACTGAAAGCATGTGTTTCTTCATGCATTGGTGCTTGCTGAATAGGGTTGTCCTTTTTCTAAATTAACATCTGCTTGCCTGTGCAATTTCCATGAGCAAATATGGGTATTTGCACACACAAATGGAAGCACATGAAAATAAAATGTGCTTGGTATTAGTGGCCCACCCAGGGTTTGGCTTTTTAGAGTTAAAAGCTCTGTAAATGTAGCATGGATTTCTGAGAAAGCTTCACTTAGCAAGCACAATTCATGTGCCAAGGCAAGGAGTTATAATTCCATTAACTAAATGTCTCTTCATGAAGAATTTGAGTTTTTTTTTTAAGAATTGAAATTGGTGAATGTTTTAAAGGGAAATGTTTTACTAAAGGATATGGTATAAGTTAACTTTTGGTTCTGAAGTATTTACTAATATGTTATGGATTTGAAGTATAATGCTTTTACATTTCTCCTAAACTATTGCTTTCAAGGTCATATATTTATGATAAATAAGAGTAAGAATTTAACTATGCAAGATTATATTGCCAAATAATACCCAAAAAGCAAAACAAAACAAAAACCCCACAAGAATTAGTAATGATTACAAGTTACACACCACCACGCTTCTTCTAAGAGAACATGTAATATTTTAATGTTTTAGGGACTTTCTTTGATATTTTACTAGTTCAGCATTCTAATAAATACATCTTATAGCTACACTTTAACACATATCACACCTTCAGAAACCTAGTGGTTTCTTCTAGTGAGAAACCTTTTAGCCTTAGCTTGAGAAGTACATACACAAGAAATTAATTAAAAAAATAACCATGGGTAAAATGGCAGAAAGATCAGTAGAGGAAAGAGAGTAGGGAGTGGAGGGAGGGGAGGGGAAGAGAAGGAAAGGTATTGGGGACTCAATTAGAACAAGATATATTTCATGCCTTTATAATCATGTAAAAATGGATTCTACTATCACATATGACTAAAAAAGAAAGAGTAGAATGTGGTACAAGTGACATTGACTTTTGAAGTTTAGTCTTAGAAGATAGTGAAGCTCTGTCTCATGGGTTGGCACAACTCACATTTGGAATCCTGACCCACCATGCCAAAGTCTGATCACCTTTGGTTTCTATGCTATAAAGAAGCCTGTGCACAGGGCAAGCCAGGTACAAGTTCTCCTGCTAACAGCCCCAGCTGAGATTCCAGGCAACAGCCAGCAATGACATGTGAGGATGCCTCCAGGTGACAGCAGCCCACAGCTACTGAGTACTCCCAGGCTTGGAGTCATCTGGTTGGGAACCCAGACATCATGGAGCAGAGATAAGCTATTTCCAGTGAGCTTTGTTCAAATTACTGTCACATAGAATTTAGCATAATAAAATGCCATCCTTTGCTGCTAAACTTTAAGTTAATTTGCTATGCAACTGTGTTAGTCAGCTCTTCATCACCATGACCAAAATATCTGATGGAAACAACTTGAAGGATGAAAGATTTACCTTGGTTCATAGTTACAGAGGTTTTAGTCCATGGTTGGCTGGATCCATTGCTTTGGGCTTGAGGTGAGGCAGAACATTATGGCAGATTGATGTGGCACAGGGTTGCTAATCACCTCCTGACATCCAGGAAACACAATACTAGGAAGAGTTGGGGCCAATATATAGTCCCTAGTGGCATGTCCCCAAGAACCCCCTTCCAACTAGTCCTATCTCCTCTTGTGGAAACTGCCTCCCAACAGTCCATTCTGCTACAAATCCTTTAATAGATTAACCCCTTGATGAGATCAGAACTTCCCCAAATCTCCACCTCTGAATATTGCTGCATTGAATACCAAGCCTTCAATACTCAACATTTCAGACCCAAATCATAACATCAATGATAGTGACCAGAACTGTCAACAAGTGACTTAAGATAAAAAATATTCAAATCCAAATGGCAGGAAGTATCTCAGATATTGATTGCATAGTCCATGTAAGATAAAATATTTATTTCTAAAATATAGGTATCTAATAATCTAGTTAGTTAATAATTTTTCAGAGAGAAATTCACTGGTTAATTATAAAGTCAGTATTCTCAATTTAAAAAATAAGTTACATCTTTAAAGTCTATATTTAAAAGACTATATAAGTAAACTCATAAGACTGGAGATTAATTACAGAGTGGCCTTGAAACACAGATATTTTGAGCTTGGCTAAAAGATGTTTTATTAGCACATGTGGGTAAGGGTGGATTGTTCCCATGTGTTTTCACTCTTCTTTTCATTTATGTTGCCTTTTTTCTCTCCTCCTAGTCAATCCCCCCTAACAAAATGGGCTGATGTGCTTAGGTGGTGTTGGGAGGTACGGGGGTGGATGATAAAGCAGATGTGATTTATGTACAGCCCTTCATCAAGCATATATCTGATCATAGGAAAAGTTATTTTGGAAATAAACATTTTACCCTGTAAATTATGATAAGAAATGGCTAATAAATTCTCCTACCTAATATGTTGGAAATGACACTTTCCAATTATAATAATGAAAGACATCCATGGCTGGAGAAGCCCAACAGAAAAAGGTAGTAATAAGTTTTTAGTGTATTATATATATATTTAATGGAAATAAAAAATTCTAAAAGGAATAAATATGTTGGAGTGTGTGTTAGTTTTTTCACTGCTGTGACTAAGAGACCCAACCAGAACAACTGTAGAGGAGGAAGAGTTTATTTGGGGGCACATGGTTTCAGAGGTCTTAATCCATAGACAGCAGGCTCCATTCCTTGGGGCTCAAGGTGAGGCAGAAAAAACATGATGGAAGAGAATGGTGGAGGGAAGTTGCTCACAAGAAAGAGAGATCTCCGCTTGCCAAATATAAATATATAACCCAATGCTCCACCTCCTCCAGCCACACCCCACCTGTCTTCAATTACCACTCAATTAATCCCATTAGGTAATTGATCCACTGATTGGGTTAAGGCTCTCACAACCCATTCATTTCTTCTCTAAACCTTCTTGGGTTGTCTCATATATAAGCTTTTTTTTTGGTGGGGGGGCGGTCCTCACATCTAAATAACAACAGAATGGAAAACAGAAGCATGAGATAATAAATTACACTAAGGAAACAATTCTGAACAATAATTCCTTTATTCTGATAATTATCCTGTGTCCACAGGGAGCTGTGGAGAATTCTGTAATCCTAGGTACATTATTTATGTGGTAGCAATGGAGAAATGGATTCAGTGGGATTATGTGAGCAGGTCAAGAGTGGAATGGCAATAAGGTTTACCGTAACTAATAGAGCACATAGACGTAAGAACTGTGCAGGTACAGAATCAGGAAAGGGTTTGACAAGGTCCTAATCCAGCTGCCTATTTTAGAAATTCTGCCTCAAAATAGTGAAGCTTTAAGAACCAGTTTAGGATGACTTCTATGTTAAATTCTTCTCACTTAAAAATAAAACTCCAACTTTTATAAATTGGTTCAAAATTTATCTCGTTTCATTCTTTAAATACCCAGCACTGCATTGTGTGGCTCATGGTCATCTGAGCCCACACCTGCACAGCAACAGAACTCTCAAAGGATGGATTTTATTTCTACATATAAGTTGGTGACTGCCACATCCGGCTAACAGGAACCGAGTCTGGCGAAGGACATCGAGGTTAAAAAAAAATAAAATAAAATAAAAAAATCACAGGATACCAAGGTTCTTCATCCAGGAGTCAGCCAGAGTCAGCACTTTATTACTCACTTTTATACCCCCAGCAGCAGAAGTGGAAAGTTACCCAAAAGAGGGAGGGAGAGGGGAGAAATTCGGTTGTGACATCTGCCATTGTTAGATAAAGGTCAAGATGTTCCCGTGGAGCACATATGTCTCAGGCAGATAAACAGGAGAACTGCAAGTCTGCATCATGGCCTTGTGAGCTGGCCACTTTGACATGCAGAACAAGGAATTGGGGGCTGGGCCCCAGGGGTCAGGGAAGGCCTGCTACCAGCAGGTGAGAGGGGACAATGGGAAAGTGGGGTGAGTTAGTAGCAGGGTGGAGGGAAGAGAAGAATGAGCCAATCAGATGGTCTGTATTGGTCCTCAGTGCTGAGCAGACAGTGGTGGGTGCTGCTGCTGCTGCCAGGAAGGAGAAGGTGGTATCTGCTACCTGCTTTCTGCAGATCATTTTTTTTCCTGTTAGAGGTAGAAGGATGTTGTCAGGACCCATCTGGTTCTTTGTGGTCATTAATTTTGCACCCCATTTCAGGAATGTACTAATAGATCCTCAATATTTAGTTAGTAAATGAATTGTCCTCTGAACTGCTGTTACCCTTCCCAACATTGTATGATTTATGTCCCTACATCTGTCTCAGTAAGCCAGTGGACCTGGTTACACACCACCACAGAATGTGAATGAAAATAACAACAGCAACAAAAATAACACTGTTTATAAAGAAAACCAACATCAGTTAAGTGATGACCACATGCCAGGCCCTGATTAAGTATTTTACATGCATTACCTAAACCCATTCCTCATAACAGCACTATGAATTAGGTCATGCTCTTTTTTTTTTCTCTTTCTCTCTTATTTTAGTCAGTGTTTTTGCTGCTGTAACTAAAAGAATGACTTTAGGGATGAAAAGTTTATTTAAGGGCTCACAGTTTCAGAGATATTTGTCCACAGAAGGTCGGCTCCATTCCTCAGGGCTGGAGATGAGACAGAACATCATGGCGGAGAAGTATGGCAGAGGGAGACAGCTCACATCATGGTGATCAGAAGCAGAGAGAGAGGTCTCTACTTGCCAGAAATATATACACAAAAGCCACGCCCCCAATGCCCACCTCCTCCAACCACACCCTACCACTTTAGTTAATCCCTTAACTCACTGATTAAGCTAAGGCTATAACCCAATCATTTCTCCTCCAAACCTTCTTGCATTGTCTCACATGTGAGCTCTTGGGGGGCACCACATCTAAACAATAACATCTCTCTTTTCTTTTTTTCACTTCATAAATGAAGGAACAGAAACTCAGAGAAGTATAGCCTTTTGGAACCTCTCTGAGAAGTGAAGGGATGTTGGCGGAGGGATGGAAAGCCGAGTGCTGTGTGGTACTGGGACTGGCTCTCTTCTTGAGAAGCCAGGCAACATTTAAGAGTGTTTCACTCCCTCCATTCCTCTTCTTTACTTTGCTCTTTGGCCAAACTTTTATTTCCTTTTGCTACTGTGGGAGAGATGGGCTGAAGTTTTACCTTGTCACTTCTCCTCACTAGGCTGTGCTCCAGTTGCCCGGGCTTGTTTGGATTTGTAATGTGCTAAGGCTATTGGAATTTAGAAAATCTATATTTTTTCAAGAAATCTGACTTTTTTTGCTTCTATTTATTTATTTAAATTAGGTCTATATGACAGCAGAATGCATTTGGATTCATTGTACACATTTGCAGCACAACTTTTCATTTTTCTGGTTGTACGTGATGTAGAGTTGCGCCATATGTGCAGTCACACATGTACCTAGGGTAATGATGTCCATCTCATTCCACCATCTTTTCTACTTCCATGCTCCCAACAAAATGACTTTTAAGTCTACAGACTTAGGGAAAAAAATGTCTAATTGGAAACTCAAAACTGAGCATGAACTGTTTTATTTTGGACTGCCATTGATCTCTAAAGTGGGAAATGCCATCAATGAGGTGAATGAGCACTCACAAGGGGACAGGATTGACAGTATATGAAAAATACATTAAAAACTATTTCAAAAAATATTACCCTGCCTCATTAAAAAGAGTAATGCGCAGAGATAGTTTGTTCTGTGTTTGGGGCTAAATGGGTTTGCATCCTTTACTAAGTGTGCTTGATCGGCATTTATCAGTGTGCTATCTATACGTTCTATCAGTTGGTCTCCTCTGATATTCCCATGTTTAACATGCAAAATAAAAATCAAAAAAGCATTTACAAGAATTTCAGAGAGGGCTCATGGCATTCATTCTCAGGTGTACAGTTGATCTCCTACTATACTCAGTTCCTTAAGTAACAAACTGTTTTGTCCCAGCATCAAGAGGGCAGAGGACATATAGGAGGTATGTAATCAATACCTGGTGGAGTTGGGATATAGAACACTGGTTATTTCTTCCCCATTTGATCCAATTCCACTTCTCTGCTCACCACCCCTCCTACCTCTCTGCTGCCTTACTCTTACTTCCAAGGAGCTTGGTCAGAGTAGTTCCTAGAGTTTGGAACACCAAAACAACACAGGGAGAGAACAGATTTAAGAATTTAGAGGTTAAGGGAAAAGTCCTAGAAGAAAAGAAAAGTCTGTGGCTTTGAAGCAGTGGAGAGAGGGAGTCAGAGGCTGGTAGACATTAGAATCAGGAGGTGAGTGGTGGTTGGCAGGCTTACAAGCATATGAAGTGCAAGAAACTGGCTAGAAAAAATAAGAAATGAGTTTAGCTGTGTGATTATGAATGGAATTCTCTTTAATGCTTCATAAAAGACACAGTGAGGGCTGGGATTGTGGCTCAGCGGTAGGGCGCTCGCCTAGCATATGCAAGGCCCTGGGTTCGATCCTCAGAACCATATAAAAATAAATGAAATAAAGGTATTGTGTCCAACTACAAAAAAAAAGACAGTGAAAAATGATCTTCCTTGGTGTTTATATTTTCCTTGTATATTTGTGGTGAACTTCTTTTGAAAGGGGATGGCTTCATAGACTTGTAAGTATTATGAAGGACTATAAGTGAATGTGCAGGAAGAACCCCATAGCACCTGAAGTATTTCTAACATCCCATTGTACAGATAAGAAAACTGAGGCTCAGAGAGAAAGTAATGTGGTCAAAGTTCACAGCAGGTATATGAACCAATGCAGCCAGTTCAATCCACAAGTTATCTGTATGTCATCATCAGGGTTTCCTGACTTCTCTTTTGTAATCTGCCATCTTCTTGGATTGTAAAATAAATGTGAGTCTAAGAACTAGAATTGTTAAAAGTAGTCTAACAAATGTCCTCTTTGAGTATGATTTGCACAATAAGTGAGTGATTCTTATTAAGGGTACACTAAATCATTTGGTATAAATTATGTTTTAGAGAAGGAATGATTATGCATTACTCTAAGATGTCAGTAGGTGAATTTCCCCTTTACTGAGGTAATTAAAGAGCCCAATTCACTGTTGAATTGAATATATGCAGTAATGCTTAAATAAGAGGGAGTTCTATGTTTCCCCTTTTATTCAATTTCATTAAAATGGCAAGAAAACTATGACTCAAAAAGAAATAACCTCCAAGTAAACATACAAACAAATAAAATAAAATGTAATAAATCTGCCAGGAGGATCACCTCATGCCAACCGATATGATTTCACTCTGTGCAAAACCATGTCCATTTCAGAAGGTGCTCAGTGCAATAAATGTGGCTCAGCAGAACTTTTATTCAATAAGGAAACCTTCATAAATACAGCCCTTGTGCATTTTACTTGATCTGCCATAGAAGTGCATTTTGTTGAAACATAACTTTAAAAAGCTTATGAAAACATCCCCATATATTCAGAAATACCATTCTTGTGGGAGAAGAAGAAAAAAAAAAGCAACAGCAGCCTGTGAATTCTTTCATCATAAGCATTAAAGATGATCTGTTCAGAGACTGCAAGACTGCTGACTCAAGTTAACATTTTCTTGGCTTGCTTCTGGGCTGCTAACTATCTTTGCATGTGCATGATGCTGATGTAAAATGACACTTGCACCTGTTGTTACCATCCTATGTTAATTAGCATAGTGTTCTAAGTATTAACCAGGCCATCACATCCAAAAAGAAGCCATTAACATATTGCAGCTGTCATGACTAAGAAAGATACTAGAGCTGAGAGATGTGCACAACCCTGCATGCCTTGGCTGTTAGCAAAGCTTTCCCGATTGGAGTCACTTGGGAGAGGAAAAGAAGCATGGGATGTAGCCAGTCAGGAGTGAAAGAATACATTTTATTACAGGTTTACTTTCATGTATTATGCATAGACTTCAAGGTCACTGCATGATCATTTATAAGATTTTAATGAGATATCGAAGTGGAAAGAATGGAATGTAATTAATGGAATCTTATTAAAAAGATAGACAGATATAATGAGAGCCTCAGAATACAATGCAATCTTCCAAATTCTAAGAATATCAAGTATCAAAATCATTATGGAGGAGGGCGGGTTACCATTTGAGGTAATGCTTCATTATCAAAGGGCTTTTTCTATTTTTTTTTTCAGCAACGCAACAGTTTCAAAAATTAAAGAACATATAGAAATTTCTATAAAAAAAGTGAGGATAGGTACTTGTGCTAGAATAGACAGACCTTTTTCTAAACCCAGAGGATGTAGATGACCTATTCCAGGACTTCAAGAGAGTTCTATTAAGTATAGATATGGTCTACGAATCACTGGAACAAGGTACACGAGGTCAGCCGTCTTATACCAGTGAACACTCCATTCCCCAGAAGGTGTTTTGTTCAACAATCAGGCTTCTTTGAAGTTAGTTTGGTTCTATATATTTTTTCAACTTATAAAAATTGCTCAGCTCATGCCAGCTCATAGACATATAGAGAAAAGTCTAGGCTGATGAGTATCTAGTAAGCCAGAAAGTTTACTTACTCATTTGATGCTTTTTTGTCATTGTTGTTTTTTTTTGCACCCAATCTAGGGGAAAGAGATGAATGGAAAGAAATTCAGGGGACAATAGTTTAATTTAAAAAATAGCTTATAGGATATGGTCTGAGGATTGATATCCATGATACTAAGTTTTTCAGAACTTTATATCTTCATTTATATTTAGGGAGAGCTGATGTTAAAAAGAATAATCCCTGGGCCCAAAGAAATTTGAAGTCTTTTATGATTCATCAAAGAACAATAGGTTCCATTCAGCTTACTGTGCTAACAAAGCAGGAATGTGTAGTACGGTTTAGAAAGATTTCATGTCTAAAAGTCTTGGGGAGAAGGATAACTCTGCTTAATCACTACCAACAGTCTAGGTATTATTTTCTTAAGCATTCTGAATAATTTCATTAATCGCCAAATTCTGTCTTCTTGTGAGTAAAAATTTCTTCTTAGGTAGTGATGAAGAATGGAGACCTCATATAAATTTTGTTCTCTTTTATTATTGCTGGAAAGTTGCTTTGGGAACACTTTTTGTCAGAAAATATTGACACCTGTTCTTACTAACACCCTAAATTTAGTCAATTTTACATGTATGTAACTATGTGATAGTGGGTATGGTAAGTAGCTAAATCAGTTTAATTCATACCACATGGTAGGACTGGGGTTGCAGCTCAGTGGTAGAGTGCTTGCCTAGCAAGTGCGAGGCACTGGGTTTGATCCTCAGCACCATAGGTATTATATCTGTCTACAACTAAAATATATTTTATACCACCTGGTGATCTGCTGAATGATAAAATTTTCATTCTTTGGGACTAGTAGTGTGTGGGTAGAGAAGACAAAACCTTTGTGTATTTGTGAAACTGTCCATTAACCAAGAAGAACATTAGTATTTTAAAACTTTGTTGACTGATCATAAAAATGCAATAAATCATGATGAACTAGGAATTTTTATGTGTCTCAAATGATTTCAAAATTATATTCACTCTTGTGATTTAATTATAGAGAAATTAAGCCATGTTCAAAAGATACTCAAATAATTACATGAAAATGAAAAAAGAAATCCTTATTTCTACAGAAATTTTTGAGGTATAGTATTTGGATAGGAAGAGATAACTAGAAATAGTAGTCACATATTTTAGATTTTTACCAAGACATTGGATCTCCTTTAATCACCTCTTGGTTGGGAAATACCTTGGTTAAAGTCAGTGACAACTTTGAGAAAAGAATTTTGACTCTTCTTTCTTCCTCACTGGGATCATGAAAGCATGCTATTTTCTTCAGGTACATTATACAAGTGGTTACAAATGTGTCTCCCTCCATCTGCAGCCACAAATACCAGTGCTACTATAATTTACATTTTCCCCTAGCTATGACTGAACAGAATCTGGTATTTGGGGGCGGGGGGAGAAAGTAAATAATTATCTTAATCTAATCAACAATACTAGACATAGGAGATAAAAATAATTTAAAATTCATGAAGAAACCATCTTCCTATTTTTAAAAGGTTAAGTTCCCTTAAGCTATGAAAGAAAAACACCCTCTGAAGACCTGGGGAAGCAGTAAACACTGGTGGTGGCAAGTGACAGGAATTGATCCTCCTTGGCTGTGCCTGTCATGTCTCTAAATTTTATTTCCACCATCTCTAGAATGCTATGAAAAGAGAAAGTGGGCGCTTGACTATGGCCTGAGGGCTTGGTACCCAGGTCTCTGACTTTGCCTCAATTAGGCTGCCTCCCTGCCTGATGGAGAGATGCTCTACTGATTGGGGGCCTGGACAGTTGCAAGGTATTGATTAGCCATAATGTGAAGTCAAATCTGAATAAAAAAAATCCGTGATCAAAAGACCTTCATCGGAGACAGCAGGCCCTCCAAGTCAAGGGTCCAGAGACTCTGATGAGTTCTGTTTCCTTTCTGAGAGAGAGAGAGTTCCAGTTTCCTTATAAAGGATCTCTGGATAAGAAAGTCCAGTGGACCTTCTGTCAGAAAAACCTCAGCTTCAGATTTGACAGGCGCTTGTTAGTTTTTCATCCCAGATCACTCAGCTCTCAGAGAAGAGAGAAAAAGATTGCTGATGTTGCTGGGCGCCATAGAAGTCAGTCTGGCACATACCCAAGGAAGATACCGCGGCCTCCTTTATGTTAGAGAAAACACACACCCTACCTGTGTGGAAGGTGTCCTTTTTACAAGGCCAGCTTTTCGACAGTGCAGCATGCAGGACACTCACCAATTAAAGTATTATTTGGATCATGGGTAACCAATGCATGACTTTGGATTGAATTTTGAAAAATTATTTCTTTTCAAGTAATACCTATGCATTTTTGTTGTGAATTATCTATTATAATCTTTTTAATTAAAAATATCTTGGTGCCTTTCATTTGTATTTTTTTTTCAAGTAGTTTTATGTGCTGTCTCCCCTGGACCTTTATCAGAAGAAAGTCCAAGTGTCATAATTTCCAAGGACTGAGCTTTTCCCAGGTTAAAGGTAGTTAATGTTAGATTTAGGATTCCAACACCAGCATCCCATTTCCTACTCTGGTTTTCTTATCAAAGAACCAGAATTAAACCATTCTGACTCCAAAAGCAGAATCATGACTTGTTCTAGAATTGACCTTATTCTAGAAATTTGTTACATTCTCAAATTTAATATGTCATTTCAGCAATTACTATTCTATCATCCTCTCTTCACTTAATACATGATTGTTAATTGGTGACTAACCCAATGCTTACTCCCACTGGTAATGTTCTCCTTGTTTTTCTCTAGTCCCCTAGTATGCCCATACATGTCACTCAATTTCATATTCCACTGGATTTTAATTTTCCGATGTTGCAGGGCTATGTATATCTTAGTTACTATTGTATAACCTAATCTAACTATCAAAGTCCAGACCCCAGAGCAGATGTTCAATAAATATCAGCCACAGGAGTATACAGACAATGAGGGACTAGAAGTTCGAGAAGCCAAGTAGAGAGCCATAAACAGATTAGAAACTATATTAATAGAGTGTTATAAATTCACAGAATATGCCCTGTGATGACTACTGCCTTCATCAAGTTTTAGAGAAGTTCATTGGCATTTGGGAAACTCTCATTAGAGCTGAAGCATCCATCTGACAGTAACCATGTCTTATTTATCTTTGTGTCTTCAACTCCCTGGCAAAAAGGAGGCACTAAATGAGCATTTGCTGAAATGATTGTAGAAGACAAATTCTTTCTACTCCTTCTCTTCTGTTTGTAACAGGCATGAAAACATAAATAAGCAACATTTACTGTTATTTCTCACATAACCCTAAGAAGTAGGTAAAGTTATGATCTTCATTGGATAGATGAGGAAACTGTAGTTCAGTAAGGTCATATGATTCACCCAAAGCTGATAAGTGTGATAAGGTGAGATTCCAGGGTGAGCATACTAAACTTCTTTATTAGTTTGCTTCTCGGGTGCATTGCATGGTTGTCTTTTGAGTGATTGTAGCAAACACTTATGCTGTACTTATTATGTGCTAGTTTTTGTTCTAAGGATGTTGCTCAGAGTAATTAATCTTAATTTCTTCACATCAACCAGATTATGATGGAGTTTCTAGTATTGCCTTCACTGTGCTGGTAAGATAATGGTGACCCAATAGAGTTTAAGCGATGTACCTAAAGCCACACAGCCAGTGAGGGTGGAACAAGGATGCCGATCCCAGGCTCTTTGACCCCACAGTTAATGCTTTTAACCACTTTGGAGTAAAATACTATATCTAGATTAAGTTTGGATAATATTCAGTTTTATGTTAGCCCCTAATATTTAACCCATAAAATTTGGAATTCTCTTATGGTATATCTCTCTCATTGGGTAGTTACTCCAAAATATGGTCATATTTAGGGTGCAGTCTCTCTAACTAGATTTTAAACTTCTAGAAGAACAATGGGTGCCAATTTATGATCTCAAATACTTAGTTTAGGACTTGAAGCATTACTCAAGAGATATTATGTTACACTTGTAATATAAACTAACTCGTAAAAATGTTTGTATGGTTCATGTGGAGCAGTTAAATATTTCTGTTATGATACCCAGAGAATACAATACTGAATTAAGGTAATAAGTATAGTTAAGGGGCTGAAACTATTTTAGACATATCTGGGTTATTATTTCTTAGAGATTTCTGATGCAATAGAAGTTTAATCTTCATCATCATGAAGTTCTTGCACTATAAATTAAATTGTTATTTCCTTCTGACATGTGTCTCATTCTACTAATTAACCATGGGGAATATGTGTCAAGCTCTTAAAAATATAAAAAGAGAATGGCAGGAGGTAAAAAGTAGTTTCCTTAGTAAATATATTAGCACTTCTTGAAAAGTGGTGGATATATAGCCTGAAGTTTAAAAGCATAGGAAATAACTATCAACATTTTTGATAGTTATGACTGGGAAATTCTCTTGGAATCTAATGACTGGAGTGCCAGGGGTGTTGCTATACATTCTAAAATTTAGAGGATGGCCTCCTGCCCCCAAAGACCCACCTGTTCAAAAGGTAATAGTGTCATGATTGAGAAATTTTGGTTAACTTAAGACTTTGGCTCTCTATTAACAATGCAAGGGAATACTAATGCTTTAAAGAATGAGATATTTACCTTTTAGTTTATTTACCTTTACTTTTGGCCGGAGAAGTTTCTGATATATGTGAAGCCCCAGGGGAGAGGGAAGATTTCTGGAGAAATGGCATGGAGATCTGGCACAATTGAAGGAAGAGAGAATGCAAAAATAAGAGGCAAAAGAGGACAGTGCATTTTGTTTTATACACAACTTTGATTATAGTTTAGGAATAGAGATGAAATTGCAAATAAGAACATAATACAAATATGCCTTGGGTAATTGCACTCTAGTAATCGGGAATCAGTAAAAAAAAATTTTAAGACAGTATTATAACCCTTAACAATTTGCCCTATATCTATCATTCTAATTTTTTCTCCTATATATCTTTTGTGTGATTTCTACTTTCCTGCTTGAAAATATGCTGTGAATTGTATTTCTTCCACTCTGGTTTATATTTCTTACTTCTTCCTGAAATGCATTCAACTTTCCATTTTTTTTTATTTTTGTCAGGGACAACAAAGAATTTTACCTTGCAAACAAAATCTAGCTAATTGTTTGGGTTAGTGGTATGTTGAGGATTCTGAGGCTCAGTCTGTGTTCATGATTAACATGCTCTAACATGATCTGAGAATATGTTGGGGCTCAATCATGGCCAAGTACCTGCCATCCCAGGCTTGATTTCAGAGCTCAGCTACTATCTTTTCTTGAAGTCTTCCCTAATTAAATCAGTTCTCCTCTAAGTTTTCTTAGTGTATATGGTCTATATCTCTCATTGGACACATAATGCAAAATTCAGTTTTGTAATGTTCTCTTTATAGTGTTCAATTTCTCTAAGTAAATTTGTGTTTCTGGAGGAATGATAGCTCCCAATTTAAAAATCTCAAATCCTTTGCTTTAGAGTTAATGCCTGTCATGAGTGGATAAACAAAATTTGGTACCTATACACAATGGGTTGCTATTCAGCCTTAAAAAAGGAGGAGTATTCTATGTAAAGAGAATAAAACCAGGCATAGAAAGACAAATGCTGCATGACTTACTTATATGTGGAATCTGAAAAAGTTAAATTTAGGGAAGCAGAGAATAGAATAGTGATTACTAGGAGCTGGGAGAAGGGGGTGGGAATTGAGAAATAAAGGTTAAAGGATATAAAATTTTAGCCAGACAGGAGGAATAAGTTCAGGAGAGCTATTATACATTGTCGTAACTATGGTTATAATAATGTATCATATACTTGAAGATTGCTAAAAGAGTAGAGTTTAGGTGTTCTTACACAAAAATTAAGTATTGAAATAATGCATATGTTAGTTTCATTTAGTCATTCTATAATGTACACATATTTCAAAACATCATTTTGTACACCATAAATATATGCAACTTGTGTGTGTGTGTGTGTGTGTGTGTGTGTGTGTGTGTGTGTGTGTGTGGTTCTGGGGATTAAACCTAGGGCTTTGTGCATGCAAGGCAAGCACTCTAGCAAGTGAGCTATATCACCATCCCTATGCCATCTTAATTTGTCAATAAAATTAAAAAGAATTAGTGCCTCCCCATACTGGTCGTTAACTACATCTCTGACATAGTAGTCCCTTCTTGCCTTTCACACCCTCTGCAGAAGATTGGAACCAGAATAGAATCTCCAGGGAAACTTTTTAAGGAGATAGAGTATTGGATTCATCTTGATCTAAATTACCCATGTATGGAGTTTGGGTATGTGCTTATATTCTTAATTCCTCATCTAAAATCATGCCAAAGCTGTTGGTGACAATTCTCCTTTTCAAGTTCCAATTACCAGCTTCTTTTCCATTACTAGGACTGTTTCCCCCTCTCCTGAAATGCTTTCTGTAAATTTTGGTTGTCTTCAAAATTCCTACTACCCTATCCAGGTTGATCTCAGAGGCCACCTTTGTTCTGAGCCTTCCATGATCTATCCAAGGTGAAACCATTTTGGGGTACTCTTAAAATACCCCCATTTTGGGGTATTATCTTAAAGAAAGGCAGGAACATCTTCTTTAGTAGCTGTAATAATTATGCATTAAAAAAACATAGGTAGGAATTGCACAAAACCATAAAAAGGGCTCAGAAAGTAAGTAAAATATTTTATCTTATAATAAAGTGTAGAAATATATTTTAATAAAGGGTAGATTATAGATATAACCATATGTATATAACAAGATTTGTATGAATATGGTTATGTATTTAATATATGTGTGTGTTTTTATATACATACAGGTATGTGAATAATTTATTTAGGCATTCTCATGCTAAGTCAAAGTGATTAGAAAGCATATAATATATTCATTCAGTATTATTCCATAGGCACTGAAGGTATTTGTCAAGTCTTTTTTTAAAATAGTTTCTCACTTTCATTGGATAATAATTTTAAATTGCCTTCCTCTTTATAACTAATAAAACCAACAATAACATACCAATTAAATTTGATAAGAGCATTCTTAAAAAAATATATTCCTTTAAACCTTGGATTCTATGAAAGTGTAGATATCTATCTACCTACCTACCTATCTACCTACCTATCTGCACACCTGCATATGGACCACATTATGTATGATATCTATGCCATAATGGAGTATATTATCTGTGTGAGAATATGGCATGGGTGTGTGTACACATAAAATGGAGCATTTGAGCACATGATTCATACCTACATAATACTCTTCTCCTTGTTTTAATGAATTATTTACCAGGTTGTTAAATATAGATTATAATTGATATCTTATTTATTTTACCATATTCACTTTTAAGACTCAAGCAAGTCCACACAAATCTACAGTTAAAGTAAATCTTGAATTCTTATACTTCTTTCCATCTTAATCACTGCTAATCTAGTTCAAGCCAGGATGAGTTTAGTAGTACCCTCATTATTGCAATAAGAAGGGGAAACCTTCTAACTGATCTCTATACCCATTCTTTACCATGCTCCCTTCACATAACTAATCTTCCACAAGCTGTTATATGCTTTTTAGAAAGAAAATGATCATGAAAAATCACAACACTGCTTAATAACATCTAAGGCTTCCAGTTAAACTTATCTACCATAATGTGCAACCTGTTTTTGGCTCCTGCCTGCTTGGCTAACCTTGACTGGCACCATGGTGCCTGATTTTCTTCCCTCTTTCTTGGTTGTCTTCTTTAGCCACCATGTCAGTTCTCTCTGCTCCTGCCAGTGTCTTTTCCTTGAGGGTATTAAATTGAAGTTGTGATTCTTTACTACAGCTTTCTTTGCATGGGTGTGTCCATGTTTAGACTGTCTATCACAATCTCCAAGTAAATTTTTACTTTGCTGCTCAAAGTAAATGTGACCATCTCAGTGGTAGACCTTTTCTATCCACCAAACATAGAGTGGCCATCCACCAACGAATTATTCCTGTTCACTTCACAGCAATTGTCTCATCTCTCTTGTCAGATTACTTATTTTTCCTTCTTTTCTTCAGTAGAATAAAACACTATGAGAGTAAGAATTTTCATCGGTGTTATTACACACTGTATCCCTGACATTGAGAACAGAGTCTGGTACGAAGTAAGTACTTAGTAAATTTTATTGAAAAAGCACTGCATATGGATGATATTTGATAGTAAAAATACAACTTACTCTGCTTGGGGAATACCATGAAGTGATCCATTGGCCTTTACCTAATTAAGATTCAAGACTTTCAGTCTCACAGACAGCAGGGAGAAACCATTAGTATAGTCTTAGTAATGGTCTCTTTGCCCTTGGGTCAGGGTGCTGTAGAGAATTGGCTTAACCTAAAGATTTCCCGCCTATGCTCCTGCTAATGGAAGATGTAAGATTTGATGTAAGAATTAGGCTGCGGATAACCACAACTTTTTGCCAGCCACGGGCTTCTAAAAATTATTAGAGGGTTGGAAGATAGATGACAGGA